>NC_136800.1:12907564-13235064 GCF_951216825.1 Electrona antarctica | reverse complement strand
ACACAAATACATTGCAAGCTGCAGTACAGCAGTGATTCTCAACCTTATTTGACATGCATTATGCCACAGACCCCCACTTCACACTTTTGTATCACTGGGACCCCAAATCTAAGAACATTCTTGGGCTTAGATTCTGATTATGAATTAAGGTATAGATACATTTTAAGAATAGCCCTATATGCCGCACAGCTTACAATCTTACAAAAATGGTTAGATGAGGATCCCCCTGACACGATCCCCATGATGCTATGAAAAACTCGATTCTGCCAATTAATGGGGAGATGTTATCATATGTATTAAGAGGCACTCATGCTGACTTTGTTAGAGACTGCACGGTCACCAATTTCAAGGTTTTTAAAAGAAGAATGGAAAAGAGTAATATGTATGGGAGTGACAAATGTATTAGAATAAGTAAAACTGCATTATGGGAGTATACTGTACGTTTTTGCAGAATTACAGTACATTTCAAGGACAACTCAATACAAAAACTGTTAACTGTGAGTGGACGACACCATAAAGCATTACACTTGTTTACAATAGGGCCCACCATTTTCAATTCATCAAAACATTTAGAGACGTACGAATACACTCCTATATAGCCAAAACAGGAAATCATCATAGAGCAGGTAAAAAGGGAAAAGAAACATATACAGTGATGGGGAAAAGGGGTGGGTGGGGGATTCAGATTTTACGGGGGCCAGTTTCGAATTGCAGCCGTCCGTAGGTGCCCTTTGAGAGCAGTTTTGAAGGAGTCAAGGGATTCGCATGTCTTAATGACTTGCGAATCCCTTGACTCGTGACTGCTACTTTTGCTTTATCAATGTCTGCTGGCATGTTGTTGATTCTGTCTTATGTTTTTTCTTTTTGTATGTGTCTTTGTAACGTAATGCATGTCTATAATTTTGTCAAAATAAGAAGAACATTCTTAGTGGAGTCTGTCTGGGGACCGCCGGCTCTGTGGTGGACATCTTGAAGCCCACGGGAACAGCTTGGGAGAGGGAGAGGTTGAAAATGTCCCCAAACACTCCTGCCAGCGGTTCAACACATGTGCCCTGAGGACGTGGCCCCGGATGCCATCAGGGCTCACAGCCTCACAGATGTTCACCCCCTTGAAGGCTCTGCATGCGCACATCCACCGAGATGTTTAGTGGGCTGGCAGCCTCAGTGGGGGAGAACTCCAGCTGGTTGAGGCTATTTATCTCAAACTGGGTGAAAATGGTTATCAGCTCGCTGGGGAGGATGGTATACACATAACTCTATTATTATACACAGCTGGGTGGGCCTCCCTCTGAAGTCTTGAATTTTACATGGTTTTGTCCTTGGTTTCACTTAGCACTTTCTGTTTGATGTGGACATTGGAGAAATGTCAGGATCACCTGTCTGATGTCTTTGGACATCTGTCAATAACATCCAACCTGGATATGAACTATATGTATAGGTCTATGTTGTGTATATCTCATGGGGAGAATATGTGTCTTGTTGCTACTGTGACACGCACGCACGCACGCACGCACGCACACACGCACACACACACACACACACACACACACACACACACACACACACACACACACACACACACACACACACACACACACACACACACACAGTATCGACTAGTAACAATATTCCCTCCACTCCACCTCTCAGGAGTTGGCAGGAGAGAGGGAACAAATACTTCAATACTACTGCAGATCATTAGTATTTTACTAATAATTTAGCTTAGTCATGGTCTATAACAATGTATAAGGCATAGATTTTGTCATCAACTAATGTATCAAAAACAAAACAAAATAACAAATCATGAATAAGTCATGAACTAATGATCAAGGCCCTCTTTCTTCTCCGTGGTGGAGTAGAGTGGGATGTGGTGGAGTGGAGTGGAGTGGAGTGGGGTTGGATGGTCGCCGTGGAGTCGCGGCGGTCAACTGGCATCCAAACACTCCCCGGTAATCTGAAACGGGATCGACCTCGTTGATGTGTGGAGACATGAAACATGCACGTTAACGATCTCCATATCTGAAGAGTTGTCACATTTAGCTCGCAAAACGCTAAGCAGGTCCCAGCCTGGCGAAAATAAACAGACTGGGAGGGGACAGGATGCAGAGAGAGAGAGAATGGGGGGGAGAGAGAGAGAGAGAGAGAGAGAGAGAGAGAGAGAGAGAGAGAGAGAGAGAGAGAGAGAGAGAAGGGGGCATATGGCAGAGACAAAGTAAAAGTAGCGGAGGAGCTACAGTAGAGAGAGGGGGAAACAGAGAACAGAGTATAAGATCGGAGCAAGACTTAAAAATAGAGAAAGGGAAGGTGAGAGAGAAAAGAGTAGAGTGGAAGCAGACATTTGTAATCCCCTCCAGGGATCTACATCATAAACAAAACCTGGAGTAAATGGTTTTCTGGTGCTATGCTGGAAGTCTGTCCCCAGTATAGTAATACTAACATTACCTCAAAACCATTAGTCACATAAAGGGTCCCTGACACGTGTGTGTGTGTGTGCGTGCGTGCGTGCGTGCGTGCGTGCGTGCGTGCGTGCGTGCGTGCGTGCGTGCGTTTGATTATTCCGAATAACATTTACATTATATAAAACATTTTTAATGAAGTATTCAGAAGTAGTAATGAACATACAGTACATAAGGAATGTCTGAGCAAGTGTAGTGTATGAGTCCATTTGTGTGCATACTTAAATATGCACAGTAAATGTTCATATGGAGATGTTGTGTCTTAAAACACAGCATCTGCTTTGAATCACAACCATGGCATATTTATGTATACATAATTAGGGATTTCCCTTTGTTTCAGTAGATGATGATAGACATAACATGTAGTCATGAAATACACAGATAATATGCACTTAGCAAGCAAAGGAGATTATGCTCCACTTTTCCATTTAATTTATTATTTGAATCAGAAGCCATTTACAAAATACATTCATCTCAAGCAAAGAGAAAATGTGCTTAGCTACTAGCTAATTTCCATCTGTAGTCCCTGGGCAGGTAAACAAAAGTGAAGTTCAAAACCCATCATCTCTAATGTAATAAACATAAAGCAGAATACTGAAATCAAAACAACACGAGGTTACATAGCCATAATCAATGCTGACGAGACTGGGTATTTATTTATTTATTGTTTTTTGTTTGTTTGTTTGTTTGTTTGTTTATGTATTTATTTGCCTGCCTTTCTCTAGGGACAATTACAGTCTCCACTTGAAGCTCTGCTCCTTCGCTCAGAGCAGAGCTGAACAAAGCTCTTCAAGAGCAGAGGAGCAACAGTATGCATTATCTCAGGGGTTCTCAACCCGTGGGTCGCGACCCCTCGGGGGGTCGCCAAATTATTTTAGGGGTCCCCAAATTATTTTCAAAAAAAAAAAAAGATTTATTTTTAAATTTTATTTTCACTTTTTTTCAAAAATAGCAGACCTACAAGCTCGTAGCGCGCCACTCGGTGGCGCGCTATGAGCTTGTAGATCTGCTATTTTTAAATAGCTAAATTATAACAATGCTTAAAACACCAAAAGGGGTTCCCGCTCAAAATGGTTTAAGGTTATTGTAGCAGTCAATTTATATTGGGGGTCGGGAGGGGGCGGGGCGGGGGTCCCGAGACATTGCCAGAGCATTTCCGGGGGTCCCCGGCCAAAAACGTTGAGAACCCCTGCATTATCTCACCACTACACGGAACACCAGAGTACAACATTAAATTGTCAAAGCTTAACACTAGCATGGTTACAACATTCTCAGGCAGAGAGATTATCAATGAATGATGTATGGCATAATGTGCTTCACCAGTGTTTCAGACAGTGACAACACAAAGCAACCACATGCATGACTGACATATGAAATGATGAGAGTGAGTGTTAAGTGCACATCGGCACGTTGGGACTGGAGTCAACACGGTAACGGCACACAGCGCAAGATGATAAAAATAACAGAGCAAAAAATGGCAGGTTTGACAGCTGATTAAATAAAGCGGGAAATGTCAACGTGGTACAGTGAGTGAAATAAAAATGGTCGCTGATAGAATGCTGGGGAACTGACACCTGGGCAGCATATTGCAGTCATGATGCAAAGCATCGGCATTCAGAGGCTCTCTATATACTTCCACCTTCATCCTCTTCAGGTTTGTCTTCCATCACGATTATCATTTTAGTTATTACCGTGAAGCAAGATGGTGTGTGCAATAATGATGTCTGCAACAAATGAGGTGTCCACGCCACATCCAGGTCCAGGAAGGATGGAAAGCGATTGCCTTCATTGTGCCAAATGCTTGTTCAAATGACACAGTCCGCTGGGCTGACTAGGGAAATGAGACTCTCCAGCCCTGGCTAATCTCTTTCTATTGCTCCAATAAGAGGTCCACTGTAGTGTATAGTGGAATCCACACCTCATCCAGGTGGGCTTTTCCAGAGCGTCCTACTATACATAATCAGGCTTTTCTATGAGCTCTCTCATACATTTTAAACATTGGAGTATACAATAAGCAAGACAATCACATACATAGAATGCAGAGAGACATCTGGAGGGAATGAATAAATAAACATGGATCGTCTTCCAGTTGAGACGAAGAACCATCTAAGTCCATCATTTATTCGGACCCTTCCCCGAATCTGTCCTGATCCCTTATCTATAATTTATACATTATGGATAGCCTAATTAATAAGGACTTGTCTTAGATGGTTCTTCATCTCTAATCACATAATGAGAGGAGCGTGGCTTAAGTTTCTTCATATAATAGAAATTGTGAAGAAATCACACAGTTGTATGTATTCACCACATAACTTGCTTGGTATAAAACCATTGAAACACTCTTTCACGTCTTTCACTGTGTTTTTCATTTGCTTTTAATGTTTAGACACACAAATATCTCCCAGAGGAATTGCTTGAATTGTTTTGTTTATTCAGTCCATTTGCAAAAACTTGTCAAAGAATAATGAAAGCAGTTTTGCCATTCATGCAGAGAAATATGTTTTTGCCCTGAGAGCATTTCAGAAAAGTACAGTAGAGGATTGGTCCTTTAGAAGCAAATGCTTAACAAGCCTCATAAAAAAAGACCCTTGTTTGACCAAAACATGAACTTTCAGTTGCATGCAGTGGTCCTATTGTGTATTTTCTACACAAGATTGCTGTTTTTTGACTATTGATTTTTGGGGTCTAACTGGGGTAAAGGGGTGTTGTGTATCTTGTTTTAAGATATATTGCAAAAATCGAATCTCTATTAACCTTTTATCTGAAAGAAATTGCAGACTACCAGAATTTATTTTTAAATGATCCTAATCATCTATAAAGCACTATAGAGCTAACCCCACTTCCAAAGGTTAATTATTTTGTGCCCTGGCCACAGTGAGGTCACTGAGATCTCTCAGTGACCTCACTTCTGACTGAAGCCTTGGTTATCCGAAAACTAGGCTAAAAACTAAGAGTAGGTGGTTGCACACTGGACGCGTTTTTCGGAAAACCGATGGAGAAACGCCGCAAAAAATCAGAAAAGCGCGCTCTGTGTGCAGGGACCTTAACCCAGCTTTTGCACTTAGCTTCCACTCCCGCGGGTCGGGAACTGTCTTCCCTTTGTTATAAAGACACACAGTCAGAGGATAGTTTTAGGAAGCTGTTAAAAACTCACTTGTTTCACATACACGTTGTTTTGTAATGTATATGTTTTCCTTCTGCATAGTTTCGATGTTTTTTGTTTAGGTTTTTTTCTACTGTTTTGATTTTTTTTTCTTTCTATTGTTTTAATGTTTTCAGTGTGCTCCACACTTTCAGTTTTGGTTCTGATAGTGTGAGAGAACAGTACTGAAACCACAAATAAAGGTACCAGTATACTATTTCCACACAGTGAACACTGTTTACTGCAAATCCCAGCATTCCCTTTGTTGCCAAGAGGTCTCTCCATATATATTTTAAAACGGTTATGTTTATCCTTGTCTTGTTTCTTTTCATGTTGTTGTGTTTGGTTTTTGAACAGGAGCATGGCTCGCTCTTGGCTACAGTTAATAGTGGATCCTAGCATCACATTGTCTTGGGGGGGTTTGTAAACACAAGTCTGTGAGTCCAGCGCAGAGTGAATTTTCTAAAACAGGCTGTACCTCAGGTACTGTGTGGGGGAAACTATTTCAAACATTATTTTCAACTTTTTGGAGGCAAGGTGCTGTTCAGTGTCTTGCCCAAGGACACTTTGACATGTGGACAGGAGGAGCTGGGATTCGAATCGCCGACCCACGGATCATTGGACGACCTGCTCCACCTCCTGAGCCCAAATGTGTGTGTGCGTGCGTGCGTGCGTGCGTGCGTGCGTGCGTGCGTGCGTGTGTTTGTCCGTCTGTGGACAGCTAATGTCTGGCACCGTTGAACTTTGAGAACACTGCAATGGTTTTCAAAGTGTGGTCCAGGGAATCTAAAGGTTACTTGAGGGGGTTCCAACTGGACCCTTACAAGACAGGTCGGTAACTCTGAGAGTGTACAAATGGATCCAAATGGAGCGCAATTTGGATCGATGCCAACAATTTTTTATTTTTCCAACGTTTCGGCAACAAGTTGCCTTCTTCAGGGAATGACATACAAGGAGTTACACCAGATATTTATAAAGATTGGGACAAGTGATTAGGGAGTGTCCTCAATCAGGCCAACACCCGAAGTGAGTGATTGGTTGCTGGCAACAATAACTTTATTTGTACATCATATATAGAACAATATGCAAAAACGACGTCAAAATGTCAGTCAATAGAAAAATATGTAATTATGTATGATCATCATGATCAAAATAAGAACATCATAATGATGTGTAAAACAGAAAATCAAAGAATTGAATTCGTGGCAAACACACAGACACATTTGTCTGTGTACGGACATATTGGTGACCCCTGGTTTAGCCCTGACCTGAGTGGAAAATTGGACATGACTCTGGGTGTTGATGGATTTAAATTGAGTTCCCGTCACCTGGGAACCACAAACAAATAGGCCACAATGGCGCTCGTCTTCCAGCACTTCCTGACTGTCCTGCCCTGCATGACATCAAGGTTCAGGGATGGACTGGACACCAAGCCTCCCAGGAAGCTGTCTGTTTCCTGCCCAGTCCCATAAAAAACACCACAAACTCTCTATCATACAGGAAAAGACAGTGTTTTAAAATATTTGCTGTAATTTTGGCTTCCAGCACCTGTCGATAGATAGATGCTTGCCTCTTTGTATTGTAGCAATGTAGCCTATTGTTTTGTTCAATCCCGGTGGTTCCCAAACTTGAATGTTTCAAGGACCCTCATACCAAATGGACACGTAACTCAATTTGGCTCCATTTGTACACTCTCAGAGTTACTGTAAGGGTTCATTGAAAACCCCATCATGGACCCCACTGTGAGAACCACTGGTTCATCCTGAACACACGACAAATTTCAATCAATGTTTAATTTATTTAAAGAGGAATTCAACACACTGTATAAGAGTCATGTGCCCCCCTTACCCTTTCCCTCTCAGTGTTGCTACTCTTGAAATAAAGTTAAAAAAAACAAGAAAAAAGCAAACCAAACAAATAAAAGCATGTGTATCTCAGGATCCACATGAGAAGTGAAGTATCTATACTTTGAAATGTCATCTATGAAATATCTTTGACATTTGACAAAATTGACAAATTTGGGCAAGGTTTCAACCTGATATCAAACCCCCATTGATTGATCTGAGAAAACAGTCACACTCATGTGAAGTGAGGGGCCATGAAGGGCCCACTGTGGCTGCCATATGACGTCATGCACTGCTTAAAGCAAACATTAAAAGTTCATAGACTTGGCTGGGGTCCAGTGTTTTTGGGGTGCTGTTACATTTACACATTAAAAGTCCATAGACTTGGCTGCCACATGACGTGATTTCTGAAAGCCAGACTTGGCACGCACGCACGCACGCACGCACGCACGCACGCACGCACGCACGCACGCACGCACGCACGCACACAAACACACACACACACACACACACACACAGAACACAACAAACCTTCACTTATATTTCAGTGAAAACAAACCCTTTGCTGAATCTCTAGAATCCTGTGTGATGTATACGAGCAGATGCACATCCATCCGCTCATTAGGAAAGACACAATTTTAGTTTTATGGTTTACAAAGAAGGTTTTGTTAAGGAGGCAAGGACATGGATGGGGGTCGATCTGTGTGTGTGTGTGTGTGCGTGCGTGCGTGCGTGCGTGCGTGCGTGCGTGCGTGCGTTCGGTAGTGAGGCAGGAAGACCCAGGGTCAAAGGGGCTGATGGGGGACTTTGATACCAGTGGTGGGAAATGACCATACATTCCAGCATACTCCCTCACTGTCTGCCTCTTTTCTGTCTCATTCAAACTATCATTATGTGTAGACTTGTACACATAAGTTCATACAGTAAGTAAGTGCTTATAAGTTCACACCTCAACAAAGTTTAGATAGGCTGCCGACTGCAGAGTACCACAATAACATCGGAATGAGCCTGGATGCATGTCAATTATCAATAGTGTGACCTTCTAAATCCTACTGTATGGTGTAGCTGTTAAGAGGCGTGCGCATAACATCATCATCAAAACATGGTACCAAAGATAAAATCACCATACAACACTGTAAGCTACTGTAAGCGTCTGTGTCTGTAGAGAGAAAGAGCTCAGACACATTGAAATGTGACGCATTCTTGAAGGCATTAAGCTCAACATTGCCCTCACATGGCAGAGTAAAAAAGAACACCCACTTATGTCATTTCTCTGCACAAAATTGTTCCAAATCCCAGACAGTGTTACCACTATATAGCAAACAAGGCCGGGTAGCTTTCACTTTGGCAATTCAGGATTTTCTGCACTCAGTGAACCGTTGATACGCTCAACATCGCTTAACTGTTATGTTACGTTATATATTATGGTGAGGTTCCAGTCTGTGCAGTTCAATAAGCCTTGTTCTATTCCGGGCCATTTCCCCATCTGTCAGGCTGAAAGCAGAGGACGTTGAGGTCCAACAACAGTCAAAGGCGTTTTAACGGAACAACACTCCAAGCCACACTCCAATCCACATTCAGCACTTTATCTGATTAACTATATTTTAATTAACTGCATGAGGTACTTTAGTAACATCTTACACTGATACTTTTAAAGGCTGTTTCATGTTTCTGCTATATTGATTAATGACCTTCATTTATGCCATTTTATTGCTGCTGTTTTATTGGAATACTCCAGATTAATTACAGTATGGCACTCATTTTCTGATGACTCATTGCCACATATCTACACCAATGCATTGTTTGTATCATAGTGGTTTTGTACCATACCTGTACACTGTGACAAGATTGGAAGAATTTCCTATTTGTTCACAAAAGTGCTCTCAGGACTCTTGCTCGAAGCCTTTATAGTATAGTATACTATATACTACTGTATTATTATTCAATGCCACTTTGACTATGCTTGCTTCTCCAACATTTCAGTGTCAATAAAGACAAAGTTTCAGACCTCCCAAAACAAACTAATTCGACTACTTCTCGGCCTGGGGCCGTCTCCCAACACATCAGGGAAGAAGACAGGGCCAAGCAATTAAAAACTGGATTTCCTTTCAAAATGTTTGGGTTTTGCCCTGTTTGTACAGTATTTCTGTCTAATGAAGTATTCACTCAATCAAAGATAATTGTATTTTGATGATTGAGTAACGATTCTGTGCCTGCCATGCGGCCCATGCCAAAGCTAGCTGCATGTTCTCAGAAATAAATGCCCCCCCCCCCTCCCCATCTATTCACGCTCTTTATCTGACTGTGTGTCTCAATGTCATCTCATGATTTCTGTTGGCACAACTGAATTCCCTGTAAAGAATGTTGAAAGAAATCGCAGCCCAAAGGTGAAACAGTCTGGTGCCAGCAGTCCTGTGGGTGGAAGCAGTTTGTTGATGAGATACATTAAAGGGTAATGGCAAGACTCTTTCATTTTAATGATTTAGCAGACCTTTTTAGGATGTCTTACAAACGAGTCAGTAGGGACGGTTTCACAGTGTGTTGCTCAAAGACGGACAAGTCATTTGTTGTGGGGTAAGTGAAGGATACAGGCTTTCATGACTGTCTGCAAGGACTGTGCCAGGTCAAAGCCAACAGAGAGGCTTAGAATACACAAATAAATAGGTATTCATCTTTTTCCCACCATGCCATGAAACATTTAGAGAACCTTGTTGGATCTATGTAGATTATAAAGCAGGGTTTATTCTTCCACTTTCAACTATAACGTGATATAATTTAGCATGTTGAATTACCTATCTCAAGCCAGTTTCCAGTTTTTGCAAATATATTTTCATGCTGCAGTGAAATGATCCAACTGTTTCCTAAAAAAATCTAACAAGCCGTATGCTTTGTAAAATCATGGGCAGTAATGTCAAGTGAATTCTTTCAGTGCCATTAGCTGAGAAACAAGAAACAATTCCAGCCTGCTCTGGCCTAATAACATGTCTGATATGAACTGGCTTGCTGAATGTATTTCCATTTAAACTTGACTGAGTTGAGGAGAAAATTGCCCTGCTGATGATAGCACTTGACCTTTGATCACAGGCACTCTCTCACTCTGCTATGCTCTATCCCTTCGCTCATCTGTGTAGCCTACTACTACATCCCTCATTCTCACTCACACATGTACCGCGAGCACGTGCGCTGTGCGTGTGCACTATCCAGTCATTATAATCATGTGGATGGCACAGCACTGCTTTAGCCGCAGTATAATTCACTGTAGCCTACAAGGCCACATAGACTGAGATCAAAGCAATGACACAGATGAGAGAGAGAGAGAGAGAGAGAGAGAGAGAGAGAGAGAGAGAGAGAGAGAGAGAGAGAGAGAGAGAGCGCGAGAGAGAGAGAGAGAGAGAGAGAGAGAGAGAGAGAGAGAGAGAGAGAGAGACAGAGACAGAGACAGAGACAGAGAGACAAAGACACAGAGAGAGATGAGAAAGAAATGAGATAAAGGATGGAAGCAGAGTAAGTGAGGAGTAGAGAGGACATTGAAGGAGATCGTACTGTAAATGAGAGGAGAGGAGGACCTGGAGGAGAGAACCACTTAAACCTTATACACGTCATTGACCACGGTCCCTCAGGGATCTATTATATGGGCCCCTATGTTTTCTCTTTTTCTACTGTACACCAAATATCTTCACCAAAAATACCTGATCTACAATATCTCACAACCTGTTATCTGCTTGCAGATCGGCAATTATCTTAAAGATGTCTGCACGTAATGGCCCAGAATAGGGACGTCGGCGTTATAACCACTTAAACCTTCTATACTGAGTAAAACGTATCTGAGTTTTGGCTCCGTGCTTGGTCTGCCCTTGTTTACTTTTACACCAATCTCTTCTCTAGAAATAGCAGCATCTACAAGCTTAAAACACGTCACATTGTGTCGTGTTGTGAGCTTGTAGATCTGCTATTTGCTGCGGATGTTCCCCCCGCCATGCAGAATAGGGGACGTTATAAGAGTCAAGTTGTTAAGCGGAGCTAGCGGACAGATGAGTTGAGTGGAGTTGGAAGCATGAGGGCAGACCTGTCTCCCTCCAGGGCTGAGTTGATCTGCTTATGATGTGTGTACACTGGGGACTGCATGGGACTTGTTGGTGGAATACCCTGTGATTTTGATCCATACTGACAGTGTCTGTGGCTGCGGCTGACCTCCGTGCTTGTTTGGTCAGCATGTGGCACTGCAACTCCTCTACAGTGTACAACAGCGTCCGCCAGTGTTTTTACACGGACCACCTGGCAGATTTTAATCATTGGAACCTTGATGCAGTCAACACCAAATAACAGCTTGAAGCAATTACTGTGAACTTGTACTCTGCCTTTATGAACAATGCAGCAACTATATGTGCCTATGTGGGTGGTGGTGTGCTAGTTCACAGGACTAGCTGTTTATGCCAAATGGCAATTGCAGCTTACTTTTTTAGTGTAGGAAGCATAATCATTTTGTTTCTATTTAACTAAAAGGCACGAGATCAGATAACGCACTACTGCAATCCTGAATAAAACAGGAAAAACACACTCTTTTCTATATGGTGTACAAATCGAAAAGCAACACGTCAGAAAACAATGTGTGATTATGTCTTCTTTTATTTTCCTGGACCGAGTATTTTACAAAGTTGTTCAGAAATAGTGTTTGTTTATAAGCTGGTCCACCTGGCTCTCACAGACTACAATGTATATGTACAGTAGGCTATTACATCGAACTCCCGGCTGTAGTTTGCCACCCAGTGCAACAAATCTGCCAGCTGGGATTGCTGGATAGAGAAAATGACGTCAGTGTCCTTAATTTACCTTCCTTGCAGAATGCATCTGAGGCAGAGCGGAAGGGACACGTCCGTATATGTGAGGACCCCAGAGAAACTGGGCTATGAACAAACGTTCCATCCTCACTGCTACTGTACATATGAACCCATATTCCTAATTCACAGTATTACTGGATGGGCTTGAAATGAACATACTGTAAACATGAACATGGAATAAAACAATAAACAATAATAAAACACAATTATTTGAAATAATTAAACAGACTTTAAAACACATATAAATGGGGTCACACTCTTTTACGGGTGATCCAGCTCATCTTGAAAAATCTTGCTTCTGTATACACTTATGTCTATTTTCAAAGCTGTTAAAGAACAAATCAAACTAGAAAAAGTGCCCTTCCGGGCACAGGTCTCCACCAGTGTGTGTGATGTTTGGCAAAATGTGTAGGAGTAATATATAAACGTGTGTGTGTGTGTGTGTGTGTGTGTGTGTGTGTGTGTGTGTGTGTGTGTGTGTGTGTGTGTGTGAGACGCGGCTTGGCCTGTTGTAGCGCCACCATGAGGCTGATTCGAAAACTGTCAAGTGGCATTTCTTCCTCAGCCTAGTGGGAATATGCATGCACAGTTTCACCGCAATCGGACGCTGCGTTGAGTAGTTGTGGCGATTTGTACAAAACGGGTACAAAGCGGGCTACTCCTGAAAAGTTTAGAAGCCAATCGTAGCCAATGAGGGTGGATTATGAGAAATCAAACAAAACCCGTCTTGATCACATGACTATGGAGAACATGTGTACTGATTTGCGTGAAATTTGGATAAAATGTGAAGGAGTAATATTAGAAAATGTGTTTTACATATGTCGGCCTCCTGGTGGCGCTATAAAGAGCAGATGTGAAAAATTCCAGGCAAAGGTTTTTCCTTGGCCTCCAGGGAGTTGGCATACAAAGTTATCCACAGATCCATGCAGTTAGAGGTAAAAACACTTTTGGGCCAGTTATAGCGCCACCATGAGGCTGAGTTGAAAATGTTCATGTGGCATTTCTTCCTCGGCCTAGTGGGAATGTGCCTGCACAATTTCACGGAAATCACACGATGTGTTCATGATTTGCAGCATTTTGTTTGAAACTGAGCACTCCTGCGAACTTTGGAAGCCAATCTTAGCCAATCAGGATGGAGTCTGAGAAATGTGAAAGACCTGTTTCGTTGAATGGCTCTAGAGAGACTGTGTACCAATTTGTGTGATGTTTGGACAAAATCTGTAGGTGTACTGTCCAAAAACTTGTTTTGCACAAAGCGGCCTCCTGGTGGCGCTATAACAGGCCGTTCTGGAAAATGTGGGGCAGAGGTTCATCGTTGGCATCCAGGGAGTGTGTGTGCAAAGTTTGGCATCGACCGGGTTAACGGTGCCGGAGATTAGCTGTACACAGACGGACGGAAGGACACACACACGGACGGACGGACACACACACGGACGGAGTGCAAAACATACTCTCTCCCCATGCCTTCGGCCTGGTGGAGACAACAATCAACAAATCATAATAGTTTGAAAGCTACCGAATTCAACATACAGCATCGTGTTTATGCCTAGGCTATAGCAGATTGCTGAACAACTTCAGAATAGTACAAAAGTCTGAATTTGCATCCAGCCGCATAGTCCCCTGTGATTCCTGTGAATTCCTGTGATCCCTGTGAATGTATAATGAGACCCCTAGTATGCAGCACAGTGACAGTAAGTATTTTACACTGCTGCTCAGCGTTTTCCTCATGTCATGTTCCCAACATTTCTTTTAGTTGAAGGACGAGCAGAATCACCACTTGCTTATAATAAGACTTACTCCTTTTTTATATTGTAGGCTATTACATATTTGAGTTATTTTGAGTGAGAAAAGAGTACTGTACATGCAGCAACAGGATGATTCTTTCTGAGATGCACTGTGTGGCTGAATAATTCAATTCATGCGTGTGTCAGATGGGGCACCCGGATGGTGGGGCCTGTTTCAGTTGAAACGGTAGAACATAGATAAGGTCGCCTCTGGGCAGTAACATCATTTTATTTGATGCAGCTAAATAAACCAAAAAACTGTGCTGGACAGACGAGACTCACTAGTGATGAAGCATATCCTCCCTGCGATCATTCCTGGATCAAGTGTCATAACAGCGATGGCATCTTGGTTGCTTGCAGGAATGTCTAAAAGGCACATGAAGGTGACCGCAGATTTGCTGTCAAGCCTTACAAGTTTGAAGGTGCCCATGGGGCTCAAACTGGCCAATATCTGTATAATTTTTAGAGCACTTCTGAACACAGCCGTTAAGTAAAGTATTTTTACACTGTGGCCGAAGGCAGGGTTTGTCTGTATTTATGTCTGCGCCCTCAAATGCAGTCCAGTCACAGCTCACAGCTATCATACTGTATGCCGAGCAACAGAACCTCCTCTGTCCATAAATTAATGCATCACAAGGTTGTGTGATGTGAATGGATCATTTTCAAATATATTGCATACAAAAGAGAGACAGGTACAGAGGTCTCAGGTCAGTCATCTCCCTGTCTTTGATCTCCACTGTGCAAGTCTAGACGAAGCCAGTCGACAGACGACAGCCCCTTGAGCCCGAAGGAGACGAGAGAAAGTGTGTTTGTTCACTTCCCCCAGCCTGCCTGGTGTATAGTTCTGTTGCACACAAGCTCAACTCCAACAATTAGTTTGCCAGCAGCCGCCCTAGCTCTTGTCAACCAAAAGGCAACATGCCAGCTTGTCCCTGCCGCGTTTCACGCTCCCTCTGTAAGCACTGGCAGCACACACACACAGCAGCACACACACAGTAGTAACTACTGCTTTGGTACACTTCACACTGCACATTATGTGCATGTAAGGGTGCGGAGATTACATAAACCGCAGAAATTCTCCTACAAGATAGTCTTTCTTATTTTTCTGCATCTCCCTCTCGCGCTCTCCCTTTCTCCCTCTCTCTCTCTCTCTCTTTCTCTCTCTCTCTCTCTCTTGTTGACTCTATTATATCACCCGCCTACTCCGACGGCACAGAACCTGCGATAGAAAACAACTCTAACTAAGCAGGAGAGAGGAGGGAGCAGCATGCAAGGCAGTCAGGGGTTCACAGGCTCCTCTCTCACATGAAGGAAGCAGCAAGGCATGATGGGACTTAATGAGCTGTCGCGTTCTCTGTTCTCAGTAGTGCTCCAGGACAAGGCTTTAATGGAAAACCAGATTTATTTTCTATGTGTCAGTCTTTGGAATATTCTCTCTCTCTCTCTCTCTCTCTCTCTCTCTCTCTCTCTCTCTCTCTCTCTCTCTCTTAGTTTCACTCTGTCCCATTGTACACTGTCCTGCTCTCTCCTCTCCTCCCACCCTTGTTTCTTTTCGTTATCTCTTCATCTCTATCTTCCTCTCTATCCCCTCTCCCTCACACTAAGGAACCCCCCCACCAAGTCTTCAGCATCAACTTATCTCTAACTGGCGGAGAGTTTGCAAAGTGGGATTCAATATAAGGCAGCCAGAGATTTGTGTCATGGCTCACCTCCTCTATGAGCACTACAGGGTGTGAGCGAGAGAGAGCAAGAGAGAGAGAGAGAGAGAGAGAGAGAGAGCTCTGACAAAGCAACTACTTTTCAACTTCCCAAGGATAAAGGGGAAATTGGTTTCAGCGAATAGAGTGGCAGTATACAACTCTGCTGGCAAAGACATACTTCTAACAACCCACTGTGTTTTAGACCGTTTCAAACTGCTGTTGTGGCCTCCTCACCCAGCCACACTCCAAATAAAATGTTGTATTAAATAACCGGTGTTCAGATGTCGGGCATATGCTCTGTGAGGGTGTGTTGTGTAACTGTCCGATTTTTAGCCAATCATGATGATGATTCCCTGTCAGCTCCTTGTTGTTTTATATTTAAATTTTTAACGACAAGTTCTGGACAGGTTTATAATAGGAAACCATGATATAATGATGAGTTGATGCGCAAAATGCAATTCATAATTAAAACTTCCCGTGGCGGCCCCCTGATGTCTCGGGGCCCGTTTCATTCGAAGCGGTTTGAAACATTGCTGAATCCGCCTCTGGTACTGCGGGCAACATGATGCACCATGCAAAGCCCAATGCCAAATAGAAGTCTCTTTTAGAGTATAAATGGAATCAGCGGATACATTGTCACAGTATGAGCCCACATGCACGGTAACTGAAGACACGGTGTGTTCTCAAAGAAGAAGCAGTCCAACTGTGAAAGACTCGACAGCGATAGGCAAGTTAACTACACTGTACGTCTTCATGAGTTGTGATTTCCCGCAGTTATCGTGTTATGTAAGCTCCATTTCCTTCAGTTTAGCTCATCTGTCATTGTATTTAAAATGTTTGTCTAGCGGTTAATAATAATAATAATAACTAGAACTGCACTCTGTCGAGTGCCTACTTGCTTGTTGCACACTAGTAGGCCATAAATGGCCTACTAGTGCGCAAGCAGAGCGCGCAACTACTGTCGACCGCTACAAACTGTCAAATCTCAGCTTCTCTGTGAAAGAACATTTGAAATATTTAATTATTAGGTTTAGCTATTTGCTACGTAGGCCTACCTAGTTTTTGGAGGTAAAAAAGTAGTATTGTTAAGTATGGTAAGAGACGGCTTTCGATGGTGACGTATATGTCGATCAGTGTCGGGTGGATTAAAGGAAATGCCTCTATGTGGCTGATGAATGAATATCAACATCCTAATACATCCTAATACTGGACTTTGAAATAGACACTCATGCTTTCCAAGGTGTGATTTGGGGTCCTAAGGATGAATACAAAATGAATATCAACATCTTAAAACAAAAATGTTGTGTAAGTGCTGCTATTAAAATGCTTACTTTAAAAGGACTAAAATATCTAAAATACAACAATTCATGGTCATAAGTTCATAAAGCATAATTCATAATATTGTCATGATACAATAATACATATGTGGTTCATAATTGATTTCGTATGAGGTTAAAATGTAAACATGATGTGATGATAACTTTCTGAGGCAGAACCAAGTTCCCTGTCTGTCAGTAGCAACACTGGACCATGATTGATTGACTGATTGATGCATGATTGCCTGGCATTGCACACAGGTGGTACAAACATTTCTCTCACTCATTCAGACTCTGGTCTGCACAAGGAAGCACACTCGCAGCAGAGTAGTGTGTTTGAACTGTTTAAAGTTATTAAACACGTCTAAAGTCAAAGACAGACGGTCAAAAGGACATTCAAAGGACTGTATGAAACTCAAGAAGCATCAAGAACCTCTTTACACAACAAGCGGCCAACGAGGTATTATTATTTGAGAGTTATCTTTGTTGTGTTGTATTCATCTCACCATCCGGTCGTTGAGATGGACAGACGTGTTTCGTCTCGCTCCTGCGCCAAGTCACAGAATGTTGACAAAAAAGCGCATTTTCTCGCTCATTTTCTTTTCATACTCCTGTGGATTATGGATTTCTACTCCAATTCACCCTGGTTCTACCATCACGTGGATATGAGGAAAATTGATTACGAGAACAACACCAGCGTAAACAACGAAGAACACAGCACGTTCTATCTCCTCGGCAACAACAACAATGGATCGACCGGTAAACATCTCGGACACGGCGCGGCTGGAATCCACGCACTGTTAACCTGCAATCCGGCCAAAAGAAACAAACCCCTACTTGGCAAGATCGACAGACGCCTGTTCTGTTGTATATTCTTGTTAATGGCAGGAGACATCCAACCCAATCCTGGTCCTGTAATCACTAGACTTCAGGCGAAGAAACAAACTTGCCTGATGATCACGGACGCAAGGACAACAAAGGAGACGGTCGCGGCCACACAGCCAACTCAAGATACGGGCACGGAGCCGCCTTGGGGATCCATCGCAAGGACAACGCATGAGACGGTCACGGCCACACAGCCAACTCAAGATACGGGCACGGAGCCGCCTTGGGGATCCATCGCAAGGACAACGCATGAGACGGTCACGGCCACACAGCCAACTCAAGATACGGGCACGGAGCCGCCTTGGGGATCCATCGCAAGGACAACGCATGAGACGGTCACGGCCACACAACCAACTCAAGGTACGGGCACGGAGCCGTCTTGGGGACCCAACGCAGATCTTACATCGGCGGCAGTCGAGGCAAAAGACACGGACAACACCACCATCTACAGGCGTGAAGAGTCTCCACATCCAACCAAGGGGGACAACGAGGCTGGAGACGGACACTGTGATACTTTACCTGCTATTTCTGCTGTTTCTCCGGTCGACACCATGGCTCAATCGGCCCCTCCAGAGCCCTCAACAAACCTGGACGAGGGACCCCATCCCCCACTCCCGCCACCCCACGACGACCCCCACGCACCCCCCACCCTCCCCCCACGGCAACCCGCGGCTTCTACAGACATCAACAATGGCCCTCCGCTCCCCTACTTTGCCATGGAGGAGATAAGCACCATAGTCAGAGCCAACGGACTTCATATCTTTCACCTGAATGTCAACAGCCTTGGACCCAAAATGGCTGAAATCAGGCATATGTTTCAATGCGGTAAGGCGAACATCATTAGCTTCTCTGAAACCAAACTTGATGAGTCAACCAAAGACCCAGAAGTTGAAATAGAGAACTATTCTTTGATCAGAAACGACAGAAACAGGCATGGTGGTGGCGTGTGTATGTATATTCACAAAGACACTGAATATGTTACTCGTACTGACTTACAGCATGATGAAATTGAAACTGTGTGGGTTGAATTAATTTTCAAAAAAGCTAAATCAGTATTAGTGGGCACCGTCTACAGACCGCCTGACCAACATGGGTTCTATGATATACTTGAGGGGTGCTTAGCTGAGGAGGAATGTGTAGAGAAAATCCTGATTGGCGACTACAATACAGACATGCAACGAAAGGAAGCACCTGTGTTTAAGTCATTCAGTAAGTTCTGTGATCTACATAGTGTCAGTCAGCTAATTACCCAACCCACTAGAGTGTGTGATTCTACTCAAACTGTCATTGATCTCATTCTGTCCTCGGACAAATCCAGAATCTCCAAGAAAGGGGTTATTGTATGTGGGCTTAGTGATCATTTTATGATATTCTGTACCCGCAAAATACAAAAACTTAAGACCGGCTGCCACAAAACAGTCATATCAAGGGACCTCAAAACCTACTCTAGTGAGGTCTTTAACCAAGTATTGGAGAGTCTGGATTGGTCCGATGAGCTTAAAAGCACACATGTCGAAGAAGCTTGGCTTGGCTTCAAAACCAAATTTACATCAGTACTGAACAACATGGCTCCTTTGAGAACCACCAGGGGCAAAACCCGCTCGGAACCATGGATGAATTCGGACATACTGGCTGCAATGAAAGCCAGAGACAAAAAATGCTCTGAAGTTCTAAAATGCAAGTCAAAGCTAGCCAAGCGCTTCGACAGTGTTCGCCAAGCTCGTTTGAACAACCTAAATACACAACGAATCAAACTACGAAACAGTGTAACTGCCATGACCAAATCAGCTAAAAGTAACTTCATTAATGATAAAGCTCAGGAAAACAAAAACAATCCTCATGAGCTCTGGAAGCTACTAAACAATCAACTAAGCTATGGTCAGAAACTAAAAACCAGATTTTCGAACATAAACATCAAATCTGACAACACTCTCATCACTGACAACCTTGATGTGGCCAACTACTTGAATATCTTCTTTACAAACATATCAACAACTCTGGTTAACAAACTGCCCTCCCACTCTGGGCTCTTTGGTGTAGAGCACATTACAACCTTCTACAAAAACCTAGGTGTTTGTAAAGACGATTTTAAACTAGTTATGGTAACAACTGATGAGGTAATTAAGAAACTGAGTGCCCTCCAACCCCACAAGGCCACAGGCCATGACAACATTCCCTCCAAATTTCTCAGAGACTCAGCCATCTCTATAGCTCCAATCATCACCCACATAGTAAACCTCTCCATCAAACAGGGACAGGTCCCCCAAGATTTCAAACTGGCCAAAGTAACCCCCTTGCACAAGAAAGGGAGTAAATTAGACCCCGGCAACTACCGCCCTATTTCTATTCTTAGTTCCATCTCGAAAGTGATGGAAAAAATAGTCTATGAACAGGTTGAAAAGTATCTTGCCACTAATAAATTATTGTACGAGTTCCAATCTGGCTTCAGAACATCCCACTCCACTGACACATGCCTCCTCTATTTGAGCGACCACATCAAACAAGAGGTGGACGCTGGCAAATACTGCGGCATGGTCATGCTGGACCTCCAAAAGGCTTTTGACACCGTGAACCACTCCATACTGGTTAACAAGCTAAAAGCAATTGGTTTCGATAGCACATCAGTGAGCTGGATGCAATCCTACCTGGAGGGGAGAGAACAGATGGTGGAAGTGAACGGAACACTGTCCCCCCCCCTCCCAGTGAGCTGTGGCGTTCCACAAGGAAGCATACTAGGGCCTCTACTGTTCCTAATATATGTAAACGACATGACTTCAGCCTGTGACTGCAACTTGTTCCTGTTCGCAGATGACTCAGCACTGCTGGTCTCGGACAGGGACAAACTGCAGGTTGAAAATGCCCTCAGCTCTGAACTCGGTAGAATCTGCACCTGGCTCGCTGATAACAAACTATCTTTACACCTGGGAAAAACTGAATCCATTCTCTTTGGCTCTATTAGTAATCTCAGCAAGGCAAATGGCTTCTTGGTTAGAGTGGGTGACAATGTTATCACACGTAAAGATGAAATTACCTACCTAGGTTCCATCCTGGAGGCTAATCTTTCCGGTGATAAAATGGCCACCAACGTAATCAAAAAAGTCAACCATAGAACAAGATTCCTCTACAGGATCTCCTCACTGGTCAACAAAAACACCTTGAAGACCTTAACAGGAGCCCTTGTACAGGGTTTCTTTGACTATGCATGCACCTCCTGGTACCACAGCACCTCAAAGGCCCTTAAAACCAGGCTCCAGACTTCCCAAAACAAACTGGTCAGGCTCCTACTTGATCTAGCCCCCCGAACCCACCTCACCCCTGCCCACTTCGACAGGCTGGAATGGCTTAGGGTCGACGACAGAGTACAGCAACTTGCAATGGGTCTGGTCCACAAGATTCGATACACCACCAAGATACCCATGTACCTGTCTAGATACTTCCTTAATGTTAACGAAGTCCACACCCACAACACCAGAGGGAGTGCAACGAACCATGTACAACCCAGATTCGGCACAAACAAGGGACTAAATTCTTTTCGCTCCTATGCCACCAAAATGTGGAACGCCCTACCAACTGTCATTAAGACATGCGAATCCCTTGACTCCTTCAAAACCGCTCTCAAAGGGCACCTACGGATGGCTGCAATTAGAAACTGGCCCCCGTAAAATCTGAATCCCCCCCCCCCGCCCCCCCTTTTTTCCCCTCACTGTATATATTTCTTTTCCCTTTTTACCTCCTTTTTGATGAATTCTTTTTTGATGAATTCCTGTTCTGTCTATAGAAGTGTCTATTTGTACGTCTCTAAATGTTTTGATGATTTGAACATGGTGGACCCTGTTGGAAACAAGTGTAATGCTTAATTGGGTCGTCCACTCACAGTTAACAGCCTTTGTATTGAGTTTGTGCTTGAAATGTACTGTAATTCTGCAAACTGTTAATAAATTCTTCAATCAATCAATCAATCAATATTGTGGTGTGGCGCATCGCGCATTTCTACATGTTTTGTATTTCTTTGTTTGATCAATATTATGTATTGCGACGTAATTTGTTGATTGTTTTATGTGTTTATTATTTTCGTGTGAACATAGTTCTCACGGCATGGAACAGCAGAGGGATGAGAAGAATGCCCAATAAATGCCCGTTTATAAAGAACCGACCTGTGTCGTCAATGTTGTGAGAAGAGCTACATGTTGAATTGTGGATTTGAGCTCACATGCCCTTTTGATGTAAATCAAAAGGGGGGGGGGGGGGGGTAACTACCTGTCAGTGGGGAGTGTTGGGGACTAAGGCCCTATACGTCCTATCTGGGGGGGGGGGGGGGGGTAACTACCTGTCAGTGGGGAGTGTTGTGGACTAAGGCCCTATATGTCCTATCTGGGAGGGGGGGGGGGGGGGCACTATCTCTGAGTGGGGAGTGTTGGCTGATGAATGAATATCAACATCCTAATCCTGTATATGTATGTATATGCATACATATGTATATGTAATTTGTAAGTTGATTAGCGGTATACTGTGGTTACTCTGCGCTCCGTTTGATGCGTATGTATCGTAGCAGCATATGAAGTCAGGTATAACTGGTATAACTAGCTCTCAATGATGACGTAACAAAGATGTGGATTAATCGGCTTTCGATGGTGACGTATATGTCGATCAGTGTCGGGTGGATTAAAGGAAAGGTGAAAGGTGGAAAGGAAATGCCTCTATGTATATTATGTATATGTAATTTATAAGTTGATTAGCGGTATACTGTGGTTACTTTGCGCCCCGTTTGATGCGTATGTATCGTAGCAGCATATGACGTCAGGGTATAACTGGTATAACTATAGCTCTCAATGATGACGTAATAAAGATGTGGATTAAAGGACCCAATGCCAGGGTGTAATTGGTTTTCGATGGTGACGTAATGACGATATGTTTTAGTGTCGGGAGGATTAAAGGTAATGTCCTATACATGTATGTATACATGTATGTAATCTGAATCTGGCGCACTCTACAGATCTCTCTTATAGCGCCACCTAGGTGCCAACCGGCCCTGCATACATATAAAAAGTGCCCAAAGTTGAAAGAAGGTTGTCAAATGAACTGAAACTGAAGCAATGGTGTAATTATGCCCAAATCTGAAGTTAGGTGGTCAAATGAACTGAAACTGAAGCAATTCAGTAAAGGTCAACGCTTCCTCATGGGGTTATTTTAGGGCCTAGGACCTCCAGTAAAGGGTAAAATACTCTTCTTGGTTGTGGGAACAACATATCCAACGATGAGGACCCCATGCCCAAAGATGTCCCCCTTGCAACTGTTTCAACTTTGGTTCAGCCTACATGTAAAAGTGCCCAAAGTTGAAGGGCAGAGCTTCAACTTCAGCTACCCAGTACCCAAGGTTGAAGCCCTTCAACTTTGGGCAGATCTACAAGCTCGTAGTGCGGCACCGAGTGCCACGCTACGAGCTTGTAGATCTGCTATTTTTCAGTGGGGTACATTTAATCACTGGTCCTGGGTCAATCCAAGGGCCTACCACTCTCTTGATATGTTGTTCCCCAACTCTTGGAGAGTATTTAGGCCTTTTACTGGAGGTCCCAGCCCCTAAAATGACCCCAGGAGGAATTGTTGACCTTTACTGAATTGCTTCAGTTTTAGTTCATTTGAGCACCTAAATTCAGATTTGGGCACCGTAGCATGTGGTTTTTAAGTGGTGGGCCTCGGGTCATCCTAGGGGCTAGAACAGGGGTGCCCACACATTTATGACGTGAGATCTACTTTCAAAATGACCAGGTCAACAAGATCTACCCACTGAAAACATAAGTGTACCATTGCTGAAAATAGTTTAAATATATAATGTACCTGGGGGGGCTTTGGAATAGGGAGAAAATATGACAGGCAGTTTGCTGTCATATTTCCTCCCCGTATTTAACTTAAACGCCCAATGCATTCTCAATGGCAATAGCAAAAACTTTGGCATGCTACTAGTCCTACATACTTACACCTAGAAACCCCATTCAAACCTATTTAGGTTCATCTTACAGTGGACATGTTTGCCTGAAATGGAATCTTTGAAATGTTTCATAGTTTTAGAAATATAGTGCTTTCAAATTTGATAAATTTATAATGGGGCTCAATGGCACGTAAAAAATCACTTTCATCTAGAAACTCCAAATTCACACATTTTATAATTCAGCTTACTGTGAAGACAAATGCTGGAACTTTTTACTTTGAAATGATTTGTAGTTTCTGAGTTATTTAACTTAAACGCCCAATGCATTCTCAATGGCAATAGCACAAACTTTGGCATGCTACAAGTCCTACAATGTAGGACTTTCCCTGGACCTTCTAGCCGCTATGGTCCAGGGAAAGGCCTACATACTCTCCAAGAGTTGGGAAAGAACATATCAAGAGAGTGGATTGGTAGGACCTTGGATTGACCAGTGGATGCAATGTACCCCCACTTTGAGGTGTCACGTCTTAGGCCTAGATTTAGGGTAGGATTGAACCAGTCGCACTGTAGCCATACAAAGGTCTAGGGTTCCCAGATTGTAAAATGTTGTTCCTCCATCTTGGGAGAGTATGTAGGCCTTTCACTGGACCTCCTAGCCACTAAGATGACCACAGGCCCACCACTTAAAGACCACATGTTAGGGTGCCCAAATCTGAAGTTAGGTGGTCAAATTACCTGAAACTGAAGCAATTCAGTAAAGGTCAACGCTTCCTCATGGGGTCATTTTAGGGCGTAGGACCTCCAGTAAAGGGTAAAATACTGTTCTCGGTTGTGGGAACAACATATCCAATGATGAGGACCCCAGGCCCAAAGATGTCCCCCTGGCAACTGTTTCAACTTTGGGTCAGCCTACATGTAAAAGTGCCCAAAGTTGAAAGAAGGTTGTCAAATGAACTGAAACTGAAGCAATGGTGTAATTATGCCCAAATCTGAAGTTAGGTGGTCAAATGAACTGAAACTGAAGCAATTCAGTAAAGGTCAACGCTTCCTCATGGGGTCATTTTAGGGCCTAGGACCTCCAGTAAAGGGTAAAATACTCTTCTTGGTTGTGGGAACAACATATCCAACGATGAGGACCCCATGCCCAAAGATGTCCCCCTTGCAACTGTTTCAACTTTGGGTCAGCCTACATGTAAAAGTGCCCAAAGTTGAAGGGCAGAGCTTCAACTTCAGCTGCCCAGTACCCAAGGTTGAAGCCCTTCAACTTTGGGCAGATCTACAAGCTCGTAGTGCGGCACCGAGTGCCACGCTACGAGCTTGTAGATCTGCTATTTTTCAGTGGGGTACATTTAATCACTGGTCCTGGGTCAATCCAAGGGCCTACCACTCCACTCTCTTGATATGTTGTTCCCCAACTCTTGGAGAGTATTTAGGCCTTTTACTGGAGGTCCCAGCCCCTAAAATGACCCAGGAGGAAGTGTTGACCTTTACTGAATTGCTTCAGTTTGAGTTCATTTGAGCACCTAAATTTAGATTTGGGCACTGTAGCATGTGGTTTTTAAGTGGTGGGCCTCAGGTCATCCTAAGGGCTAGAACAGGGGTGCCCACACTTTTATGACGTGAGATCTACTTTCAAAATGACCAGGTCAACAAGATCTACCCACTGAAAACATAAGTGTACCATTGCTGAAAATAGTTTCAATATATAATGTACCTGGGGGGGGGGGGGGGGGGGGGGGGGGGGGGGGGGGCTTTGGAATAGGGAGAAAATATGACAGGCAGTTTGCTGTCATATTTCCTCCCCGTATTTAACTTAAACGCCCAATGCATTCTCAATGACAATAGCAAAAACTTTGGCATGCTACTAGTCCTACATACTTACACCTAGAACAGGGGTGCCCACACTTTTATGACGTGAGATCTACTTTCAAAATGACCAGCTCAACAAGATCTATAACTACAACATGACGTCACGAGCCGCGATGAAGAGCAAACCACCGCCACCGCCCCAGCCCTTCTCTCTGTTTTTACTCACCACCGCTCAATGTTATTTCAGCTCCGGTGGTCACCTCACCACCGGAGCGGTGGTCACCTCACCACCGGAGCGGTGGTCACCTCACCACCGGAGCGGTGGTCACCTCACCACCGAAAATCCAGACTATGAATGAGCCTTTAGTATACTACTGCTGCGACTGCACCCATGGTCCCACAGCAGGTGGGGGTCCCCTGCATTGCTCTGCTATCCTCACACATCCTTTCATGTGCAAGGCCAACGTATTCTCATCCCCGTTGCATGAAATGGGTGCCAAGTTGGGGCAGTGTGTCTACTTTACCAGAGTAAGGGACACTCATAGTTACTACACCAGAAGGGGTTCCTCTGACCTTGTCTGCCCTCAAATTCAAGTCAAGAATGCATTCTACTACGCAGCCACTACACAGCGGAATGCTTACCTGCTGCCCTTGCATTTTTTAATTCCCCATTAAAGTTTAAAGCTGACCTAAAAGCATGGCTCCAAATGTGTTCCCCGACTGGCCTGCCCCCAGGGCAGCTCACTCCCTTGCATCCATTGTGAGTGGCATCCTCCACATTTTTGTAGTCCTGGACCCCACATGCTTTTATGCTAGTGTCATGATATTGTTTTAAACAGAATATTCAGATATTGATTTTTGAGTGGTGTAAACCACTCCTACAACTGGCTTTGTTTTTCTGTCTGTCTGTGCTCAAAAAATGAGCACGGTTGCTATGGTCACCCAGTTCACACGGGTGTGATTTCATTACGTCAGACATTACGTCAGACCACAGCTGATCAGTCTATATAAGACCTTACACCACTCAGTTCACACGGGTGTGATTTTTTTGTATATGTTTGCATCTGTCCAGTTGTTGTGAGTGTTGCATGTTCAAATGGACCACATGTGTTGCAAAACCGCTGTTGTGGCCTCCTCACATACTCAGCCACACTCCAAATAAAATGGTTTATTAAATAATTGTTGTGTTCAGATGTTGGGACACGCTCTGTGGCGTGTTGTGTAACTGTCCTATTTTAGCCAATCATTGCTGATGATTCCCTGTCAGCTATACTGTTTTTTTTCTTTATTTTGTCTTAATGCCACACCGACAAATTCTGGACAGGTTTATAATAGGAAACCATGATTTAATGTTGATGCACAAAATGAAACTCATTAGAACTTCCCGTTTCAAATGAAACGGGCCCCGAGCCATCAGGGGGCCGCCACGGGAAGTTGTAATAATGAGTTGCACAGCGTCAGTCCAGTTGAGTGTTGTATGTTCAAATGGACCACAATGGAAACAAGCCTAAGGCATTTTCTTTCGTTTTTAATCAGTCATACTGTTGCACATTTAAAAATAGTTACTTTAAAAAATATTCTACTGAATTCAATCTCCAGACTGATCCTGTCACTCAAGAGTAGGACCAAAATGCACAACAGACATGATTTATTCTCCATAAACACACAAGAACGGGTTACAGGACTGGAACATAACACTATAAACAAGGAACTGGGGAACCATACACAGGTGAACTGAAAGACGTGATTGGCCAGTAGTCACTTGAGTGGCAGCGAGAGACATGGAGGAGTCGCATGAGTGACATCACTTGGGCAGCAGCGTGCCTTCAGCACTTCCGCTTGACTTCCTGACACGTCGCTCCAATGAACTGCAGCAGCCAATGAGGCATCACATTTTTGGGTGAGACAAGACAGGTAACTATAGGCAAAACAGGAAACACTAGGACATCACTACATTACAACAGCAGACAGATCATGACAGCAATATACAGTTGGAGGCCATCGATATTGTCCTTTTCTTTTTGCTGAGGTTTGCGTGATCTGCGCAAAAGGACAGTTAACCCATTTTGGGCGGGAACCCCTTTTGGTGTTTTAAACATGTTATAATTTAGCTATTGAAAAATAGCAGATCTACAAGCTACGAGCTTGTAGGTCTGCTATTTTTGAAAAATCGTGAAAATATTTATTTCAGAAAACTGGAGGATTTAGAAGGATTTTTTAAAATTTTGAGGTCAGGCCTAAATGGGTCAAATGATAAGGGACAATATCGGTGGCACCCAACTGTACAGTGAGGATCTGTCAGCACTAAAATCCCAAACATGCTGGATGCATGGCTCCAAGGGGGAGCATCCCAATAGAGCAGACATTTGGATAAGGGGGTAAAACCAGAGTTATCGTCATGGATACAGTAAAAGGCCCCGAGAGGTAAAACAACAACAAAACAACAACAACAAGGGAAAATATATATATTTTAAGAATGGGTTCCCAGATTGGACCATGTCTCACCCGTTTGATGCAACGGGACATCCATGCATCAGATGTTGATGCTACGGGGCCCTCATGGCGCTACGGGGCCCTCATGCATCAGATGTTGATGCTACGGGGCCCTCATGCATCAGATGGTGATGCTACGGGGCCCTCATGCATCAGATGTTGATGCTACGGGGCCCTCATGCATCAGATGTTGATGCTACGGGGCCCTCATGCATCAGATGTTGATGCTACGGGGCCCTCATGCATCAGATGTTGATGCTACGGGGCCCTCATGCATCAGATGTTGATGCTACGGGGCCCTCATGCATCAGATGTTGATGCTACGGGGCCCTCATGCATCAGATGTTGATGCTACGGGGCCCTCATGCATCAGATGTTGATGCTACGGGGCCCTCATGCATCAGATGTTGATGCTACGGGGCCCTCATGCATCAGATGTTGATGCTACGGGGCCCTCATGCATCAGATGTTGATGCTACGGGGCCCTCATGCATCAGATGTTGATGCTACGGGGCCTCATGCATCAGATGTTGATGCTACGGGCCCTCATGCATCAGATGTTGATGCTACGGGGCCCTCATGCATCAGATGTTGATGCTACGGGGCCCTCATGCATCAGATGTTGATGCAACGGGGCCCTCATGCATCAGATGTTGATGCTACGGGGCCCTCATGCATCAGATGTTGACGCTACGGGGCCCTCATGCATCAGATGTTGATGCTACGGGGCCCTCATGCATCAGATGTTGATGCAACGGGGCCCTCATGCATCAGATGTTGATGCTACGGGGCCCTCATGCATCAGATGTTGACGCTACGGGGCCCTCACGGCGCATTGCATGCATGGCATGCTGACAAGGAAGGATGATTTACGACTCCAAGACTACTCAAATGGTGCTGAGTCAGCAGAAGGGGACCGACCGTAGTGAGAATCACACAGCTATGACTAGTGTATGAACACAGAAATCTAAATAATAAGCTATGCATTATAATGAGTTCTTGCTGGAAGCAGGGGTACATTTGGTCTGTCCTCCTATTATTAGGAGTACAGTTGAGGAGTGTATATACGACTCAGTGGAATCTCTCCTCAGTGCCATCAGTATGGGAACAGAGACACTGCTACAACACCCTCAATGAACAGCGGAATGTGAATGAAAAGTGCATGTGTGGCTTTTAAATGTGGAGTTTCAAACGTGAGATTGTTTTCAGGTATTACAGACTTCACAATATCTGAATTTTGGGTGATCCAAGTTAACACTTTTCTTGTAAAACACTGTATATTAATACTTGAACTGACTTTGTGTGTGATGTGTTGCATGAATTCATTCACAAACTTCCACCCGACATTATGTTGACCGGGGAAATGCCCACACAGATGCACATTTATCCCCTTTTCATCCAGTGCATGCAATGTCTGAGTTGTCTGAATCTGAAAAATTCTAAACTCATCCTACTTCAAATATGGGGTCAGATTAAATTGTTTGCTATAAGTGGATATAGCAAAGTTTATTTATTCTGCCACAAACATAGGCGCCGGAGGGGGTGTCAAAAGGGTCTGTGTGAGTCATGACGAAAGTAATGTCCCCATACTTTTTACATCCTGACGGCGCCACTGGCCACAAAGGCTGTGCATCCTTCACTTCTCAGGGAGGGAGTATAGCCATAATACAGAATGTTGCAGAGTGACTCCCAGTGGTGGAAAAAGTACTCACAATTTTTACTTAAGTAAAAGTATCAATACTCCAATATAGAAGTCTGGAATTCAAAATTGACTTAAGTTGAAGTACAAAAATATTGGTACCAAAAGTAGAAAGTATTATGCAGAATGTCCCATTTCAAGTTTTCAAATGTGTACAAATCTTTTGAAATTAGCAGCACAATGCGTCAGCGTTTTAGATCGGATATTTTCAAATGACCAAAATCTATATAGGGCCGAAGTGGTTATTGTACGTTTTGTAATAACAATCCAAATCTACATAGTAACTAGTAAGTAAAGTTTTCAAATAATTGTAGTGAACTAAAAGTACAATATTTGGATCTGAGATGTAGTGGAGTAGAAGTATTGAGACGTAGGAGACGTAGAACTCACATGCCAGAAGTGTGCCTCCCAGTCCCGGCAGAGTAGTTCTGGAGTGGTTCCAACGGATTGTGTGGCCCTGGTCTTTCCTAGCCTGGATCCAGCCCAAAGACCCCGCCCACTCTCTGAGTGCTTCAAGAAAGCTACAGTCTGATAATCAGGCTAGGTCTTGCCCTAGTGGGTCTGATCGAGGGTAGCTACTTGGCCGTAAGTCGGGACTTGATCACCCCGGCTGGGTCACCCGAGTGCGGGGTATGATGTTTGCGAGACCCGAAACCCCGATGACCTTGGGATACATCACTGAGGATACGTCCCAGGTGCATCCAAGCGATGTATTTTCGTTCTGAAATTGGAAATACTCAAGCAAAGTACAAATACCTAAAAATTGTACTTGAGTGCAGTACTTAAGTAAATGTACATACCGGTAGTTACTTTCCACCACTGGACCTGATTACAGCTGACTTGCTGGGCTGAAGATAGGCCCCAGGCCATGTGCTTGGCCTTTGACAGACAGGACCTCAGCGGAGCCTCTTGTTGCCTAGCTCTGATTAGCCTCGCTGCTCTCTTCCTCTCTCCGCTCATCCAGCAACAAGCTGTCTGCTCTCCCTGTAGACAAACTATTAGGGTTGGAGACTGGACTGAATCACTTTCTCCCTGTTCGACCGCCAGTGTATTCCAGCCCCCGGGTACAGGCAAGCTCACACTGTATGTGGAAATCGAGGAATTAGAAGCAGTGTGAGTCTTCTCTGGTCACTGTTTCCCAAACAGTGAGAGGGGACCCATTTGTGGGTCACGGACCATTTTTTATTGGTGAAGAGTTGAATAAGAAATGTCCTACATTTATATTTCAAAAGATTTTCATGAAATAGATATATATTTTTAAGAATTATATACATTTTAAAGCCAAAAATCGAAAATAATAAATTCTGCAACGTGTTGCGAGCTATAGAAATTATATTTATTGCGACCGAAGTTAACTATGGAATTGCGCATTTCCCGTCAGTGTGTCGGGCACCAGTGTGTGTCCCAGGTCCCGTGACATCATCAGGGATGGAGATGTGGAGACCCTGATGTCATAGTAAATGCGACCTGCTGTCGCAACTAAGTCCATATATGGAGATCCCTGATGCCATCAATATTGGCCAGCAACTCTATACATCTGACCTCAAACCCTTAGATCTCCATATATGGATATATGACAGAACCTGTTCTGACATTCCATATGTTGATCTTTCCCCATGGACATACCTGTCCCTTCAAATTTCAAACTCTAGATGTGTCAGGATATGATTTTAGGACCCAGAAGCGGACGAAAACAGGTTGAAGGTTAAACAGAGTTTGAATTGAAATTCAGCAGTTCACAGGAAATGAAGTCAAAAGTCCATGAACATAAATCCACAAAAAACCCTGGCAATCAAATCCAATATCCGGCAGGCAAAAGGAAGGTCAGAATCCAGGCAGGTGGTCAAAAAACAAAGGCTAAATGCAAGCAAGCTGGTGGGACTGGGGCAGAGGAGCAGAGAGCACAGGGACACAGGAATATAATCTGGCAGAGAACAAAGAGACAAGCAGGGTTTAAGTAGACTGAGTGTGACAAACGAACAGTGTGCAGGTGTGAAGCTCCACTCTGATTGGCTGATTGAGAGTGAGCAGATGAGTGGGAGTGACGGCACTGGAATGACAAGAAATGATTAGTCAGGGCAGAAGCACATATGGCAACAACTAGATGTAGTCACACCCACAGGCAGGCCCAGACCCAAGACTCAGACTGTATTCCTGACTAGGGAGACGCCCGAGAGGCATCCTAACCAGATGCCCGAACCACCTAAGCTGGTTCCTTTCCAGGCGAAGAAGCAGCGACTCTACTCTGAGTCTCTCTCGTGTGACTGAACTTCTCCCCCTATCTCTAAGGGAGATGCCAGCCACCCGTCAAACAAAACTAATTTCGGCCGCTTGTATTCACAACCTTATTCTTTCGGTCATGCGTCTTACTGGTTATATTTAGCTATTTTAACTAGTTTGGGTCCCGGGAAAACGTCTAATCTCTCTTTTGGGTCTCGACCTGAAACCTGAATATCCAACCACCTGCCATGAATCATCGGGTGCATTTGTGCGTCGATGCATGTGTGCATTTACATACTGTGCATATATACATACAATACGAACACATGTTGTAAAACAGTAAACCCTCAATGGTACTTACAATACAGCAAACAAGGCTTCAGCAAGGCTTACTGTAGCTGTGCAAGAGAATGCCATGCAAGGACAGAGCGTGCTGGGCTATTAAAACATTATTCTACCTCTGGCTAAAATCAAACGGAGGTGCATGGTGAGAGTGAGCGAGCAATAGAGAGATAGAGAGAGAGAGAGAGAGAGAGACAGAGAGAGAGAGAGGAGGGGTGGAGTAATGTAATTGTTCTGAGGCTCTTGAAAGTCTTCCCCTGCGGAGAGAAAACGGGATAGAATGGTTTTGAGGAATATTGCGACATTTCAGAAAATGGGTACGTTAACTTTTCTGTAAATTAATCCCTGGAGGGTGAGCGTGTCGCCTAAGGGTTCACCAGCCGCAGTCAAGCTCTGATCGGTCGCAGAATATAGGGAAACGAATTAAGCCTCCGTTGCCTGAGTTCACAAAGGTTTTTTGTGACACTCTCTTTTCCTTTGTTTCTGTTACTTCCTCTTTCTTAGCTACATCTTTGTCCTTTCCCTCTTTCTTCCCCCTCGGTCTCAAATCTATTCCTTCTCTCTTTTCACTCCCTCTACTGTACCTCTCTCTGGATGCCCAAGTTTACAAAGGTTTGCAACACTTTCCCTCTCTCATTCCATCTCCCTGTTTCTCCTCCTTTCCTCTCTTTTCTCTCCCTTTCTCTCTCTCTGCACAGACAATCTTTTATTCTTTGAACATGATGTCAGGCTGGTGCAGTGGGAGACAGAAAATGGCTGTTAATAAAAACGGCAGTGGGACTGTCAGTGTTTTTAATGAGCTGTTGCGTCGTCACACTGATCTGGGGACTTTCACTGTCCCCTCTGGGAGGGGGGGGATCCTTGTCCTTTAGCTTCACAAGAAACTTTTTAATGAACAAAAGAAAAACTGAACTTTCCCCGCCTCTCTTATAGAAGAAGGAAGGGGTACCTTGGAGTAGATGTCAGATGAAAAATGAAACGAAATAATGAAAAAGCTAAGTTATTTTTGTCACTGTTACGATGATCAGTCCCCCCACCCCCCCACCCTTCTCTCTCTGTCTCAGGTGTTGCAAATGTGTTAATGGGTTATACATTTTTCAAGAATAGCAGGTGACTTGAAATAAATGTGTCAATGTGTCAAACTATCTGACATAATTCGTTAAGGCGTCTTCAACCGAACACCAGGCTCTAACATGTCTCTGAAACCACTCAGTGAATAACTGCGTGTCTCTGTCACTCTGTCCAGCAGAACTTGCACATTACGGCAAGCACACCTATGCCACCTCTCTCCATGGGCGCTCTCAATCCATTCTTTCATCACACAAAATCGGATCGGGCACATTCCACCTCCATCGTGGACAAGCATGCATCTCCAGAGACCAGGCTACACATCACACGTCTCATACATATTCAAGAGAAGTGGGGGAATGAATCAGGCTCTATATTCTAAAGGGAGCATTGTATGTCACAGTAGGTGTCACTAGCTGTTGTATAGCAGTCCCATGCACGCCTGGTGCTGCTGGATGCTACAGGACGGGGCTATTCTGGGAGCGTGGCGCCATGCATCTCTGTGTCATTCTAGACTGCTATAGCCTAGTGCGACTTCAGAAGACATGCTTCAGTCACCACTGAGCCACCCTTGAAGGAGAGAGAGAAAGAGAGAGAGAGAGAGAGAGAGAGAGAGAGAGAGAGAGAGAGAGAGAGAGAGAGAGAGAGAATTATACAATGGGAGAGATTAGAAGGACTGCCACGATTTCTAAACCACCATCTGTCATATGCTGGTTTGGATCAAAAATAGTTAAAACTAGAAAAAGTGCCCTTCTGGGCACAGGTCTCCACCAGGAGGATAGGAGTGTGTGTGTGATGTTTGGCAAAATGTTTAGGAGCAATATAAACGTGTGTGTGTGTGTGTGTGACGTGGCTTGGCCTGTTGCTGATTTGAAAACTGTCAAGTGGCCTTTCTTCCAAAGCCTAGTGGGAATATGCATGCACAGTTTCACCACAATCGGACGCTGCGTTGAGTAGTTGTGGCAATTTGTACAAAACGGGTACAAAGCGGGCTACTCCTGAAAAGTTTAGAAGCCAATCGTAACCAATGAGGGTGGATTATGAGAAATCAAACAAACCCGTCTTGATCACATGACTATGAAGAGCATGTGCATAAAATCTGAAGGAGTAATATTAGAAAATGTGTTTTACATATGTCGGCCTGCTGGTGGCGCTATAAAGAGCAGATGTGAAAAATTCCAGGCAAAGGTTTTTCCTTGGCCTCTATAGGGAGTTGGCATACAAAGTTATCCACAGATCCGTGCAGTTAGAGGTAAAACACTATTCGGCCAGTTATAGCGCCACCATGAGGCTGAGTTGAAAATGTTCATGTGGCATTTCTTCCTCGGCCTAGTGAGAATGTGCGTGCATAATTTCACGGAAATCACACGATGTGTTCATGATTTGCAGCATTTTGTTTGAAACTGAGCAGAATTCCTGTGAACTTTGGAAGCCAATCCATCAATCAGGATGGAGTCTGAGAAATCTGAAAGACCCGTTTCGTTGAATGGCTCTAGAGAGACGGTGTACCAATGTGCGTGATGTTTGGACAAAATCTGTAGGTGTACTGTCCAAAAACATGTTTTGCACAAAGCGGCCTCCTGGTGGCGCTATAACAGGCCGTTCTGGAAATTTTGGGGCAGAGGTTCATCGTTGGCATCCAGGGAGTTTGTGTGCAAAATTTGGCATCGACCGGGTTAACGGTGCCGGAGATTAGCTGTTGACAGACGGAAGGACGGACGGACGGACAGACGGACGGACGGACACACACACGGACGGACGGACGGAGTGCAAAACATACTCTCTCCCCAAACATACTCTCTCCCCATGCCTTCGGCCTGGTGGAGACAATTACTCACTAGGGTTGCGGGAACAGAGATTTGGTTCCAAGTCACAAACAAATCCAAAATGTACCAGGTACCCCATGAACTTAAATTCGATTTTGGTTATGCTTATTGGTTTCCTAAACCAACTCATAATCATAATATTATTGTAAACAAAGATGGACATAATATCGGCAAGGACTTAGATGGTAGAGGTATCTTTCAGGACTTGGTTGGTTGGGTTACACCCCAGCATTCCGACACACCCCCGTCCGACTCATCCCTGTTTACACACACCCCCATTCCGAATCATCCCCATTCCGACGCAACACTCCTGCCCCCCATCTAATACGCACAGGCAAGGGCGCACAGAACAGCATATTTCCTGATTCCTGAATGTGTATGGATTCTTTTATGAAATAAAATGAAACTGTACATGATGTACATCTGTCTCGCCTGTTATTCTTGCTTTATGTCTGCCATCTGGAATGGAGAGATTCCGTTTTCTCGGAACTGGTGGGGAATGTAAAATATTGATTCCGATCAATGGAGCTCAATGGTCGGAAAGGCGGTGCGTCGGAAAGGCGCTCTGTCCCCTATAGTTACACATGAGCGGGAAAAGTGGCTGTGGACCTTTTTCTGTCAATGAGTGTTTTTGGTGCAAAACAAGGACACTAGGGCAGGCAGATGCGCACACGCATGCATGCATGCACGCACACACACACACACTGTGCGACCCCAAAACAGAGTTCTGGCCAAAACTTTAGCTTGCTGAGTCCCATTAGTTGTTCTCTCCGTCTATGTACCACTTGAAGCCATTAGTAACAATTGCCTAACCACTCAGCCTTGCGACGTTGACATTTGGAATTAATTCCTCCAATAATGAACATTCTCCTGGGGGAAAGGAGGTATTGAGCCTGGGGAATAATGGTAATTATATCATCAACCTGGTTTTAGGCTGTGTGTGTGTGTGTGTGTGTGTGTGTGTGTGTGTGTGTGTGTGTGTGTGTGTGTGTGTGTGTGTGTGTGTGTGTGTGTGTGTGTGTGTGCGTGTGCGTGTGCGTGTGCGTGTGTTGATGCAAATCTATTAAATAATGTGCACTGCTTTCACTTTCTCCCTGTGAAAAGGTTGGTCCAATCCATTCCAAACATTTCTACAAGAATACAATGAGTAAACTCTTAAATTAACACTGAGGATTTACTGTGAATTATTATTCATTCATACATTTGGCCAGCAATACGGTAGAAGAAAAATACAGTATTTCTGCTAATGAAACTTATTTTAACGTGATTTGTTGGTTAATAATATACTTTGCTGTGGGATGGACATGATACACGAAACAGGTGAATAATAGAACACACTTTGCCGTGATCCAATAGTTATGAAAATTGATCCAAGATGGCGCCACGTACAGCAGCTTCGTCTTGTGCTGCTCTCAGCGAATGCACTGTTGGGCGATGCTCATTATTCTATCCCTTTGTTTGCTGTGCTTGCTGTGTTGTGTTGTTTGAATGTTATGTCTGTAAGGAAGCCAAACAAAAATAAGTTTTACTCGTATGTACCTGTACACAAGATGTAACAATAGAGTACAACCTTGAACCTTGAAAAATAAATAAATAAAAAGATCGGTCACAACGTTTTTGGCCGGGGACCCCCGGAAATGCTTTGGCAATGTCTCGGGACCCCCGCCTCGCCCCCTCCCGACCCCCAATATAAATTGACTGCTACAATAACCTTAATAATAGAGACAATACACCATAAATAAATACTGAAACCAGATATAATCATTAGGGAAGGTGTATGCATGTACTATGTGTACTATATGTAAACTCTTCATTTCCACTTTCCAGCCATTTTTTTAAAAATATATAATTTGGGGACCCCCCAAAATAATTTGGCGACCCCCTGAGGGGTCGCGACCCACGGGTTGAGAACCCCTGACATACAGTATACAGACTCAAGAATCAACAGGGTTTATTAGTCACTACTCATACAGGTCCAAGCAGTGTAGAATCAAATAAATTCCATAACTTAGAAAACAAATGTTTAAGAAGTAGTGAAAATAGCCGATCTACAACCTCACTGTGCGAAGCGACGCGTTGTGAGCTTGTACGTGTGCTGTTTTCACTAGTTTTTGGTCTGTCTAATTTCTTTTTTGGCTCTTGAGCTAAAAAGTTTGGGAACCACTGCTCTACTGTACATATAGTGTACAAATATACAGAAATCCACCTTCCAGTGGGACACACACTCAGGGTACCAGCAATCTTTCAAAGAAGACAAACGTCACATGAAACAGAATACATAGAGTGCATCTACTGTAACGGTGGCTGCTTACTATTTGAGTGACACCCATTCTAATGCACAATGACAATGAGTCAACACACACATTTTCCTAGGGGCCAAAATATCCTGGGGAAGTGAAGTGGGAGAACATCATTGACAAAGAAGGCTTAGCAGACGTACAGTGTATTGAGACAATCCAAGAAATTCAAACTATGTGCAGGCAGTGGATGGCCCAGTTCTACACAGCATCTGTCTGTCTGTCTGTCTGTCTGTCTGTCTGTCTGTCTGTCCCTTGTATGCCCATATTCGCAACTCCTTGCAACCAAACAGTTGTGAGGAGTGGGTTTGGGCCATTGAATTGAACCAGTTGAATCACTTGGGTCGACTTGGGTCGACACGCAACTGCACGGACTCAGCTGGGAAACCCAGATACTGCAGAGGAGAGGAGAAAGCAGTGTCAGTGACAGGTTCACATGCGAGAAGACAATGCACAACAACTGCGTGAAGGTTAACTGTCTAGCTCTATAACACTGGTAATCTAAGTTAATTAGCTCTTCGCTAAGTCCCACCCAAGCCCGTTCTTGGCCAATACCACGTTAGCAACGGTTACTAGGTTAGGATCCTGGTCAAGCTTTCAATGCTGGTCAAAATGGTTTTGCAGTGTCAATAAATATATTTGCTGATATATTTGCTGTACAGCATGTGTGGACCTCAGAAAGAGGGTTTGTTTTCTTACCTTGTTATGAGCAAACTAGTCCATTCCATGAATTATTTCGCTCCGTTGTGCAGTTTAATAGTACTTATTATTATTAGAATTAAAAATAGGCTCTAATTTACTTTCATTGTAACGGGGAAACAACTCTCAAAGTCACTCTTTTAGAACACTAAGCTGACCGTTTATGACATCAGGAAAACTCATGCGGTTTTATTTTTAATAAATGTCAATGTTGTCTTGTTTTTGTTTTGACTTCAGTGTTGCCACATTGTGTGAGAGAAATAAGCCAACCCACCTCCAAAAACAAGCCAACTCTTAAAGCCAAATCAAGAAAAACAAGCCAAAACAAACACAATAATATGACCATATATAATCCTAATACAAATATTGTATGCATTTATCATTATAAATACTATGTAGGCCTATGTCTATGATAATTAATGTTTTGGTAATGTGTTACACTAATTATTAGCCTTAAGCCAAAAGTAGCGGACGCAGACTTGGCAACCCTGACAAGTTTGTGTGGAAAGAAGTTCCGGTTTGCCTACAAAACGATCTGATTGGTCCAAATCTGTACACCCACTCCTGAAGTAGCCTCGGCCTCAGGCTTACCATCCAGGCCGTTGGATGTAAACAAATGTATTTGATCTCGTCCACTTGTCGCAAACACCATACACAATTTTGGACGTGTTTGAGGGAGACACTTTAGGAGAAATGTCTGGGACTGCAGCTGGGTGCATCTCAAACAGCATGGCGACTTGTTTACAAACGAGAGTTGGGAACACCAGAACCGCTTCACTGTATATCTCCAACCAAAATAGAGTTTTCCTGATGTCATAAACTGTCAGAATCAGCTTTTGTTTTGTTCGCTTATGTGCTAACTGATTGATTTTGAGAGCTGTTTCCCCGTTACAATGGAAGTCAATGAGCGCCTATTTTTATAGATACTATTAAACTGCACAACGGAGCGAAATAATTAATGGAATGGACTAGTTTGCTCATAACAGGTAAGAAAACAAACCTTCTTTCTGAGGTCCACACATGCTGTACAGCAAATATATGTATTGACACTGCTTAACCATTTTGACCAGCATTGCAAGCTTGACCAGGATCCTAACCTAGTAACCGTTGCTAACGTGGTATTGGCCAACAACGGGCTTGGGTGGGACTTAGCGAAGAGCTAATTTGGTTGGCTATATACTTTACCAATCATAGACTGGTGAAGATCTGGCTCCACACTGCATCCAGGACAGGCTTTTGTAGCCTCTGGAGGTGATTGCAGATGATGACCAGTTGAGGAGATTGGGAAAGGTGTGCTGGGAAGGTGCCATGGAGCCCTCTGGTGGCGCTGAAGTGTCCATAGAGGCCACAGCACAGGGATGTGGAGGCGATGGGGAGCGAGACATAACACAAACACTTGTTTGATTTTGTTGCTTATAATGGTGAGGCAACCAGGATGCTCTATGAAACACGTCTTTACCAAATGACAGCATGGCAGATGGATGCTGACAGACAAACAAAAACACATTCTGCACACAGCCCCCCAAAATGAGAGAAGAATAGAATCACACATAAACCTAATTAATCCCACGCACGCACACACACACACACACACACACACACACACACACACACACACACACACACACACACACACACACACACACACACACACATTAGTGTTAGTTAGTTAACACCTCCCCACGATCCACAGTAGCAAAGTGCATGTAATTGATCATATTATGCTCTTGGGGTGCTCTCACAGCTGTGTGTGTGTGTGATAATCAGTTGACATGAAAATGTGGAAACTGTGACTTGGAATGATGGTGGCAGCCCATATGGCAGATGGCAAGAAGATGCTCATCACGGGAACTCATTGTTTATACGTCCATTGCTTCCTTTGTCTCTAAAGACATACAGTTTACACAGGCATGCGACCCCATGCCCTGCACATATGCCTTCACGCACATGCACACGTACGCACAGCCCGCTTCTAATCATCACCAACGAGCACAGTCCACCCACGGAGAAACATGGACGGACGGGATAACAAACGACAACAATGCGTATTTCATTGCTGTAATACAAACATTTATTCCTTTTTATCCTTTGTGTGCATCGCGCCCCCGGCACATTCCCATCTGACACCAATGGGGGAATAAATGTTAATGTCCCCTGGATAGCATGCTGTAGCAGCGGATATGAGAACATATCAAAGGACTACCCCGGGCTCTGATGTCTATTTAAGATACACACAGTGCCGAGCTGTGTGTGGGAAGCGAATCAAGTGATGCACCACGCTTGATTGTGTGTGATCGCATCAAGCCACCAACGCCCTTGCACATCCCTGTGCACACAGGCACAGACAGAGAGTTGCCAACGCCCGTGGCGTGCACATCCCTGTGCACACAGGCACAGACAGAGGCAGAAATCAGAAGACAACTAGAAAAGTGCGCTCCTCATGCAGCGCAGATCTCCGAGAAGAGCTAGGCTGCATTGCTGCCCAGGGCTGTGTCAGCCGTGCGGTGCAGCCATGATGGAGGAGTCAGGAAGCTGCAGGGGGAGATGGAGTTAGCAATAGAGGGCACAACCTTTCACATTTGTGGCAAACACAGTGAGAACATAACAGGAGAGGAGGCGGCAGATACAACATTTTCTTTTAAGTGACAGAGAGTGACAATTTAGACAGAACAGAACAGAACAGAACAGAACAGAACAGAACAGAACAGAACAGAACAGAACAGAACAGAACAGAACAGAAAGTGAGAGGGCAAGGCAAGCTGGTTCTATTGGTAGGTGAGTGGTTTTCATTGAGCAAATTAATCTGAAGGCAGAAATCTCTCTGCACAACTCCTGGCCACACCCCAATCAGGCATTGCGGCAACAACGAACAAAAACAAAATTGAAAAAAGAAAAAAAGAACAGAACGTTGACAAAATATTGACCAACAGAGGATGTCTCGGAGCCGCAGCTGCCCTATCAGAGTAATTGACTGCTATGAATTCATAGGGTGGACTACCCTTTCATCTCACCCTCCATCCTCTGTTTCCCTTTCTCTCCATCTCAGTTCCTGCCTTTCTCTGATTCTTCCCTTCCTCATGTGTCTCATGTATCTATCTCTCTCTCTCTCTCTCTCTCTCTCTCTCTCTCTCTCTCTCTCTCTCTCTCTCTCTCTCTCTCTCTCTCTCTCTCTCTCTCTCTCTCTCTCTGCCTCTGTTTCTCCAGAATCAATAAACTAGCCGGCTGTGAGCACCCTCTCGTTGACTGACAAGAGCGTCTGACCGGCGGGTGATTGATGGAACTGACAACACTGTCTCGAGAAGCATGGCTGAAATCAAACCGCCATCATTGTTATTCTGACAAACACACACACACACACACACACACACACACACACACACACAGACACACACACACACACACACACACACACACACACACACACACACACACACACACGCACACACACACACACACACACACACACACAGGAGGAGCGGCACAATACGCAAAGGAGTGGGGAAAAACAGGCAAAAACACATGCAGTGCAACGCGCTTTTCAAAATTCACGGCAGAACAAACATGTTGTATAATTGACTGGCTTCTACTCTGTCCCTAGTTTCCGTTAGGGCAAATATTTACCCGGTAAGAGCATCCAGAAGCTTAAAGAAATGTCAATATTATGTCAGTGGAGAGACGCAGAAGAAAGACCCCTAACTTTTAATGGGCTGCAGTGTTACTGCAAGAGAACAGGGGAAACTTTTATCATCAATACCTCAGAAAATGGTTCCCGAGAGGCGGCCATTTTCTCCCAGGATAGTGAAGCAGGTTTAAGAAGTCAAACACCACATTCAACGTCAATAAGTGCATTCTTAGCCTTTGGAACTCACTCTGTGAGTGCCAAAGAAATATTTTTGTCATTGTATTACGTTCAGTGAAGAATCCATAGAGACAAAGCTCTGCGAATCACATCACAGCAATCTGGTCCTAAAGAACCGTGACTCGTCTGTCTGTCTGTCTGTCTGTCTGTCTGTCTGTCTGTCTGTCTGTCTGTCTGTCTGTCTGTCTGTCTGTCTGTCTGTCTGTCTGTGTCGATCCAGGGCGTAACTTGAAAAGCGTCCGACCAAACTTGGTGTGCCGTGTGCACAATGACCCGAAGGTGTGCCATTGTCATCGGACAATATTGGGGCCCATGACATAAAATATATTTTTAAAACCCCTAGCCCAAGGAGCAATATCCATCATCGCAACGATTGTCCCCTCCTGAGAGATTTGCCAGGAGCCGCCACTGCAAATCAGTCTTTCTCAACCAGCAGCTCAGGTACCAGAAGAAGGATCACTAAATCGACCGGTAGGGTCAGGGACAAAGAACAACCTTGGTAGAGATATGTATACTATGTAATGAAATTCAAATTCACAGCAATGCATAATGCATGTTTAACGATATGAACCAATATGAGACTATAAAAATCCTAACCTGGCCAGAGCAGAAAGTGACATTTCCTTAATAATTCCTTTATGTGCTTGCAGAGGCAATAGTGATTTTTGGCTTTAGTATGCCTTTCCCTTATTTCTGAAGCCAAGTACAGATGAGCGAGTGAGTGACATCAGGACATACTCTATTGTCAAACAATATTAGAAATAGGGGGAAATTGTGAAAATAGCAGATCTACAAGCTCAGTAGATCGTCTATTTTCACAATATTTATAAATGGTAAATGGTGCATTTATATAGCGCCTTTATCCAAGGCGCTTTACATAGATTGTGCATTACATTCACCCATTCACACACACATTCATACACCGATTGCGGCGGAAGCCATGCAAGGTACCAACCAGCACATCTGGAGCAATTTGGGGTTCAGTGTCTTGCCCAAGGACACTTCAACATGTAGACAGGAGGAGCCGGGATTCGAACCGCCGACCCATGGATCATTGGACGACCTGCTCTACCTCTTGAGCCACAGTCGCCCCATTTATCTGTGGAACAGAGTCAAACAAAATGTAGTTCCATGTGTTTATCGGGGTGGGGCGGGTCCCCCTTTAAAATATGATTATTTTTTTGGGGGGGGAGGGGTCGCTGCCTAAAAAGGTCCAGAACTACTGCTCTATATTACTTGTACTCACACTGCATGACAACAACAACATTGAGACTGCAAGTGTTCCTCTGCATACACATCTGAGTACCTCATGGGCCACACACACCATGGTGAAAAAGGCTCACCATCATTATTATATTATTATTATTATTTTTTAATGTAAATGATGCATAGCCTGCAGAGTTAGTTCAGTCAGACATACTAGTCTCCAGGGGGTTCATGCCGTGCTCAAAGGCGCATACTATAGACAAGGGGTTAACATGCTGCATTACTATGTGGGTGTATAAGTGTGTGCAAGTCCCACACGTCATTCGCTGATGTGGCAGTCAGCTGACCAATTGGGCGGGCTACTTAAGCTCACTAGACTGCATGCTCTTCCTGCCTTCCTCTGCATATGGTTCCTGGTTGTTATGTGATGTTTGCTCCCACCACCACCCCAGCACCACCGGTGGGCTCTGTTATTTATGCCCCCCATGGGGGTTTTATTGTATATCTATCTCCCTGCTCTTAATGTTTTATGATGGTGTTCAATCGTGCCGAGCAGGGAGAAAATGCAGCAGAGCCGAACGCCAAGTCAAATATCATATGTGCACTTGTATTCTCATTCTATAATAAATATTGGTTAAATCTATTCGTGAGTTGTCTGACTGAACTGCAATTTGTTGGGTATCAGGTCCATAAAGATGTGACGTGTAAAGTGAATTTGAAGTTGTTCTTAGCGGGTGACAGGCAGCCAGAGACCCTTGGAATAGGAGTACCTTTTCATCTCTACTCGGCACCGGCAGGGACAGAGCTGCTGCTTGGGTTGAGCACTGTTACAGAGGGAACTTTGGTCTTCCCTTGGTCAGCAAAAGGTTTGTAGTAGCTTTTTAAAATGTGTGTGTGTGCGTGCGTGTGGGAGTGGGGTCAAAGAGTCAAGTCGACAGCAACAACTTTCAGAAATCTGAGGAATCGGCAGGAAATATTGCTGAGGCCTATAGGAATTGAGGCTTTTGACCCATGCAATATTGGGGTTGACGCATAAATTATAAAAAGGAAGTGGTGCGTGCGGTCGTCGAGCAGGCATCAGTATCACCCCCAATTCCGTTCACGATTTCACATCGTTTAACGCCATTACCTTTCGCGTTTGAACGACTTGAACAAAAACCAGCACATCTACATCAGCTCACAATGCAACGTAGATTGACTATTTTTGGTCAACAGATGGGGATGGAAATAAATGGTCCAGGTACAGTTGAAACTAAGGTCTGTTTTACTAAGAATAGAGGGTTTAAGTGACATTAAGATCCTGAGTGTTATCATTTGAACAGTAGCCTACACTTACATTAACACTGAGGACTTTACTGTGTGCATTCAAACTGGCTGATGGAATATGAAAGGTGCATTTGGAGACTGTTCCTAATGTGGTAATGTACCAACCAAGGACAAGGAGCTGTCTGGGACACACACGCACACACACACACACACACACACACACACACACACACACACACACACACACACACACACACAAACATGCGCGCACACGCGCACGCACACACACACACACACACACACACACACACAAACATGCGCGCACACGCACACGCGCACGCACGCACACACACACACACACACACACACACACCACTTATTTAAGCAAGCACTCAAGCGTACACACACGTGCAATCTCTATGCAAACGCTCTCTCTCACACACACACACACACACACACACACACACACACACACACACACACACACACACACACACACACACACACACACACACACACACACACACACCTTCCCCTCCCCTCAAAATCAATGTGTTCTAAACAGCCCAGTGTCGGGGTCAAGGCTAAGGACACATTCTAATGTTCTGCCGTCGGTCCCTGACTGCATTAACGGATCCTTTTCCACAGCGTTTAACAAGGTGACGGGATAATGGGATGACAGCGGCACTAGCCTGAATTCCTCATAACACCACGCTTGGCCTTGAGCTGGCCTCCATCCCACACCTGGGAAAACACAGGACTAACTCCTCTGCTGCAGCGTAGCGGCAGAGATCTGTATTTCACCACCATGTTCTAAAAGCTTCTAAAAGCTTGCCTCTGGGACCAAAAAATGCCGTTTAAGAGATATGGTTCATGTTGCTTGGTTTTAATGGGGGTGAGGGGGGATCTTTTCATGCATTAAATCAAAATTAGCTGGTGTTTTTACGGGTGCCATGCCATTAGTCCCATCTTTCCAAAGTACCATTGTTCCGGCTTCCTGGGGTACGCATTATGACTAAGTGCAACCCTAACTATAACCCAATCTCACACTAGACATAACATTTTTCGGAATAATGGGCAAACCCCTTATTGGGGCTCTATTGTTTAGGATGGGGGCTGCTAGTCTGCAAGGTTTTATGTGGGTCACCAGGCCAGTATATACAGAATATACAGTGTCAATTTGGGTGGTGCCAAATGCCAATTCAAAATGTCAAATGTTGTACTCACATATCCCAAAACAGTGTGTTGGTGGACAGACCCATCATTTTCACAATTCACATCTATAGCATTATAGGCTACAGTGTACTACAAATACTATAGTACTACATGTTTGGAATAATGTTTTCAACCTCTTAAGTCGTATTGTACATGCTTTGTTTTGTGAAAATAACCAGTCTACAAGATCACAACCTGTCAACTCTCAATCTGTGTTATGGGTTTGGAGATCGGCTTTTTCTTAACTTTGATTTCATTGTGACATTGTGATAATATTTGCCATGATGCCAGTTTCAGTTTGGAGGTGGATACCCCCTAACTCGTTTCCACATGGGGTTAAAAACGTTGCCATCTCCTTCATTCAAATGACTTCCATTCTCAAGGTGTGCAGATTAGCGAGGCTGTGGCCTACTGTAAGGGATTAAAGGGGGATTACACGGCATTCATACTGCCTTGACGGATACGCCACAAATAATAATAACCTTGTTGCTATGCATGAGTTTTGAAGAGGTGGTTTTGATTCAAGGACACCGGCTTGCTCTTGAATTTGATGCATTTGAAATTGCCATGCACTGCTGACGGTGGACAAGCATTGTCCTTTTATGTATTGTCGCTCACACCCACGCCGGATGTAGACATGTATGGGAATCGGTAAGCTTTAGTCAAGTACGTACATGAGTATTGTATGTATATGTTGATGATGGTTTGGTTCACAAAAGCAAGGGTTCAATTTGTTTAAAAAATAATAATAATAATACAAAATAAAAATGAATAAGGCGGTGCACAATATAGGGTGAATATAAAGGTGGATGGTAAATGGACTGCATATATTTAGAGCTTTTATCCAAAGCACTTTACATTATAATGTATTTCACATTCACATATTCACACACCGATGATGCAAGGCAACAACCTGCTCATCGGGGGCAGTTAGGGGTTCAGTGCCTTGTTCAAGGACACTTAGACACTTGGAAACATTCTTTAGTTTTTGTCTCATTTCTAAGCCAATAATTTGATGATTCATCAAGCAGGAGGAGACTCAGTAGGAGACTCTGCAAGTCTCCTACTGAGTGGTCAGCTCCTACCAGATACTCCGCCGATCATCAAATTATTGGCTTCGCGAATGCGACAAAAACAAAAACATGTCCATGAAGTCATGGCTTCATATGGGCTGCATAATTTGGGTGAACTACTCCTTTAAGCCCTATATACAAAGTTCAAAGCACTCTACTGTACAAGCTCAATACACCAGGATTACATTTTGATATCATTAAACGTATACATACTGTATCAGACAGTCTACATTTCCCAAAAGGAAATGCAGGCACATAATATTTAATTCAGTCTAACCAGAAGCAAGGATAAAAAATATCTCTACCGGTAAGAAAAAATGAATATCTCCCCAAACAAATCCAACCTTGAACAAAGTAGACCTCAAATAATGATAGACCAACTAAGCTAAGCTAAGCACAAACAACACTGTGTGGACATCATTTTACAAAGCCAAATAAGTCAATTTTGTGATGAGCCTATGAGAGAGTAGAGTCATTCTATGACACTAAACTTTCCAAATGATTAAATTATAACATCATACGTATAGAACACAATCGATTGATTCATCAGAATAAACATAGGCCTAGTCTTTTTTTATTAATTTTTTTTTTTATCCCACGATTTTTGGAACCCATTACTTTTTTCCCCAAGTGCCAATGCCTATATGTTGTAATCCTGGGCACTACTATCCCTCTGCCAACCTCGGGAGAGCCCTGAACTGAGCTCATCCTTCCTTCAATGCAATGAAGAGTGAGCAGGCCGCTTAATTCTTATCACCTGACAGGGGGGAGTTTCCTGGGTAGGACGTAGCGCGTGGAAGAAACACGTTATTCCAACTAGTTCCTTTCCCCTCCATCAGGCAGTATAGAGACCAGGATTAACGTACTGTAGGCCTACTCTGAAAATGCATGTGGCTCAGCCATCTGACCACTGACCAGACAGTGGCCTTGTGGTTAGAGTGTCCGCCCTGAAACTGGGAGGTTGGGGTTCGATCCCCGGCCGGGTCATACCAAAGACTGTAAAAATGGGACCCAATGCCTCCCTGCTTGGCACTCAGCATCAATGGGTTGGATTGGGGGTCAAATCAACTAATGATTCCCGAGCGCTGGCGCACGCTGCGGCTCACCGTTCCAAGAGATGGGTCAAATGCGGAGAACAAATTTCACTGCGGTAACGTCTGTGACTAATCGTACGACTTTGACTTTGACTTAACAGGGCAGTCTTTCGGCTGTCGTGTTTAGTGGTCAGATGGGTAGGTTGTGAACGCTTGAGATTTTCAAGTGAGCCCTGATCCAGAAAGGGTTACCGCTACTGTCACTGTGCACTATATAGCTGTAGAGATTCTTCTCTTCTATTTTGCTATGTGTATTGCCTTTGTGTATTGCACAGTGGCAAAAGATATTTCGCCTTGAATACTTTGTCCACCACTGTTTATAGGCTATAGCAGACTGAAACACATGAAAGCAGGTTGGAAAAGAATGATGGCAGTGTGCACAAAGGCATGTGAGAAGTCAGCCCAGAGTCACTGGCCGTGGTTACATGAAGGCTTTTCATTCAGAATAGAAACTTCTGAATAAAATATAATGCGGAAGTAATATTTTTTGCTACTAGTTTACATGGGAAATGGTCATTCCGAATCAGTGTTTACATGGACGATACTTTTAAATCCCATTATTTCATTCCGCAGCAGCTTTGGGGCTGGGTAGGCTTCTGATTAGGCTGGGTAGGCTTCACCCTTTGAGCAGCTGGGTCCCCTTCTCCGCTGGGAAAGTGATCATCTTGTTTTGTACTTTGTTAAAAGTCTGATTGGGTGTGAAAATAGGCAGCACGGCCAAGGCACACTGATTATAATTTTATCAAGGTCGCATGTTATTTTTGAGAGAGAGAGAGAGAGAGAGAGAGAGAGAGAGAGAGACTGTTGAACACACACACACACACACACACACACACACACACACACACACAAAGCAGTAAACAGAGGGGGGGGGCATCGCATTTATCAACTTCTGAGTTGCGCGCCTCACAAGGCTATTCGATTTCTTTGTGCTTCGTCTTTGCACAATGCACGTACATTGTGTAAGAGCTGATCTACAGACTGACAACGCGTCTGTGGTCTTGTACATCGCATAATGTTATCTGCACGACACCATCGTGTGACGAAAGATATTGAACTTGTGGCAGCCGCATCATCATCATGGCATGGTATTAAATATATTCTGGGCGCAGGCTACTGGAGAATACATTGGGTGTTTAATACTACCGGTAGATTGATTGCAGCTGCTCATCAATGCAAACGTTATGTTTCATCAACGTTTTGGTTGCAACTTAGAATAGGCAAGTTATATAAAAGTTTAAGGGGATAGGATAGATATGGACATTATAGCGATAATAGCGTATTCTTGGGACTGTGTGTGTGTGTGTGTGGGACTGTGTGTGTGTGTGTGTGTACACGTGTGTGTAAGATCACTGATCAGCGGGCTGACGGCATTGCGTCCTCTCCTCCACTGTCTTTCTGTGAGTCCCCTCACTCTCCTGCTGCACTGTACAGTAGCAATCCAGATACTATAGCTGCTAGCCTATATCAAAATATGTTTATCAAAATCTTTGAACACTCACAGATCAGGCCAGGGGATCATCCTCACTGCTGCTAGCCTGGCTAATAAGCCAGACTCAAAAAATTTTGTGTGGATTTCGGATCTGCAAAACGCACGTAAAAACGCGCTGTGTGCAAACTCCTCGGAAGATAACATTCCCTTGGCGCGCCTTGGAAATTAGCGCCTTGGACTTGGAGCACCTTGGAAATGAGCATGCTCAGAAAGACCAGAATTAACTTAAATCCGAATGAGTGTATACATGAGTCCAATTTATTTTCAATCGCATTCAACATCGGAATAATCCGATCAGTTACATCGGAATGGTTTTTAAATCGCATTGAGCATTTTCATTCGGATTTAAGTGTTTACATGACCACTTTTAATAGGATTTAACTTTTATTCTGAATTAAAAGGGGATTTAAGTCCTCATGTAAACGTGGTCATTGTTCCCTGTGTAAAACCTGCCGTAGAGTTGCAGAGCCAATACAGAACCATCAACAGCAACAGCTTTTAGCAAAGGTTCAATGAGGAAGATCTTTGTTGTCATCTACACTACAGGTTAAGAGGCCAGCTCATCTAACCAATCTGCAGTCAGCCAATCAGGCGATTGGACTCTGCCATTAAATATCACTGCCTTTGACACTTGTCATTCTTTTTTCAGCTTGCAACAAGCAACCCACCTCCATTCCCAACTCCACCTTGTCCATCTAGCATTGAGAACCAAGAAGGTTCATCTGCACTGCCACCACTAGCGTCGCCGTCTAGACTCCAATGGGGGGGGGGGGGGGGGTTCTCCCTATTAAAAGCTAATCTTATACATTAAATGCAATTGGAGTCTAATCGCCATACAATAAAACTATTAATATGCAACAACTTGAACAGGTAAAATCTGAAGCCCATGACATTACATCATTTACCGTTTCAGATTTCACACAACGGAATCAATAATACCGCCTCCAACTTGTACAAAATAATAGGTTTTGAGTTACAATAACTTGAAATTGTGTGAGCACATTTCCTCATGCCTCATTAATGGTTAACCTTGGTGCTCAGAATTTGAATTGTCTTATTTGTTTTAAAATCCTGATACAGCCTTATACCAATATGTGCATTTCTGACCTTATTATCACCCCTTACGCCATTACTTGTAATCTCAGATCTGCAGACAAGCTGTTGCTCACGGCCCCAGGACACGCTTATGAAAGAGGGCAATAAAGGGCCCACAATTGTGGAATTAATTGGGACAGACTTGTGAATCAGTGCACTCTTTTAAAATGCTCTTAAAAGTCCATTCTCATGCAGGAACTGGCTTCTTTCAGTTCCTGAGAATGGATTTGTCTTTATAAGCTTTATTATTTGTAAGAATGTTTTTTCTGTTTTTTAGTCAGTGAAGCACTTTGTAAACATGTTTTTGTGCTACTGAATATAAATATGCGTATTGCATTGTGTGCTTTTTGTTTGTTTATTTATGTTGCGTGATACATTGTAGGAGTAGTATTGTTTAATAAAGTGGTTATGGATTCCTATCAGAGAACCCTGACTTGAAATTTTATATATTATATTCATGATGGATTTATTAAGGCGAGACATGGTAGGTGAAATCATGATTTTTCCTTTTTTTTTTTTTTTTTGCTATTTTGCTTCCTAAACATGTTTTCTTCCAAAATAAAGCAAAAATAAACATTCAAAACACAGATTTAGATGTTTATTTTAGCCAATGACAGCTCGTTTTGCTGGGTGAAAATCCACCCTCTCAATTTTCATGATTGGTTGTTGGTACAAAGGAAGTGACCATATTTGGATCAAACAACAGTCAGCTCGAGGTCCAGACCTTTCCAATGATATATGGCATTATATGTTGTTGCCAAGGTTTGGATGAGATATTTTGTCTCAAAATAGTGGCTTCAAATGAAACGTTTTGGAATTGTACAATACAATTCTTTAAAGGTCGTTTACTCAAAATGAGTTTTCCCATACCTGCAGGGACAAAGAATCTCCACTTCAGTTGCACTCACATACCAACCTTTCCAGTCTTATTCATAACTATATTCTGCAGATATTTACAGATGGGTTTGTTGATATATCATTCACAGCCTGATTTACATCACATTTTATACCTAAAAACATGCCGAAAATTGGGTTTTTTATGCCTGTTGACACTATTTTCTGATTTGTGGAGTGATAATTAGAGATATCTAAAATCCCTTCTGTAATTTTCTTTGTCTCTAATATGTCAACAAAATGAAACAATCATTTTGAACCTGGCTTTATCCGATCTTCAGATTTATCGTCCCGAAATGTATGCAAATTAGCGCATATAATGCCTAATTTGCATATAATTTCAGAAAACTTGTAATACAAAAAATCTTAGTTTTAATATAAGTAATCAACTGGAGAAGTTTCATTGTGATAGCTATTAGTTAACTTTGTTTCCCTATTCACCTACCATGTCTCACCTTAATATCCAAAAAAAAGGTTATTAACACAGCCATAAACAGTTCATACTAAAGTTTCTGTTGTTGAGCGTGTTGAAGCCAGCTAAATACACACATAAGCTCAACTTTGCTCTTCAGACAGTACAGGAGCTGGACCCAGTCTCTCTCCTCATAGTCCGGGAACCGAAGGCCAGGGTGATTTTTGGCTGAACGTGGTTTCGTCAGATAAAGTTTTTTTGTCAAATGATTCTTGTAGCTTGGGGTCACCTCTTAATAATTCCAGAGGGTGCCCAGTGATATCCCTTGGGCATTTTTTGTTCTTAGCCCCTTAATGCCCGAAACACAAAATAATCCACCCAAAATAGAGTTTTACGGTATTTCATGCAAAATACTTGGTCTAAATGCATCAACTTTGATTTCTACAGTGTTTATGAATGTGGATATGCAATCCACATTGTATAAATGTATAAAATGTATGATTAATGCATTATTTATTTTATGCATATTATTAACCCCTTCATGCCTGAAAACCCCAACATGCCATAAAATATATATTTTGAGAATGAGATTGTATGCACAATAATCAAGTCAAATGTATCAAATCTGCTTTCTACCATCTGTATTAGTGAAACTGTAGCATATTTCTTTTCAGGTTGAAGATGGTGGCAACAACAGCCAAATCCAATTCAAACTAGAAAAAGTGCCCTTCTGGGCACAGGTCTCCACCAGGAGGATAGGAGTGTGTGTGTGTGATGTTTGGCAAAATGTTTAGGAGCAATATAAATGTGTGTGTGTGTGTGTGTGTGTGTGTGTGTGTGTGTGTGTGTGTGTGTGTGTGTGTGTGTGTGTGTGTGTGTGTGTGTGTGTGTGTGTGTGTGTGTGTGTGTGTGTCGCGGCTTGGCCTGTTGTAGCGCCACCATGAGGCTGATTTGAAAACGGTCAAGTGGCATTTCTTCCAAAGCCTAGTGGGAATATGCATGCACAGTTTCACCACAATCGGACGCTGCGTTGAGTAGTTGTGGCGATTTGTACAAAACGGGTACAAAGCCGGCTACTCCTGAAAAGTTTAGGAGACAATCGTAGCCAATGAAGGTGGATTATGAGAAATCAAACAAACCCGTCTTGATCACATGACTATGGAGAGCATGTGTACCGATTTGCGTGAAATTTGGATACAATCTGAAGGAGTAATATTAGAAAATGTGTTTTACATATGTCGGCCTCCTGGTGGCGCTATAAAGAGCAGATGTGAAACATTCCAGGCAAAGGTTTTTCCTTGGCCTCTAGGGAGTTGGCATACAAAGTTATTCACAGATCCGTGCAGTTAGAGGTAAAAACACTTTTCGGCCAGTTATAGCGCCACCATGAGGCTGAGTTGAAAATGTCCATGGGGCATTTCTTCCTCTGCCTAGTGGGAATGTGCGTGCACAATTTCACGGAAATCACATGATGTGTTCATGATTTGCAGCATTTTGTTTGAAACCGAGCACTCCTGCAAACTTTGGAAGGCAATCTTAGCCAATCAGGATGGAGTCTGAGAAATCTGAAAGACCCGTTTCGTTGAATGGCTCTAGAGAGACTGTGTACCAATTTGCGTGATGTTTGGACAAAATATGTAGGTGTACTGTCCAAAAACTTGTTTTGCACAAAGCGGCCTCCTGGTGGCGCTATAACAGGCCATTCTGGAATTCTTTGGGCAGAGGTTCATCGTTGGCATCCAGGGAGTGTGTGTGCAAAATTTGGCAGTGTGCAAAACATACTCTCTCCCCATGCCTTCGGCCTGGTGGAGACAATGATACACTCCAAAGTATGTCCTAAATTATATCTATTCAATGGTCATCGTACTCCTGTCTAGTGACTGTGATGTTCATGTGGAGGACGCCCTTGCCTATGAGCTGGCACCAGTCTTAACTGCCATGTTCACAGAGGATGGAATGCAAATGTATATACCTTTATTGAAAGGATAAGCCCCTTGAGATGCATCATCTCATTTTAGAGGGGGTCCTCAACACAGATGAACAGTAATAATAAACTGCTCTGATGAAGGCTGCATAGCCGAAACGCGTAAGCGTTCCTTTTTGGTGTGTGCCAATAAATAAATGGAAATGTGAGTACTTTGTCCACCGCTTGTTTAATTTTTGGATGTGCTACCTTTTTTGATTTTTTTTAATTCCTGTTTTTTAATAATAAACAGCATCATCGAATAAGCAAGGTATAAATATGAACATGCATATTGGAAAAGAGGCAGCACTTTGTTTGTTGTACAAAGACAAAGTCCAAGAAAGATTAAAACAAAAACAAAAAGATTAGAAGCATGAGCACGGTGTTAGAAGATGAGTGAAAATCAATTCTTTAAATACATTGAAAAGAAGTGATTGATCTAAGTCTAAGTAATTCAGAAAGCCACGTCCACATTGAAGACGTCACTTCGGGAGAAATGCTGCTGATGCAGATGTCACTGTCATTGATGGATCAGACCTTTGGACCATCCAGCTACCTGTCTGACAGTGATGTCTACCTAATCTTCGAGATATAGGTCTACTGTGAAGTCTGTGATTACATCATGGTCATGATCAGGTCAGTCAGCAGAGTTGCCAGGGAGACGGGGGTCAGCTAGAAATACCATGTCCTATCATGATATATCTCCTCCAATCACTGTAGCTACAAACAGCCGCCTTTTGAGGTCTGATTTCCACACTCCTCATCTTGTGCTAGGCATTCCAGCAAGTGCCATCTGGACCTTCAGGTCCTGTTCCGTTAAGGAAACTATGGAGGAAACTAGACTACTAGTCTGGGAGAAAAGAATGGGAAAGGTCATGCATGTACTTCAAACCAGTTGCACTACCACCAACAGATTAATTGAGAATGTATAGATCCCCCACTTTTAAACATCTTTGTGGCAAAATGTTGATGGGCTTACACCAGCATGAGACCGACAGTAGTTTGGATGGAAAAAGACAGATCTATCAGGCCACTGAGCCCCTACCAATCTACCTAAAGACCTGCTGTAATAAGTGTAATAAAGTAATACAAGTAATAAGTGTAATAAAGTAATAAGTGATCGAGTTAATTTATAGGAAAGGAGGTGTGGTGGACATCCAAATAAGCATTTATTTTGGAATGCAAATTTGTTGCTTTTGCATTAATTATTCTAGGCCTATTTTATGGGCTTTTGCTGTGTTAAGCATGACGGGGTTAATATCTAAAAATGCCCTATTCTGAAATCAATATTGTACATATCCACATTCATGCGGATAAACACACTAGAAAGCTAATTTGATGCATTTAAACAATATATTTTATGGGATTTGGGGGTTTGAGGCATGAAGGGGTTAATATGCATTAATTAATAATGCATTCATCTTAAATCTACTACATTGTGCTTATCCACATCCACAAACGCATGTAGAAAGCAAATTTGATGCATTTAGACCAAGTCATTTGCATGATTTATTTCAGGCATTAAGGGGTTAATAACTAAATTTGCTCAAGGGATATCACTGGGCACCCTCTTGAATTCGTGAGAGGTGACCCCAAGCTACAATAATCAGTTGAGAAATAAACTTTATCTGCTTGTTCTAAATGCATCTGTAGAAAACTTTGATTTCTACAGTGTTTATGAATGTGGATATGCAATCCACATTGTATAAATGTATAAAATGTATGATTAATGCATTATTTATTAATGCATATTATTAACCCCTTCATGCCTGAAAACCCCAACATGCCATAAAATATATCTTTTGTTATTTTGAATGTGGATATGCAGTCCACATTGTATAAATGTATAAAATGTATGATTAATGCATTATTTATTTTATGCATATTATTAACCCCTTCATGCCTGAAAACCCCAACATGCCATAATAACTAGGGTTTTTTTCTCTTTTGAGAATGAGATTGTATGCACAATAATCAAGTCAAATGTATCAAATCTGCTTTCTACCATCTGTATTAGTGAAACTGTAGCATATTTCTTTTCAGGTTGAAGATGGTGGCAACAACAGCCAAATCCAATTCAAATGATACACTCCAAAGTATGACCTAAATTATATCTATTCAATGGTCATCGTACTCCTGTCTAGTGACTGTGATGTTCATGTGGAGGACGCCCTTGCCTATGAGCTGGCACCAGTCTTAACTGCCATGTTCACAGAGGATGGAATGCAAATGTATATACCTTTATTGAAAGGATAAGCCCCTTGAGATGCATCATCTCATTTTAGAGGGGGTCCTCAACACAGATGAACAGTAATAATCTCTGGTGGTACACCACCAGAGATACACAGATCCCCCATTACTATTCATGGTGAACCGATCAACCAGGTATGTTCGTACAAATACCTAGGAGTAGTAATAGACCATCTATTGTCATGGAACGATCAGATTGATTCAGTGTGTAAGAAAACAAAGCAAAGAATCTACTTCCTTCGCCGTCTAATATCCTTCGGCGCTAGTAGACGGATTCTTCTTTTGTTTTTCACTTCTGTTATTATGAGTGTTCTTCAGTACTGTAGTACCACCTGGTATGGATGTTTGTCTGCAGCCCTAAAGTCACGAATAATGCAACAACTGAACATTTGTTCAAAGATTGTTGGACAACAACTTCAGAAACTTTATACATCCACGTATGATAACAGCATCCTAAGGTTAGCAAGGAATATCACCTCTAATACTAAGCATGTGTTGTATGGAGAATATAGGTTGCTACCTTCAGGAAGGAGATAAGGTCAGACTAGTCGACCTTGAGGCTTAATCAAGAGTCGTAGTAGCCACAGGATAATTTAAGCGGTGGATATTGCTCTTGTCTTCATGTCTTTATGTATGTAAATTGTCCTGTTCTTTGTTTTATGTCAAATGTGTGTACGTATATGTGTTCTGCATACTTGGCTGCTGTGTCGCAAGACAAATTTCAGTGTGAACTGACAATAAAGTACTATATCATATCATAATAATAAACAGCATCATCGAATAAGCAAGGTATAAATATGAACATGCATATTGGAAAAGAGGCAGCACTTTGTTTGTTGTAGAAAGACAAAGTCCAAGAAAGATTTAAATAAATAAAAAATAAAGTTAAATTAGAAGCATGAGCACGGTGTTAGAAGATGAGTGAAAATCAATTCTTTAAATACATTGAAAAGAAGACCCCCCCCAGACCCGCCCCCTGGGTCTGGGGGCGGGTCTGGGGGGCACCCACTGCTGTTATAAGAACCTTCCGCCACTGTCCAGGACCAAACCCTTACTCATTCTGAAGATAAAGGATTATTAAGACATCTTTGTGATCTTCAAAAGAAGAATTCTTATACTGCCATCACTGCATAGTGACTTCCATCATGTCAGAGGACAAGAACGTGAGAGATAGCTCCAAGCTGAAGGAGGGCCTGGTAACGCTATTGGAATGTGTGGCCGCCATCTCTTCAACAGCAGCCGTGGTGAACCCTATTTTCGGTTTGGCTGGCTCCCTTATCCGGTTGGTGCTGAACCAAGTGGACGATGAAGACATCCGCACGCTGAAGCGTGAGTTTGACACGGTCAACTGTGCCCTTGACAAGCTGTCCCAGCAGAACAGCAGCGCCTTGTTGCAGATCAAGAAGGAAACTGTAGATAGCCAGTACTTCCATGTGGAGCAGAACCTGAAGAACCAGTTCCGGAAGTACATGGAGATGCTGGAGGCACAGCCCAAGAACCGGTACGGAATGAAGATTGACTTTCAGGAGAGCTACGTCAATGACCTCAGTGACCAGAACCTGCACTCCCTCTACGAGGGTGTGGTAGGCCCGCCTAAACTCTTCGGCCAACCAATCCTGGAAGTGTACCTGAAGCGCTCACAGGGCGACCGCCCCAGCATGGAGCGTCTCTGCACCCATCTCAAAATCCTCTTCTGCATCGGCCTCATCGCCCTCATGGGCTACACTGCTATCGTTAAAGATGCAGATGAAGAAGACCTGATGGAGGAATGGTCCAAGAAGATGGAGGCTGTGCAGAAGAAGATGGAGGAGGCTCTGCAGAGGTGCAAGTGAGGAAGAGGAGACATGATGATCTCACCTCTGCTACCTGTTGAGATGTTGATATTTAGGGCGTTATCCACATTCCCATCTATCGCTCCAGATTCCTTCTGCTTCTTCTTCCCTCACTGAGTACTGTGTCTGCGTCCACACGAGTTCGCCAGAAGAAATTAAACTAGTACAGAAAGTGCATTTGACCTATTAATCATAGATGTGAAAGCTATCTAATTTGTCTGTCTGCATATTGTCACTGTCCGGTAGAAACCTTGTATGTCCAGCTAAGGTATCCAGTGCAAGGACCAGACACAACGCCAAATTGGTTGGAATACTCTTATACATAGCGAGAAAGACTATACTCAAGCTTTGGATTCATAGAGACGTTCCTACACTGGGTGATTGGTACAAGGAGGTAATGACTGTGGTTCCTCTGGAGAAACTGACTTATCTCCTCCGTGATAACATGGAAGGGTTCACAAAGGTATGGGAACCAGTCTTAGATACAGTAGACCCTTCTAGACTGTGCTTCAATGTACCTTATTGAACGGTAGTGAATAACAAAGACTCTGGTGACCTGTAATGTAATCATGTCAAGACTGTGGTGTACTCGTTTTGTCATTTTTTTGGTGTTTGTTTGTTTTTTGTCTGTGCATTGTAATGTCCGTATTGTCGTTCTTGTTGTTTTCCTATGTTATGTTGAAAAAAGAAAAATTTGTGGTTCTATATACATTGAATTGTGATTGAACAGTTGTGAAATCTCAGAGCCTCAATAAAAATACATTAAAAAAGAAAAAAAAAGAAACCTTGTATGTCCAAAACGTTAGTTTTCAGGAAATGGAGAAACACATTCATTGGTTAAATATGTCTGATTAAAAAACACTTACCGGTAACTACTTTCTCTTTCAAAATGTTTAATTTACAAGAAAAAAACAAAGTTTAAATATGGAGATATTAGGTTTCTGACAGACTATGATGATATTGTTATATATTATATATTATATTTTGACATTATGTCTCTCAAAGTATGTCATAATTGAATACTTTAACTCCAAAATCAGCCTAGGAGTTTACATAGAGAAGCTGAGTTACTGACATGCCCAAATGGGAGTCAGGATCAGAATTGCTTTTAACTTAAAGGACCACTTCACCACTTTTCAACCTATCTTCATATAATAGGTCCTCACTAATAATCATGAAAAAAAGGCGCAATCTTTTTCTACTCGGTCTGTGTCTCATAGGAGGGCTGTGGGCAGTTCAGAAACCGTCTTCCAGTGACATCATTGATAGGCAATACAAGCCAATAGAAACTGCAGGCTTTCTAGTCCTGAAAAGTTGCAATGCGAAAATGGAAGCCATCGTTCTCACGATAATGAAAATCTAAAACATTTTGTAAAAAAATCTTGTTTTAAAAAAAATCTGCCTAATGATGATGTCACTGGAAGACGGTTTCTAAACTGCCCACAGCCCTCCTATGAGACACAGACGAGTAGAAAAGAATCGTGCCATTTTATCATGATTATTAGTGAGGACCTATTATATGAAGATAGGTTGAAAAGTGGTGAAGTGGTCCTTTAAACAATGCTTTGTTTAGCTTCTGATAGAGAAAGACCAAGGGCCAGCCATCTTGCTTTAAGGTGAAGACCCATGTTGGAAGACCTTTGTTCTGGGGACAGGGGAGGGTCATTTTACATGCAAGCTGTCCACACACACACACACACACACACACACACACACACACACACACACACACACACACACACACACACACACACACACACACACATACACACGCACCCTATCGAAAAAGTAAGCCCCATTTTTAGGTTAGACCCACTATGGGCTGTTTGATGTTTGTGGAATAAAGCATGGGAGAAAGAAGAGGGAAATGGGGAACCAGGCGCTCTGTAGCGGGTGCCCTTGGACGGGGAGGCCTAAACATGCTGTAACTTATAATGAATGTATGTAACTATATGGAAGCTGCTTTATCTAATAAATTATGGACAGTGGAACAATGAATGAGGAACAATGAAAGGCAGCTATTAGCAAACATTACTTCTAGCTGTCTGTCTTGTCTTGCATCCTCACCTGACATTAATGGGCATGTCATCCCGACACTTCACCAGTCACCAAAATAATTCAAACTAATTATTTAAATATTTCTGATATATTGTAGACATTATAACCAACATAAAAAAGTCTTGCCAGTCTTGTACAGACATGTTGATGACCCCTGGAACAAACAGACACATGCAATTAACCAGAATTAGGCGCCGATACTGTGATACATACAGCATATTTATTAGGCATAGTAACAGAAATCTGTTTTGAACATATACATAAAATGATTTTTACCAGCAGCTTGAAAATCGGCTTGTTAATGTTTCGATGGGAAACATGCGACCGGTAGACTGACACCGCTAGTTCACACTGCTAGTGGCTGAAGAGTGGGTTGCCAAGTCCGCATATTTCCAGCCACACTTGATTTGGCCCTCACAGTTGCTTACCTGGTTACTTACACGCACTCCAACTCGCTTATAATTCGCGGACCTGGCAACATTGCAGCCCCTCTCCATTGGCTCACACACACACGCGCACGCACACACACACGCACGCCTGGAAGCCACCGCCCACTCCACAAAGTAGACTCTCAGCGGACGGAGTGTGGACTCGGAGGAGGAATTTCCGCATCACGCTTTTGCTTATTCCTTCTAAATCTCTGTATATAAAATATAGCTCACTCAGCGAATCTCTTAGTTACATCAATATTGTTCTTCGACAATAGTTGGTTTGTGCCTAAGTATTACTATTACACAGTTCGCATTGGCCATTTCCAATAACAAAGTAGACTCTCAGCGGACGGAGTGTGGACTCGGAGGACGAATTTCCGCATCACGCTTTTGCTTATTCCTTCTAAATCTCTGTATATAAAATATAGCTCACTCAGCGAATCTCTTAGTTACATCAATATTGTTCTTCGACAATAGTTGGTTTGTGCCTAAGTATTACTATTACACAGTTCGCATTGGCCATTTCCAATGTGACGCACTGTGAGTCACCTTCCCAGCCATTAGCCATGATCGCACTGGCTTCAACCTGTCCCAGAGCCAACTTAATACAACAGTTACGACATTGAGGGGGCAAATAACAGCGGAGCGCCGCTAATACGTGGCAGCAGACTCGCTGATTTAATGGGTAACAGACAGTAACACATTTGAGTCTCAGTGACTGTACTCGCGGACTCCCACGCATACTACCGCGGACCCCTCCACCCCGCGCTGAACTCCTCGGGGACCTCCACAGCCCACAGCCTCTACCCGCGGACCCCCACTCTACCCGCGGACCCCCACGCAGGCTACCGCGGGACTTCTTTAGACCTGCCAAGCCTGCAAATGGACCCATAACTCTACAACATTTTAGACTCGTTTTAGGAAAGATGGACATGTCAATGTGTTCGGGTGTCAATCAAACCAACTGCGTTCTGTCAAGTGGAAACCTCATACTCATAGTAGCCGATTTGAATGCAATCTGGTCAAACTGACTGATACTGATACAGTCAGATATATTGCTGTCAGGTGAAAACCTTGTATGACCAAAACCATTCCTTTACAAAATATATAATAATCAAAAGCCCATTCGTGAAACACAAAAGTAATTTATTGAACAACGATGAACTCCCCTATATTGCACCTGTGGAGAGCTTGGCTTATCCTCTATCCTCTTTGTCTCTATCAGAATCCACTGTTGTCATGTTATTAGGACCCTCTTGAAAAAGAGATGATGCATCTCAAGAGGCTGATCCTCAAAAGAAATTTCAAATAAATAAATGAACAACTTTATGTCAAAAAAAATGCCATGACTTATGCCATGACTCAAATACCTAAAAATACCTGTTTAATACCACAGAAAGATTCTGATGTCCGTACAACGAGCTCAAAGAGCATTATCTTGGTTGCATAACATGCACTACTAAAAGGTAACTGTCAGATTTCAATTGTGATGGAGGACCATTCAGTCAAAACCATTTTCCTGTTTTCTCCCAGACAGCCATGTTGCCCTTTGATATGAGGCAATATCCAACAGAAACAGATAATAACTCTTTTTTGTTCTGGGGTTAGGGTGATGCAAACAGAAGCAATATGGCTGGAGAGTGTGTGTCATGAAATGCCCTCGGCATACATCTCCAAGGACTTAGAAGAAGAGTTGGCCTGGTACAGTAGGGCCACAACAGTGACATAAAGATGAAATTGGTAATGATACAAACTTCATCCAACCTTTTGTTCCTCTAGAATCGGTGGATGCTCAACAACAGAGAATAGCAAACAAACAATGGAACAAACAATAATTTTGTCTCAGTTTCCAGTGTAATCTTTGCCTCTGGCAGTGTAGCCTACGTGCCCAAAATGTTGCCCATCATCGCTGTCCAACAGACAACATCTCTATCGTATTTTCAGCAAGAATTCAACTGTAATGTGCATTTCATTTGATTTGGCTTAACCATCTCGTTTTTAAATAAAGGTTTCTTCAAGAGAGAGTATCAACTGGCAATTAAAATGATATATAGAGTGATAAATATACTGTATAGTCACTGAGAAGACAGGTGGAGATGAAAGCTCTCAGGACTCAGGAGCATGGTCAATACTTGTAATGTTTGGACATTGTCTATACTAGCCTATAGACATTTGCGAGCAGTAAGTGGCTCATGAGAAGGTCTCTATCAAAACAACACAACCCTGCTGTCACAGCAAAGCCCAGGAATGACTGACCGGCAGCAGACAAGGACCAAATAGGCCAGTGGGCTGCATGTAGTTATGAGTTCCCAATTCAAAAACTTGCACACTCCCCCTCGTCCTCCACAAACCGTGCAATTCATATTAGAATAGACGCAAGGAGATTGGTCATTAGTTCACAGCAGCAAGCAAGCCAATTCACTTAAAATAAAAATGAAAAATATGAGAGACTGTGGCTGTGCTTATAAGGAATTGAGTTGGAAAAGAATAACTGTTGCAGAATGGACTGTATTAAACCAAATTGAATAAAAATGTTTAAGGTTAAGATTGATATTAATTTGCAGGTGTTTAATGCAATTGTCTGTGAAAAGGAAGTAAAGTCCTTACAAAACCATCATTATTAAAAGCTGACAGCACACCCGCATGCAAATCTATTCCAACGGTGCCGTCTTGCATTGATGCAGTAAATCAATGGTACAGTTGGCATAGTGTGAAACAGCATTTCAAATTGAGCACAAATGGCTAATAACAACCAAGTCTGTGGCTGACTCTGCAGTGCACTCAGATTATTTCCACACCGTGCATGGCCAGAAAGAAAGTTTTCTGAGATCAGCACAGTACTGTATAATGAAGGTAACTTACACAGTATTGTTAAGTATATACAGTACTGTATATTATAGGGATGCTAGGGTTCATGTGGTTACAATAACTTGAACTGTACCCTCTCAGTTCTCACTTAAATTAAAGGCCCATAGACAGAAAGATGGTTTGTAGAGCTGCTGCAGCCAATATGTTAGAAACTGCTGTTGTTTGGAAAATATGACTAATGGAGCTGTGGTCACTGAACAACACCAGAGCACTCAGTCGGGTAGTAGATATCGCCAATACGGCTTTTTATTATTCACAGGCCCGTGGGTATGGGCTGGTTGGGGTGCGAAATAATAAAGCAGCAAACAACAACTTAAATGTCCTCCCCTTTCCAAGGGGCTTCTAAACAGCCTTTCCTCTCCGTGAGAGTGAGGCCACAGGGGCTGGCTGCTTATGCGGATAATTCCGCCTGGACTGAGACGGGTACTTCGTTCCCCGTCGTCCCTAGCCAGGCGGGGTTAATATGATGATTATGATCACAGGTATGATCGGGAGCGGGTTACCTGTGAGAGAGACAAAGGCGAGCGTTAGCGCTGATCAGGACAGACAACATCACTTTATAAGTGTGGGTGTGTGAGTGCGTGGGGATTCGCTTACCACCAGCATGGCCCGATCTATCCTGTCGGAGAGTCAGTGAGGAAGTGAGAGCAAGAGCAGCATCGTCTGCACTTGAGCTGTCTGTCTGGCCGCGCAGGTGGGCCTGATGAGTAACCTTGGCCTTGAGACAGCACATAGGCTGGAACGTAGCAGGCGTCGATCAGCTGGCCCAGCGGTGGGCGTGGTCTTCTCGGCTGCTCTATGCTCCTTTCCCACTGGCTCTCTCGGGTCCCATGCTTACCTGGCGGCTGGTTGCCTAGCGATATCCCACAGAGCTTATAGCTGTAGTTCAGGAGCAGGACCACACCTCCAATCCAGCTACCTCCACCTCCTATCAAGCCACCTCCAATGAGGTCACCTCTACCCATCTATAAAGGCCCACATCTATAACCCACGCTTCTACCTCTGTTCTCACTTTCATCACCCCTCCCCCCAATCCCCATCCTATTTCTCATTCTACCCTCTCTCTGACCTCTCCTTTTCTGCAGGTCCCTGGCGGAGGTTCGTTGTGCCCGGGAGCCACAGCGGATCCCTGAAGCCTCTCCCACCTCGGCTTAAGCTACCCGATGACCAGCTGGATGGCCTGATGACCTGTTGTGGGTTAGCACAACAAAACCGTTATAGGTGAAGGCGCGCTCTACTCAGGGAGTCAAGTTGATAGTCTCTGTAGCTGATGGGTGCAGATTCTTGAAGATCAATGGAAAAAGGGAATATCCGCAATCTCTTGTATAAAGTTTGAGTTTCTATATTTCATAAAAACACAATCAGCAGCAGTCCACCTAGAGAAACGAATGCGTTTCAAACTAGCTGTGGGTTAGCCCCATATGGGACCTCAGTCCCTCCGCTCATACTGTAGCTCCGAGATGAGGTCCCACCGCCTTAGCCTTCCACCGCGTTTCAGAACCGGTGCATGGTTTCCACTAGGAACATTTCTTACCCTTTTCTGCACAGCGATCCAAAAAGTAAAGGTCCGACCGATAATGAGCTAAACTATTTTTACTTTATTCCCGGACAAGAAAATCCAAGTTACCAGTTGAAACGAGCGTTTAAATCACTTATTTAGCCATGTTTTGCAAGGACGTTGCAGCCGGAGAGGCTGCATTAGCAACTCCCCTGGTCGAATGTCGAGTGAACTGAAGTCAGTTGGAAAATCTAATTTCTACATTTCTTGTAAGCAATGGGTGACCTGACATTACACAGCAGAGGGTAATATTTACGATATCATTATGTCATCGAGTTTTACTGTGTCAAAATATCTGCAGTTCTTTGTTACTTCCTATTATCTTGTGCTTTACAAAATTACATTGTTTTGCTCCTGACTAGAGAGATGAACAAACACATTTTGCTGTTTCTATTGATTCTGAACTGGAAGGAAGCAATCGATAATGTCTGTAAGATTACCCAACTGGCTCTCTGTTGTGAAGTTTTGTTCCATGTGTCACTTCCATCCTTTCTCTCATTGCTATGGTCCCCTCATCCCCAGTTCACTCTATATGCAACCCCAGAGGAAGAACACTGAGCTTGCATGTTAAATATAGTCATCCTTACTGTATGTTTGACATGTGTTTTTGGTCTTTTTTCAATTATGTGCTTTGTAGCATTAATAAACATTAAAAAAAAATTGCAAGCAAAGAGGAACTTACAATCTTACCCTTTGGAAGCCCTTGTTTCCCACACTTTAGTGGATCATGCCTAATTAATTTGTAATGGTTGGAACGGCTGAAACTAGGACACAAAGCATTCATATTGCTACTGGGCCAGTAAAACATCTTCACTCACCTTTGGCTTTAAACAAAAATGTTTCCCAGACTGTTGCCTCAGCAGTCTCAGCTGCACACTTCCAGCTCCTGGGCTAATAAGCGTGTAGAGAGTATACCCATATATCTTTAATTTAACAAAGGCTTTCAACATATGCACCTTCTTCATTTAGTCTGTTCGGTCTATTCATGGTCTAGTGGCTGGTATTCAATGCCTGGTGTCAGGATCCCACATTTCCCAGTCTCTTCTGCAATATTAATTTACGTCCCAATATTTTATTATTTATTACTTTACATATTTAATTTTTACTTAAGTTTGCCCCCATGCACACTCTCTGCTCGCAGAGCATGCTACTTGAAGCCGTAAACGTAGTGTTTTTCCATGCAGGGAGTTGTAGGTATTCACCATCTCCACATCCTCCCCTCAGAAGGTGATGGGAGCTGTGGGCCTCGTAATGCTCTGCCAGGAGTCCACCATCAGTTCCTTCCGCTCTTTCTAATTGAGCTGGAGGTTCTCCACCAGGGCTCGATTTATACTCCTCCACGTTGTCATTGGTGATGCGGCAATGGAAGAGTCAGAGAAGTTCTGTTGGTGACAAATACATTCCAAAGTTGAAGTGGAATTTGGAGGTGTAGAGGTAGAACAGGAAAGATAACAGCAGGGGTCCTTGTGGAGCGCCGATGTTGCTGACAAGCACATCTGACAGGCTGCAGCCCTGCAGTCTGCAGGAGAGATAGTTTGTTTATTTGTGTATTTATTTATTTAATAGGCCTACTATATTAGTCAGAAATGTAAACAACACGTGGTTCAGTCAGTAAGGCTAAAAGGAATAACACAAAAAAGTCCTGGGGACTCCATTTTGGTCCTGTGATTCATCTGCATCAATGAGAGTTTCTGGGCTAGCAGGCGTAGTGCGGGAGAAGTTGAATAACAGACTCTCACGGTGCAGTGCGTCCTGTCCAGGTGCGTCTCTGGCTCTGTGGAGCAGGTAGACAATGGCATCGTCTGCATCAGCATTGCCTGTGATGCAAATTACACAGAGTCACTCACCACCAGTCTCTCGCAGATCAGGGGGGAGAGTGAGAGATGTGAACAGGGACACTAGAGTTAGTGAGTTAGGTTCAGCTCATTTCCAGTTCCAGGGTCCTTTTCGGCGCAGTGATTGACTGCTTGTAGCTAGTTATCTTTGGACTGAAGGGCTGCATTTAATCCATGCAGAGAAAGACTGCAGAGCACTTCGCACTGTAAAGTTACCATGCTAACTCAGCCGTCTACAGACTTTGTGACGCAGAACTTGTCAGGTAAACAAGGCTGAAGCTGTATTGACGGATGAACTGTTTGGGAGTTCACAGAAGGTGCTGGCAGGCTTGTATTTGCCTTGTGCAGAACTATGTTGTCAATGCTTTTCTCTAGACAAACTATATCAATTTAGTTTGAAAGGGGGAAAAAAGTGGGGGGGAAAAAAGGAAAAAAAACAACAGTGTTGATTGGCCACTCATTTAAAAACTAGCAAACTGTTAAATAATGTCTTTAAAGGAGTGCATATGAATCATCTGACAGGGGCCTATACATGCAACTGTATTTTAATATAGCTACTGTATGACTCACCACCCTGCATGTACTGACAGTACTCTAATGCTCGTGTCAAGTTATATACCACTGTGTTGTGGCCATGTTGAATTTATTTTTCCTAACCCTGGAAAGTTACTGTTGTTGCACCACTTAATTTGTTTTCCTTGCTTTTATTTCCATTCTGCGCCATTACATAGTAAATTAAGCTGAATCATAATCATGCCAAACAATGTATGAATTACTTATTTTAGGCAGATACAGTAGATAGATAGATAGATAGATAGATAGATAGATAGATAGATAGATAGATAGATAGATAGATAGATAGATAGATAGATTTGCTCGGTGTAATATACATGATTCAAATGCTTTCAGATTAAAGGGTAGAACTGTGGGTTCAACAGCCAGCATGCACCTTTGGTCCAGATGCCTTGACAGCATTGATGTGCTAATCGCCTGCAATATACTGTACTGTACTGTACCTACACACACTTTCCCATTCCTCTGTGTATTTTATAGTAGGCACAGTGCAGTGTAGACACATGAAAGAGGCACTAATTTGGTGCGAGGTGTCCAACTCCTGTCTACACCTGGCATCAAGCACGGTGAAGGCATGGGGAATTATAGCAGCCAGAAACAGAACAACAGTTGGCTACACTGGACTGGCAGGCAGGCAGCCAGGCAGCCAGGCAGGCAGGCAGGCAGGCAGGCAGGCAGGCAGACAGACACATGCACGCACGCACGCACGCACGCACGCACGCACGCACGCACGCACGCACGATTTGTTGATACCTATGTTTACTTAAGTTAATTATGAAGACCACTGCCCAACCTAATGTCTCTCTCATCATTTTGACCAACAACAGCTTCCCTTGCCTTGCTGATATCTTCATGTTCCTGACATTTACATTATTCAGTCAAGTGTGAGGCTCTGTGACTCACACTGTAATTGCCTTTAATCTAATGTGCCACCTGGCTTTCTTACATACAATGACAATAACAAGAGTCGGCCTATACGCTCATCACACCTGCTCCTGTTGCATTAAGAGTGGCAGGCTGGCATTCTGTCCACAACACTGTAAATAATCACACAAGCCTGTCAATCAACATCTACAGAGTTGACTTCCAGGAGAGCTGGCCACAGACAGCATAGGAACAGTTACTGTCAAGACACTAACAGATGGTACCACAATACATGCCAGTCTGAATGGATTGAGGAAGACGTCCAGTAACACAAATTGTAATTTCATTCACACAATGATTACTGTACCACTTGGACTTAAACCCTAAACTTGCCTTCACACCAAATATTTACGCCCCCACATTATGCTCTAACAGTATGACAAATATCTACTGTACACATGAATGGGATTTCTTTCGATCAAATGACTGTGGTGTCCGTTAAAAACCTCTGGCATGTTTGTTAACCGAAAAGTAAAAGTCTGAAACATGCTGGAATTGATATACAGTACTTTTCCTTCTTTTGTCAAACAACAGATACTTCAGAAGACTGCAGATTTTGAACCTATAATGTATGTTTGCGTCGGTGGTTAAACCCCCTGTCGGTGAATTATCTCCCGACAATTACCACCTAGGCAGATATTATCCTACGCACCAACAGAGGACGCCCCAGAGGGGGAAAAAGATACCTTCTATGACCAACTACAAGAATTGGTAGATGAAACACCTTCACACGATGTGCTCCTCATCATGGGTGACCTAAATGTCGGAACCAACAACGAGGGAAAAGAGAACATCATGGGGAAGCAAGGCGTGGGAGACATAAATGATAATGGAGAGAGGCTGACAGCCTTATGTCAGGAAAACAGATTAGTGATAGGAGGAACTATCTTCGAACACAAGAACATCCATAAACCAACCTGGACATCCCCAGATGGTGTTACAAAGAATCAGATAGATCACATAATTATTAATAGTAGATGGCGAAGTAGTCTCCAGGACGTAGTGGCAAAAAGAGGAGCAGATGTCGGCAGTGACCACTCACTAGTCATGGCAAAGATAAAACTAAAACTTAGAAAGACAAAAAAAAGGAGTAAAGGGAACCACCACTAAATGTAGAAAAGCTAAAACATCCAGCCGTGAGGAAAACCTTCCAACTCGAAGTGAAAAACAGGTTTACCTTTCTACAAAACCAGCAAGAACTAGACCTACACAACTTCAACAAAGCTCTGATTGAAGCCGGAAAGCAAGTATTAGGACCTAGAAGGAGACGGAAGAAGGTCTGGATTTCGGAAGACACATGGAAGAAAATAGACGAGAGGAAAGAGAAGAAAAGGGAAATTCTAACAACCAAGTCAGTCAGACAGAAGGCCCGCCTACAAAAGTCATATAGTGCATTAGACAAAGGAGTTAAGAAGAGTGCCAGAGCAGATAAGAAGGCATATGTTGAGAAGATAGCTGAGGAAGCAGAAATAGCCGCCTCAAAACAGGACATGGGGACACTCTACAAGCTCACAAAGACATTGACCAACGGATTCCGATCAACCGATATCCCAACCCGAGACCAGAATGGGACAATGATGACGAAAGAGGAAGACAAACTACAGTGCTGGAAGGAACATTTCCAGAAGGTACTCAACGGAGAGGAACCAGAGTCCGAGGCAATCATCACACCAACAGTAGAAATGTTAGACATACAAATAGAGCCACCAAATGTGGGTGAAGTAAAGAGAGCCATAAAAGCACTCGAAAATGGCTGCGCTCTCAATCAGCGACTCCTTGGCTATCTTCTCAAGAGGGAAAGACAACTTGAAGAGAGATGTGAACTACTAGAAACAGCGTCGAGAAGAAACAACAGAAGAATATTCAATGTAGCTGAAAACAGTGAGTCTGGGGACACGGTGAAATGGGGAGAAAAGTTTATCAAAGAGCTGCTGCATCTACCCCCCGAGACTGAGTTACACTTGGAACGCATGCACCGCTCATTAGGCAAGAATCCAGATGCAGCGTCACCTCCCAGGTCTTTTGTGGCTAGATTTCTCGACTTCCAAACCAAACAAAACGTTCTCATGAAAGCATGGAGTGAGAAAGAGCTGAAATACAAAGGCAGTAGAATCGGCTTCGACAATGACTACGCCCCCGCTGTGCAACGCAGGCGTAAAGAATATTCCGATATTAAACAACAATTAAAAGGAAAGAACATTAAATTGGCATGGGAAGCAGCGGAGGGACTGGCGGAACTGGGCATAAAGACCAACCTGTCGGAGTGGGAGAAGCTGGAACGAGAACAGCGACACATTGGATGGCAGATAGCCGGCAGAGACGGGCCTGGTGCCGCGGCCAAGAGACGCAGCGTTCTCAAAGATGCAGAGGAGTTGCTGAAACCGAGTGGCGATGGGTGAATCTTCAAGAGAAACTACTCTTCAATTTGGTGAGAGGTGTATAGTCGAAAACGGGAAGTTATGGAACTTTAATTAATATTGTAGACTGTTCAGTAAAGTCTAGGCATGTCAAGGACAACTGAAGATTGGTAATGATGACGTTTTTGTCATCTGTTTTTGCTTTACTGTTTTAGTTCTTAATTCTAGTGACTAGATAGCCTACTCATGTCTTCAATCATTTATGTCACATAGCTTATCCTTACACACTATTATTATTTATTTGTACGTTTGTTTTTACTACTATGACTATTATTACTATTTATTTTACCCTGATTTTATTCTATGCTATTTTCGTGTGTGTGTGTGTGTGTGTGTGTGTGTGTGTGTGTGTGTGTGTGTGTGTGTGTGTGTGTGTGTGTGTGTGTGTGTGTGTGTGTGTGTGTGTGTGTGTGTGTATTATTATCATTGTTGTTTTTCTTTAGAATTTTCAGTGTGGAAGTGGGTGCGTGGGTGTGGATCTGTGTCTATGGATGTGGGTTTATGTCTGACTGTGTGAAGGTTTGTTTGCTTGTAAAATGCATTTTTTCCCAAATGTACATTTACAATCCCAGAGAATACTTACAACAGCTGGCTGAATCAATAACACTTGGGCCGATTGCAAATTCATGACTTACTTTTAAAGCTTGGTGGTACTATAGGACAAAGGGTAGAATAATAGCATTACCCACAATCTGTAGTTAATGTTTGCTTTTTGTGTGTGTGTGGGTGTGTGTGTGTGTGTGTGTGGTGGGTAAAGCTTATGTGTTCACTTAATTTCTGTAAAGTTCATTAATGCAAAGCTAATTATGCTAATGTGGTTAAGATCTAAATTAATTCAATCTGTTAATGACAATATGTCAAAGGTGGAATTATAAAGAAGCTTACAGTAGGTTATGTAGAATATGTTCAGTATAAAGTCAAGTCTACTGTAACATGGTGGCGGGGATGATGGTTGGGTGGGTTTTGACTCTTGGGCTCTTTCAGGCGGTCTCGACCTTGCAAAGGTTAAGTTTTGGTTATATTTGGTTTTTATTTAGCTTTATTAAGCTTTTTCAGGCCCGGACAACTCTAATGTTGCTCTGGATGCTCCTATCCCTCCCTTGTGTGGCAGTCTCCCTTCATTGTGATTCTACACCAATCTTAAGATCTGTTTACTCACAAAGTTGTCAGGAAGGGGGAGGCTCGCCGCACAGGGAGAGATTCACTAAATTGTGGGTCAAAAATGATGGAGTTCAAGATTTCCTTGTATATACTGTTCAATGTTATGTTGCATTGCTATTTGTTGTTATTGTTCGCAGAGACAGCACATCCCCTTTTGTTTCCTTTTCTATTTTCACTTCCCACTGCTCTTCTCGTTCCTTGCCGAGGGCGTCCTACTTAAATCACAATCTGGAGGCGGTACATTTCCACAGTTTGATACCATGGCAGCCACACTAAAGGTAATAAGCTACAATGTTAAAGGCCTCAATAGTCCAATCAAGAGGAAGAAAATCCTGACTCAATTAAAACAACTTCATTGTCAAATAGCCTTTATACAAGAAAGTCATCTCTCAGACGATGAGCACAAGAAACTAAACAGATCCTGGGCTAGCCAATTCTTCTCATCCTTCTGGTAGGAGGTGTGGAGTAGCAATACTAGTCCACAAGATGGTGCAATTCACCCTCATCTCACAGTACAATGACAAGGAGGGCAGATACATTTTGGTTAATGGCTCAATAGAGGGCACAGAGAGGTGTCTCTTCTAAATGTTTATGCTCCAAATGATAATAACCCCCAATTTATAACAAAGATATTCAAACTAATATTGGAAAATTCAAGAGGTATATTGCTGTTTTGTGGGGACATGAACACAATTCTTTCGCAATCACTTACTCTTAAAAACAACTGTGATGAGACTGGATTGGTAGATGTGTGGAGATATATGCACCCAAGAGTGAAAGACTTTAGCTTTTACAGCAATCCCCATGACTGTTATTCCCGTATTGATATGATATTTACCCCTAAATCTGAAGCCTTTAGAGTCACTAAATGCGATATTCTACAGATTACATTATCAGATCACGCACCGATAGCTCTGTCATGGGATTTGGGAGGGTGTTACACATCCAAACGGTGGCGTTTCAATACAGGATTACTAAATGATACTGAGTTTGTAAAGTTTGTACAACAGGAAATCAAAACATATCTTGAATTTAATATGACACCTGAAATCTCTCCTGTGACTTTGTGGGAGTGCGCCAAAGCATATATAAGAGGCAGAATAATTGCTTTTGCATCTGCCAAAAAGAAAAGGAATGAAGAAAAACGGGTCAATTTAGAAAGTAAAATTAAGGTGCTGGAACGCCAGCACAAAGAGAGTCAACTCCCCGTAGTACTCAGGGAGCTTAAGACTGCTCGACAAGCACTGAACAAATTAACATCTGAAAAAGTTGAGCGGAATTTAAGGTTTGTTAAGCAGAAATACTATGAGAGTGGAGACAGATCTAGTCGCTTACTGGCATATCGTTTAAAGAAACAACAAGCCATGTCTACAGTTACTAAAATTAGAACACTGGAGAATTCATTTGTTTCAAAACCAACAGACATTTCTTCCGCTTTTGCAGAATTCTATAAAGCACTATATAAGAACACAGACACCTGCAATGATGCTGAGGAGATTAAATCATATCTTCAAACAATCAACCTCCCTAAATTATCTGTATTGGCACGAAACAAAATGGAAGCCCCAATTTCAGTTCTTGAGATCAAAGAGGTAATTACCAACCTTAAGAATAACAAAAGCCCAGGTTCAGATGGATTCTCAAACGAATTCTATAAAAAATTTGCTGATTCTGTTGCACCTCTATTATTAGGAGCTTTCAAACACACTTTCCAGACGAAAGAGCTACCCAAGACATGGGGAGACGCTATAATTACGGTAATTCCTAAGGAGGGGAGAGACCCTACTATGTTTCTGGCAGATACTATGGGAACAATATACGCAGTCTCTTGAATGTGATGACGTACTCTCAGAGAGAGCATAGAGAATTAATGATTCTAGGGCTCGATGGGGAGAAAGCCTTTGATAGAGTGTCGTATGCGTTCTTATTTCAATCACAGTTTGGATTTGGCCCAATTTTTATAAATTGCATCAAGGTGCTTTACTCTGATCCAAAAGCCTCAGTGCGTGTTAACGGGAATTGCTCCTCCTCGTTTGAACTAGAGAGGGGCTGCCGTCAAGGATGCAGCTTATCCCCCTTGCTATTTAATATTTCCATAGAAGTGCTAGCTCAATTAATAAGGGACGAAAACGATATTAAAGGTGTTAAAATAGGGACAGAAGAGCATAAAATTTCGCTATACGCCGATGATGTACTCCTGTACTTAACAAACCCTGCGTCGTCAGTACCTTGCCTTCTAAATAGAATAAAGACATATGGGCGTTACTCAGGATATAAGATCAATGTTGATAAAACAGAGGCTATGGACGTTGGGGGGCTGATATCACAACAAACCAAATCTCTCTTTTCTTTTAGATGGCCTAGAACTGGAATTAAATACTTGGGAATTTACATAACACCAACAGTCGACCAACTATTTGAAGCAAATTATCCTAGACTCATTAATAAGATCAGAGAAGATGTTGACAGATGGACGGTCCTACCCCTCTCTTTAATAGGTAGGGTAGAGACCGTGCGTATGAACATCCTACCAAGGCTGTTATACCCATTCCAAATGCTACCGATCCCAGTACCTACCACCACATTTAACTTACTAAATAAATTAATTTCACGATTCATCTGGCAGGGTAAAAGACCCAGGATCTGTCTCATAACATTACAATTGGCCAAGACCGCTGGTGGACTAGCTCTTCCTAATTTAAAATACTATTTCTGGGCAGCCCAACTCAGACCTCTAACTACGTGGATAGAAAATGATGAATCAACCAGGTGGTTAAAAATTGAGAAAACTCTATGCACACAGTCACAACTAGCGGTCCTTCCCTTCTCAGGGAATAAAATAAATGGAGATGCTATGGGAGTTTGGTCTAGGTTCACAATTAAAATATGGAAGGAAGTCCAGAAAGAATTTAAACTGCCTCTACTATCGTCAGGCCTGTCTTCAATTGGGTGCATGGGAGGTTTTGTGCCTTCGAGGCTAGACGCTGGGTTCCAGGGGTGGAGTTTGCTACGCCTGAGGTTTGTCCACCAGCTATTTTCTTCCAATCAGTTAAAGTAATTTGAACAACTCAGAAACGAGTTTAATCTGCCCAGAACTGATTTTTATAGATACCTCCAACTAAGACACTATTTACAAAGACACGATGACTGGGACAAAATTCGAACCCCTTCGAGTTTGGAATCTCTTTTTATGGACATACAAAAGCATGGTTCATTCACCAAAGTAATTTCTATCTTATATCGTACTCTGCTAGAAATGGTTCCCAATAATTCTCTTTATATAAAAGCCAAGTGGGAGGCAGAAATACAACAAGAGATTTCACAAGAAGAATGGCTAGACGCCTGCACTGAAGTGCATAAAGTAACAAACTCTAATTCTTGGAGAGAATATCAATGGGAAATTGTAAGCAGATTTTTTAAGACTCCATTATTGACTGGTAGAGCGGGCACTACTCCTACAACTGAGAGCTGGCGGGAATGTGGTGAACAGATCGGTAATCATACGCATATCTTTTGGACGTGTCCTAAATTACAGCAATTCTGGAATAATGTTTTTAATGACATTAACAGAGTGTTTGACACTCAGATACCACAATATTTCAAGACAGCTATTCTAGGAGTAGTGCCGACTGGGTTTGAAGGTAGGAAAAAGGTGTACCTCCTCCAGATATTGTTAGCAGCGGCCAAAAAGACTATCACAATAAATTGGCTAGGAAAACACCCTCCAACCCACGAACAATGGCTAAATAAAGTAAAATAAATTAGAGACATGGAAGAAATTACTTATTTGGTGAGGCTACAAAATGAGCAATTTGTTAAGAAATGGACGCCCTTCGCGCGCATCGAGATTTAACATTACAAAGATTGATGGACACCCCTTCCCCCTCTTTCCTTTTATTTACTTTATTATTTTTATTCTATTTTATTTTATTTCATGTCTGTTGAATTACTCGATCAAGATGTTGTCTTTTATGTTTACATTTCCTCATTATTATTGTTGTTAGTATTATTTATGATTATTATTTTTCAAATGTGTTATGTATGTTGCTGCTGTCTCCTTGGGGAGACAATTTTGTATTGAAGAACTGAATGATGATATATGATGCATATGTATAAAATGTATTGTCTACCCCAGCAATGACAATAAAAAACAATAAGTTGAAAAAAAAAAAAAAAGCACTCAAGAATGGAAAGGCCCCAGGGGTAGATCAAGTCCACGCAGAACTGCTTAAAGCAGAGGAGCACCTAACACCAATAGCCCTTACTGAAATCCTAGGAAAAATCTGGACCTCAGAAGAAACTCCAGAATCTTGGAAAACAGGCCTCATCGTCAAACTGCCAAAGAAGGGAGATCTGGCAAACTGTAACAACTGGAGAGGAATCATGCTGTTACCAGTCACCAGTAAAATCCTCAGCAGAATAATTCTGGATAGATTAAGTGATGCAGTTGAGGGCATCCTACGAAAAGAGCAGGCAGGGTTCAGAAAGGGAAGATCCTGCGCAGACCACATTTTCACACTGCGACAGATATTTGAACAGAGCAATGAATGGAGCACAACCATCTACGCCAACTTCATTGACTTTGCCAAAGCATTTGATAGCGTTAACCGACCCGCACTATGGAGAATTCTAAGGCATTATGGAATCCCGGAAAAGATCAACTCTTTAATCAAGACACTTTATAGAGACTTTGGTGCTAAAGTTATCTGCGGACCCAACCTCACGGAGGAATTCAGCATCACAACAGGAATCAAACAAGGTTGCTTGCTATCACCTCTACTTTTCTCACTTTGCATAGACAGGCTCATGAATAAAACTACTGGAAATAACAAACGAGGAATAACATGGACACAACTCTGGAGGACATTGACTATGCAGATGACATTGCCTTGTTAGCCCACCGCCACCAGGACATACATAGCAAGACAGAAGATTTAGTGACACATGGCAAACAGATTGGTCTCTCCATCAACGCAGATAAGACAAAACTTATGAAGTTAAACCCCAAAACCAACCAGCCCCTCATCATAAACAATAAAACTGTGGAGGAAGTCCAGGATTTCATCTACCTTGGAAGCAAACTAACAGCAGATGGGAATTCAGGGGCAGATGTAGACAGCAGGATCTGTAAGGCAAGGGGAGCTTTTGCCATGTTAAAATGTATATGGAGATCAGGCAAGATCAGTATAAAACAAAACTAATCATATTTAAGAGCAACGTCCTGGGGGTTCTCCTGTATGGGGCAGAGTCGTGGAAGGTGACACAGGCCATCTGTCACAAGCTGGATGTATTCCAGAGGAGATGCCTTAGGAGGATACTGAGAATATTTTGGCCCACGACAATCTCCAACGAAGACCTCTACAGGAGAACAGGCCTGACCCCACTGTCAGTGGTCATCAAGTTCAGAAGGTGGACGTGGATTGGACATGTCTGCAGAATGGACCCAAGTGCCATCCCAAGGGTAGCAATGAGATGGACACCACCTGGGAAAAGGAAGAGAGGCAGGCCCAAAGAGACCTGGAGAAGATCAGTGGAGAGAGAGATGAAGGAGTTGGGAATCTTGGGATGGACCTGGGGCCAACTGCAACATTGGGCAGAAGACAGACAGCATTGGCGTTCGTTGGTGAAGACCTTATGTGCTACCTAGCACGAAGAGGATTAATATAATAATAAATAAAGATATTATCCCGCTTATTACATGGCTACTTAAATACATAAATTAATAACTTGACCCAAGCGAGGCACAGCAGGTGCTCCGAGCGGTTGATTAGGCATCGGTCTGATATAGAGCGGATTGACCATTCAGCGATTGACCAATCAGAATCAAACCAAGCCATGTAATAAGATGTATTATTGCGTTTGCGTCATTTTGATTTTTGAAAATCACTGCACCATTTATAACTAGAAAAAGTGCCCTTCTGGGCACAGGTCTCCACCAGGAGGATAGGACTGTGTGAGATGTTTGCCAAATTTTTAGGAGTATAATATAAACATGTTCATTTTGTTGAGGAAATGCAGAGCCAGATCACTCATAGCATCTTTGAGGATAGAATTCTGGATGAGCAGGACATGTGCAGCATTTTGAACGAAACGGGCCACTCCTGAAAACTTTGGAAGGCAATCTTAGCCAATCAGTGTAGAATCGGAGAAATCCAACAGACTCGTCTTGATCACATGACTACAGAGATCATGTGGACCGATTTGCGTGAGATTTGGATGAAATCTGTGCGACTAACATAAGCAATGTGTTTTGCAGAAATTGGCCTCATGGTGGCGCTATGACCGGCAGATGTGGAGCGATGCAGGGACAATGTTTTTCCATGGCCTCTAGGGAGTGCGCATACATAAGTTGTATACAGATCGATGCAGTTATAGCTAAAACAGGAATTGGCCTGTTATAGCGCCACCGTGAGGCTGATTTGGGGAAAAGAATTGTGGCATGTCGTCCTCGGCCTAGTGGAAATGTGCGTGTATAATTTCACGGAAATTGCACACTGTGTTTGTGATTTGTGGCATTTTGTTCGAAACGGACCAATCGTGTGAGCTTTGGAAGCCAATCTTAGCCAATCAGGATGGAAGATGGGAAATGGTGCCGCTCCGTGTTGATCACATGACTATGGAGATAGTGTATAACGAATTGTGTGATGTATGGATAAAATGTGTACGAGTAATCTACATAAATGTTTTTTGCCTAAATCGGCCTCATGGTGGCGCTATAACAGGCCGTTGAGGAATATTTGGGGCAGAGGTTCGTCGTTGGCATCCAGGGAGTGTGTGTGCAAAGTTTGGCATGGATCGGGCCAACGGTGCCAGAGATTAGCTGATAACGGACGGACGGAAGGACGGACGGACGGAAGGAAGGACACACACACGGACGGAGTGCAAAACATACTCTCTCCCCATGCCTTCGGCCTGGTGGAGACAATGATTGTATTACTTTACAATAATACAAACATTCAAAAGTGTGTAATGATACAGTATCAATATGCTTGGTCTTTACAACGGGTGCATTTCGACAGACATTTTAGCTTGAATCTTGAGCGTACAGTGAGTTTTAGCTAACATTAACAAACACAATAACTTTATTTTTATGAAAAGATCTTCAATGCTTATGTAATCTGTGTGGCCGAACGATGTTTTTGTTTGAGATGCATTGTTTTTGCATTCTGACAGTTCTTTAAGCCCTCCCTGGCCTGGTCTCAACTTGCCCTCTCCTCTGCTCTCTACTTTGCTTTCTCCAGCAGCTCCAATATGGCAACATGCCATTGTCATTTTGCTGACCCTGGCTGCTCTGACCCTGACACACTCCCTGGAGTCGGACTTCTGGCTCAAATGGCACTGAATCAGGGGCTGCTGGATCAGAAATGGAAGGGCTCTTTCTCCAGGTCGAGGCAATGAGGCGTGGAAGCTGAATAGATGGCCTGCCATCTCAGCCATGAGAGAGAAGCACTTCCATGTTCCAGCAGTGGGCTTCCTTGATTCAGTGGCACTCCCTGTCAGTGGACTCCTGAGCTCCTGCACACATTGCAATGTACAGTACTATAACTGTACATATAAGGAGTTATATTTTATTTGTACAAATTGCAGCATTTAACTCCCATTTCATCGTTTATGGTTATATTATTCATGTAGATAATGTATCTAAAAGAAATAAACACAATTCTAAATCTGACAATTGCAAAGAACTATGCAAACAACAGTGCAAAGTAGGCCTATATGCAAACATAAAGTAAACGAAATAGCACCAAAATAAATAAAGTAAAATAAAATGAATTGGTGTGTGGTGCATGTATGCACAGCTCAATTGTCATTGCGTCATTTGTTAATCACAGTTTTTAGGCAAAATGTGCAGATCTGCAAGCTCGGAAAAACACTTTTCGGCGCACGGGGGTCCGCGATACTGTACCGCAGGTACAGTGACTCAGACTCAGATGTTACCATTTAATCAGGTTGGCTCATCACTCATGTTACGGCAGAGTTCACTGTCAAAGAAGTGAATAGTCTTTGGTTTGAGGGCAAGTAGTTAGAAAACGTTACCTGGGTGTTGGTGTTGGGCAGTGTCCTGGCACCTCTGATGGGCCTGGCGTATGGTTGTAATCAAACTACTGTCGTGTTCCTACGTGGATTTTATTGTACGTAGGATGAGTTCGGTTGCGGCCATGCAAAATTATCGTGTCCACGGATTATTGTTTTACCGCAAATTTGCGCGAGTTTTTTGTTAACGTGGATTATTATTGCTGTACATTGCATGTAAAGTGATCGCGTTGGTAGATTATTGTTTTACTTCAAATTTGAACGTGGATTATTATACTGTACATAGCTGAGTACAGTAGTGCATCCCGTGGAAACGAACGTAAATTATGATTACCTTTTAATGTGAAAGAACAGAAGGCAGAAGTGCTGTGCAGGCGAAGTTCGCCGGAGTTTTAAATCAGCTGGTGTTGCGGAAGAGTGTGTGTGTGTGTGTGTGTGTGTGTGTGTGTGTGTGTGTGTGTGTGTGTGTGTGTGTGTGTGTGTGTGTGTGTGTGTGTGTGTGTGTGTGTGTGTGTGTGTGAGACACGTCCGGGGGGACAAACGGATGTGTATTGTGGTGATACGAAGCGCGTGTCACGTGGTGCTGGTTTGTGGACAACTACTACGGTGTTTGTGTGTGATTCTGATCACCAAGGTGTGGCAAGTGTGTCACGTGACTGGGTAAGTAAGGAAATGGCGGTGATGCGAGGGGTGCTATTGGCGATGTGAAATTAAATAAATGAATGCAAGCACGTTGTAGATGGTGAAAGGAAGTATATGTTGGTGGCAGCGCAAATACTTGTTTTGTGCGTGTCCCGTTGAGGCGCAGAGTTTGTTGCGGTATGAGGAGATAGCCTTGGAAGAACGCATATAAGTCAGTGACGTGCGAGGTCAGGACTGCAGGGTGTGTTGGTGAGGGCTGCTGACGCTAGAAGGTATGACTTGTGGTTCTGATCTCTATGTGGACTCTTTATATAGATAAATATTTGCAGTACACAATTCATGTAGTGAAAAAAATAACTGGATACAGCAAATAAAATACTCGAAGATAACAAACTGTGATCCTCATCATATGTCTAACATTCATGCTCTGAGGGGTTCATAAAATACAACAAATCCAAACCTTGTCTTTCTCAGATGTTCTATTTCAACACAGCTCTACAAAATGTAATAATAGATTGAAAAACAACAAACTAATTTATAAATGTATCATTGTGACTGTAAGTGTCAAGCTTCTTTTTCTTTTTTTTTGAGGGAGGGTATAGCACACACATGCACACATGAACACACACACACACACTTTGACAAAGGAACACCACGGTAGAGCATCATTAACCATTTATTCCTCCTTCAGTATATACGGTATAATGACCGCCCACTCAGCATGCAGTTGGGTGCACATGTCGCCAATGCATGAACCAATTAACTGTCACTTCTTGCCATGGAGGATCTTTTGCAACTCCAGACAAACAAACGAAATGCACAAACATCCAATTATATGCCCTAATGCTGCAATTCCGTGACAAACTGGCAATCATATGCTCTCCACTTTCTAGGAAGACTAATCATACAGTATATGGTCCTGACTCCCTGCACACTGCTGTGTTTTTCTGATTTTTAGATGTTTTTCCACAGTTTCTTTCCGAAAAACGTGTCCAGTATGCAAGGACGTTAAGTGTGAGCTTCATGACTAGAAGCTTTTGATAGATTACTGTAATGCCCTTTAAAAATGCTGCACTGGGACGCTCAACACATTACCCCTAGGCTACACATCTACACCCAAGGAAATTCATTGGCTACCTACAGTATATGATTTCAAATGACTACTTACTACTTAAAAAGTGCTCAATGGTCTAGCAGCTAGTAGATCTCTGAACTGCTAAACCAATCAGAACTATTGAGGCGTTTGCAGGACAAAAATGAAAACTACACCGGTAACCGACTGGCCAGAGTTTTTCATTTATTTGCAGGACCCAGTTGGATTTATTTTCCTAATTTTGTATGCCAATTCCCCTCCATGTGTATAGTCCCTGTGACTGCTAAAGTCTGTCCTTGGGAGAGGTTAGACAACGACATGTCTCTCATCCGACACACACAACATCGCCAGCCGCTACTTTTCACCTGACAGTGTTTCACCAGGAGGGCATGAAGCATGCGGATGAACACGGTTCCTTATCAGTTCTGCTCCCCTTCCGAACAACCTGTAGGAGTCACTAGTGCAGTCAGTGACAGAGATCATCGTCCTCAACCGGCTTCCCACCAGTGAATTGTGTTTGTTGGAGCAAACGGTGGTGGAAGAAGTATTCAGATTTTGGACATTATGTAAAAGTAGCAATACCACAGTGTAACGTTACTCAAGTCAAAGTACAAAAGTATTAAAATATACATAAAATATCAAAAGTAAAAGTACTCATTTTGCAGAATGGCTATTGGACTATACGTATTTATCATTAACCACTAGTGCTATTTTAATAATTAGGCAGTTTGAAAATAGTTGATCTACAAACTCAAGCTTGTACAAAATTTTACTCTGAGATGTAGCCTACTGAAATGTATACTGTAAGTATAAAGTTTCAAGAAATGGAAATACTCAAGTAAAGTAAAAGTACCCTGAAATGTAACAGTATTTGAGTAAAACACCATGAAGCTTTCCAACCACAGTCTGGATGGGCATGGGCAGGGACTTTACCCCTGCATCACCGCTTCTATACAGGGCACTGGGCAGGGACTTTACCCCTGCGCCACCCGCTTCTATACAGGGCACTGGGCAGGGACTTTACCCCTGCATCACCTGCTTCTATACAGGGCACTGTGCAGGGACTTTACCCCTGCATCACCCGCTTCAACACAGGGCACTGGGCAGGGACTTTACCCCTGTATCACCCGCTTCTATACAGGGCACTGGGCAGGGACTTTACCCCTGCATCACCCGCTTCTATACAGGGCACTGGGCAGGGACTTTAACCCTGCATCACCCGCTTCTATACAGGGCACTGGGCAGGGACTTTACCCCTGCATCACCCGCTTCTATACAGGGCACTGGGCAGGGACTTTACCCCTGCATCACCCGCTTCAACACAGGGCAATGGGCAGGGACTTTACCCCTGCATCACCAGCTTCAACACAGGGCACTGGGCAGGGACTTTACCCCTGCATCACCCGCTTCTATACAGGGCACTGGGCAGGGACTTTACCCCTGCATCACCTGCTTCTATACAGGGCACTGGGCAGGGACTCTACCCCTGCGCCACCCGCTTCTATACAGGGCACTGGGCAGGGACTTTACCCCTGCATCACCTGCTTCTATACAGGGCACTGGGCAGGGACTCTACCCCTGCGCCACCCGCTTCTATACAGGGCACTGGGCAGGGACTTTACCCCTGCATCACCCGCTTCTATACAGGGCACTGGGCAGGGACTTTACCCCTGCTTCACCCGCTTCAACACAGGGCACTGGGCAGGGACTTTACCCCTGCGCCACCCGCTTCTATACAGGGCACTGGGCAGGGACTTTACCCCTGCATCACCCGCTTCTACACAGGGCACTGGGCAGGGACTTTACCCCTGTGTCACCTGCTTCTATACAGGGCACTGGGCAGGGACTTTACCCCTGCATCACCCGCTTCTACACAGGGCACTGGGCAGGGACTTTACCCCTGCATCACCCGCTTCTATACAGGGCACTGGGCAGGGACTTTACCCCTGCATCACCCGCTTCTACACAGGGCACTGGGCAGGGACTTTACCCCTGCATCACCCGCTTCTATACAGGGCACTGGGCAGGGACTTTACCCCTGCATCACCCGCTTCTATACAGGGCACTGGGCAGGGACTTTACCCCTGCATCACCCGCTTCTATACAGGGCACTGGGCAGGGACTTTACCCCTGCATCACCCGCTTCTATACAGGGCACTGGGCAGGGACTTTACCCCTGCATCACCCGCTTCTATACAGGGCACTGGGCAGGGACTATACCCCTGCATCACCCGCTTCTATACAGGGCACTGGGCAGGGACTTTACCCCTGCATCACCCGCTTCAACACAGGGCACTGGGCAGGGACTTTACCCCTGCATCACCCGCTTCTATACAGGGCACTGGGCAGGGACTTTACCCCTGCGTCACCCGCTTCAACACAGGGCACTGGGCAGGGACTCTACCCCTGCATCACCTGCTTCAACACAGGGCACTGGGCAGGGACTTTACCCCTGCATCACCCGCTTCTATACAAACTACTCCTCCAATTAAAGTGTCCTCCTTGTGGAGGAAATGTTGGAGAAGTCAGGAACAGTTTCCAAAGAAATAAATGCCTAAAAATAGGCCTCATATGCCTAAAAAAAGACCACATTTGCGTCACGTAATCTTCTACTCTGAGAGGCTTGAAAAATATGGAGCTCTCGAATCACATTGGCGAAGTGAAAATTGCACACATATTGCGCCTGCATTAGTCAAGACATTTAGCTTTTCTGTCTATAGATTAGTGTGCAGCGATTTGTGTAAACACACGCTATACATCCTTGCAGGGATGATTAAATTGTGTCATGTTTTGTAATTATATCATCATGACAGCCTTGCTGGCTGGCAAGAGCACAGAGCCATATTTTGTAGCGTACATTCAGGATAATGACCAGTCCATTTAAACATCCCCGCTCTGCTCCTTCTTTGGCAGTCATCATGTCCTGTCACTCTTCGGTGCAGAAGTTTCCCAGACAGCGGACCCAGCTGTTCGACACGCATCTCATCTCAACACGTCCATTAAGGCCTTCTGTTGTCACCTGGTGCCCTAGCTAGCTGCTGAATGACTGATTACAATTACTCCTCGTTCCGCCAGCCCTGTCAATGACGGAAGGAGGATTCAATCAAAATATCACACCAGTCAGATCCAGTATGCTATGTCCAAACTGATGCATATGAATATTCTCTTGGATAGACATGCATGCATGTACAGTATGGGCACAGGACAGAGAGATCCAGTATGCTGTGTCCAAACTGATGCATATGGACATTATCTTGGATGGACAAGCATGCATACAGTATACATGCATTCACGCAGGAGCGTGCCGTGCACAGTGCACACCCACTTACAGTTGGGTGCCACCGATATTGTCCCTTATCATTTGACCCATTTAGGCCTGACCTCAAAATTTAAAAAAAATCCTTCTAAATCCTGTTTTCTGAAATAAATATTTTCACGATTTTTCAAAAATAGCAGACCTACAAGCTCGTAGCGCGCGCTATGAGCTTGTAGATCTGCTATTTTTCAATAGCTAAATTATAACATAATGTTTAAAACACCAAAAGGGGTTCCCGCCCAAAATGGGTTAACTGTCCTTTTGCGCAGATCACGCAAACCTCAGCAAAAAGAAAAGGACAATGGCCTCCAACTGTATAGGCCACTGGTATCAATATTCTCTTATAGGGCCTCACCATATAGGCCTACTATACTGTAGACTTCTTCTATGTACCTGTAACGACCAGGATTCGAACTCGGGGCTCCCACGTGAAAGTCCAACATCTTAACCACTAGACTAAACCAAAGGGATATCCCTATATGGACCGGGACAGATATTACACCTTTGAGGCCATCAGGCAGAGGCTCTGAGCCACTGCTACACTCACCCCCCTTTAGACCTCCTCCCATCAGGCTGAGGCTCTGAGCCACTCTGCTACACTCACCCCCCTTTAGACCTCCTCCCATCAGGCTGAGGCTCTGAGCCACTCTGCTACACTCACCCCCCTTTTTACCTCCTCCCATCAGGCTGAGGCTCTGAGCCACTCTGCTACACTCACCCCCCTTTTGACCTCCTCCCATCAGGCTGAGGCTCTGAGCCACTCTGCTACACTCACCCCCCTTTAGACCTCCTCCCATCAGGCAGAGGCTCTGAGCCACTCTGCTACACTCACCCCCCTTTAGACCTCCTCCCATCAGGCAGAGGCTCTGAGCCACTCTGCTACACTCACCCCCCTTTTGACCTCCTCCCATCAGGCAGAGGCTCTGAGCCACTCTGCTACACTCACCCCCCTTTAGACCTCCTCCCATCAGGCTGAGGCTCTGAGCCACTCTGCTACACTCACCCCCCTTTTGACCTCCTCCCATCAGGCTGAGGCTCTGAGCCACTCTGCTACACTCACCCCCCTTTAGACCTCCTCCCATCAGGCAGAGGCTCTGAGCCACTCTGCTACACTCACCCCCCTTTAGACCTCCTCCCATCAGGCAGAGGCTCTGAGCCACTCTGCTACACTCACCCCCCTTTTGACCTCCTCCCACGGGGAAACCCGATCCGGGACACGGCACCATTGCAACACCCAGGAATGGAAAGCTAACATCTTTTTTATTTTTTTGTATACATTTTTATTTCATTTAAAGAGGAAAAGGACAGGCAAGAAATGCAAATAAAACATAATTCTGATTCTTTGCCAGTTAAGTGGCTTGCCTCCTTGCCTCATTTTTAAAACACCCCCGCACCCCTGCACCAATCACCATTGACAAAGAAAAAGGGGAAATAATAATAATAATAATAATAAAAAAATTAACAAATTATAAATAATGAAAAATAATACAAATAATGCCACCCAATCCACCCCGTCATAGGCCTGAAAAGGAAAAAAAAATGCAAAGATTTTAACAAAGACCAAAAAAAAGGGATTATATTTAATTAGTTAGATATGTAATGCTAGTTATATAGTAGAGGTCCTAACTTGATAAAGAATATGGTTCCAGCTGTTAAGCTAACATCTTAACCACTAAGCCAAAGGTTAAGAGCCGGGGGAGATATTAGACCTTTGAGGCCATCAGGCTGAGGCTCTGAGCCACATGCTACATACCCACACATAACAGTTCATACAGAAAACAGCCACATATAGAGCTCAATAATCGTCCACTTATTGAACAGCTTAGGTGCCTGACGTGAATCTCCCATTACGTTACTGTTACTCCATACATGTTTCAGAGAATCCTATATAAGGGTTTTATGCCTGGAATCAAGCCAACCAGCCAAGTGATGTATCATCATGACATGAGTCACATTTGATTCCAGTCAAAAAGAAAGAAATAAAACGCAACAGTTGTGTACTGTTTTCTCTTATGATAGGATTCATGAGTTACATTACAAACAGTGATTTGGTCATAACTATGCATAGGTTCATTTCTCTGTGCTTAAAGCAGATATCTGAGAAGAAGCAATTATCAAAAACATTTTAAGGACACTTTTGCTTTTTGAAATGTGGTGAATGACGATTGCCAACAGAACTGGACTGAAGGATGCAGCAGATTAATAAACATGCTTTCAAGTTACTTCCTTATTTCAGTGGAAATAATTCACAAGAGAATGTGTAGCCCACAGTACATTTCATATTGGTAACACTGCTGCAATAAAATGTTGTGGTGAGCTACAAAATGACTTAATAAATCTATACACAGCCTTTTATTACACCCAAACACTGAGGGAGAGGTCTAAATAACAGTCATAAACCGAACAACAAGGGGAGACAAATTAATAAAGTCACCCAGCATAGAGAAACGTTTGATTGAAAAGCTGCTTTGTGCTGTTTGTGTAGCAGATTGGACTGGACTCCAGCAAATCTGTGGATAAAAGTGGATAATTTCCCACAAATGAAAACAAATACTGTAGGTTACTTTAGAAAGGTAAAATTTGGGTACGGTCAGTATAGCGCCTCACAGCTAGAAGGTCCTAGGTTCGATTCCCGCTTGGGGGTGCGTTCTCTCCTCCGTGTGGGGTCATAGAGTATTAAAAGGATAGAGACTGATCTGGCGCGAAGCTCCGCCCCCTCCGCTATTCATGTCAGTGGAAGTTGCTCAGTGGCGTTTTGAAGCACCCGGAAGGACCGTCTCAAAACGTCTACTTCCGCATTTGACCACCAAATTTTGGTGGTCAAATGCTGAAGTGCAACCGAGCGCTCAATGTTAAAGCCCAGCTACACAGGGTTTCCCGGTCATGAATCCACGGGTCCGCCTGTAGTCCCTCCTCTTACCACTAGGGCCCAGTGCTTCAACGTTGGAGTGCCTCACTGGCCCCTTGGGTGGGGTTGACAAAAGGACCTTTCTGTGTGGAGTTTGCGTTTTCTCCCATGTCCCCTATAGCATGGGTTCCCAAAGTAGGGTCCGGGGACCCCAGGGGGTACCTGAGGGAGTTCAAGGGGGTACCTAGCTCAATTAGAGATAGTTGGGAACCAAATGGACTCGTATGGGTCTGTAACTCAGAGAGTGTACAAATGGACCTTAACGGGTCCATTTGGTTCCATTTGTACACTCAGAGTTAAATTAACAGTGGTTTTACAATATAAATTGAGGGTCCCAGAGATAGAAATGCCATTAAATCGGGGGTCCGTAGCATAATGCGTGTGAAACTGGGGGGTCCATGAAATTAATATGTTTCGGAATCACTGCTAGAGCCGTAAAAATCCTCCCTTATCAGGGTCAAATGGGGTCAAATGGGGGTCCGTGGCCTAATAAATGTTGATTTGGGGGTCCTTGACACAAAAAAGTTTGGGAACCACTGCCCTATAGGGTAGGTACCCTCACAAAAACATGCAGTAATCCTGGTCTCTAAACTGCCTCAGTCAGTCAGCTCGGTCAGCCTGATGGAGGGGAAAGGAACTGGTTAGAATAACGTGTTCCTTCCACGCGCTACATCCAACCGGGGAAACTCCCCCCTGTCAGGTGAAAAGAAGCAGCATGGACTTGTCATGCATAGAAGGAAGCGGCATGAGGTCAGTCTGTTGCTCTCCCCAGGTTGGCAAAAGAGAGTCTAGAAACCAGGATTAGATAATTGACACTGGGTGAAACAATACGTGGGATACAAATTAAAATAAATAAATAAAGGAAGGTAAAATGTGGTCGAAAATCCCACATACAGTATATTGTGGAGAAGGTGCACACTGCACAGCACCGTCCTCGGTTCTTAATTTAATTCTCAGAATGAAAATGAATGAACCATGTTTTTACACATAAAGAGTTGAATTAACACTGACGATTTGACTGGGAGGTCATTGATGAGGTTCTGCTGATCATGGGTTTTGGCCACTGACCGGCTGCTGCTGCTGCTGAAACAAGGTTAGAGAGACATTAATGTTGTGTCCTGCCTGAGTGATTCACATCATTTCACAAATATGCACTGTCAGTGTCAAGACTCGTTAGTCTGTTTTATGATAGTGTCCAATCTAAGCTCACAATGCAATGTGCGATGAGCTTATAGATCTGCTAGTGTGTGACAGCATACTGTAAATGGCCTCTATGAACAAACAGGTTTTTCATCCAACATCACTCTTGAAAATGTGATCATCCCCTTATTGCTTAGCCCTTGGATGAATTCAGCTCATGGATGCTTGCTGAAAGTCTGCCAGTATACAGCCGCTACAGTATGCATACATGTGGCAAAAAAGGAGGGAGATCATTCTGGCTATTTTCCCATATTGAGTTTATTGAAGTTGTTGTTGTTGTTGTTGTTTCTTGTTTTTGCCAGAGCCACATGCAACATTTATGCCATGTACATTTGCTGGTAAATTTAAATCTAAACTAAAAATAAATCTAATACAAATCTATAGATAAAAAACAACAACAAAAAAACATATGGCTCATTATGAACTTCTGCAACTGAGAACACCTGTAGATTAATATACTGCATATAATATATTTTTACATGAAACACGTACTGGACATGCTGCAGGGGAGCTAGACTATTAATTGGGGGTGCTCAGAATGCTGGCACCTATAGACTATAGTGCAATATATGCATGCATTAATTGGGGGTGCTCAGAATGCTGGCACCTAGCACAATATTGCATGATGCAATTGTGCATGACACAAAATAGAGTATGCAGCCTGTGAAAATATTCTCGTGCATAAATGTGATCTGCTACACCAGGAAAGACAATTGCGCATGTGAGTGTAATGTGGCCTCGACAACAGGGCCGCGGGAAGGTATTTACAGTAGGAGGTGCTGAACGTTTAGGAGGGGGTCCACAAAATGCGCGTGCACACACCTCATGCACACACTTTTGTGCATTTTCACACGGAAAATTGGCTTTTACTTTCCCTCTCTCACAAGTAAGACGTGTAAACGCGGGAAGCGAACGAAGATGTTGTGGCAGTCTGACACACACACACACACACACACACACACACACACACACACACAGAGACCTCTGTATCTTTACAATTTCTTCTCTGTATCGTTACAATTTCAGTTGCCCTCTGGTGGCAGGCAGGGTGATGTTACAGCGTGACACACACACAGACACACAGACACACAGACACACAGACAGACAGACAGTTTTGGCCAGCTTCTATAGTTAGTGCTCACTTCGTTCGCAAATATTTTATTTCATTGAGACACTCAGATTGACCATAGACCATTTATTGCAAAGCTATTGCATGTGAGTATGGCGGTGTGATATCAGATGATCTGTGTACCTAGACACGGGTCTGATATCACATTTGATATCTCCGATTATCTGTGCACCAAGACACAGCTCTGATATCAACGATCCCCCAGAGCAGAGCCAAAGATACAATAATCCATGAACAACAATACACAGTAATAACACATCAACACATGATTCAACACAATGAAACACATCAACACATGATTCAACACAATGGATCTACACAATCGCAAACAATACAATAATATCCCATAACCCCTGGACTAAGAACTACAGGGAGGCAGAATGAATTACTATGGGGAATGAATGAGGGGAACTATATATACATAATAACCATCTGCCTTCCGTGCCGCAATGAACTAACGCTACGCTTGATTTTTGTCACGGACATACAAAATAAATGGTCAATAATTTTACCAGAAACCCAAATAGCTAGCCCTAAATGTATACGAATGGACTCATAATGTGCCATAGTGACTATGCCTGTGTGCTACACATTTTAAAGGGGGGCTAATTCAAGAAGAACAGAAGGGCCCAACAGTCTCATTGTGGGCATGACATCTATTTAGCCTTTGCCTTTTCATCTTATTATAGACCACTAATTCAAATGTGTAGGCTATAATTATGAAAAAATCTAACAATAATAAAAACATTATTTATGATTAACATACTGATGATTGCACCTGACTTGATAAGGCAAAATGGTTGAAATTCTTCCATGTACACAAATACATATGGCTGAGATTTCAGTTCTTCTTTCAGTTTCTTGTTCTCAGTTCTCTATTTGCTGGAAAGTTCTAGTCAAATAATTTGTGGTTTGTCCGCAAACGTCTTTCCAAGTTCTCTTTCTTCACCATCACTGTTCAGTTCTTGCTGATGAGACAAATAATGACAGTAGAATAATGATGAGAGAGCTCTATCCAGTTCCATGTATGGTACACAAATACTGGCTGAGATTTCAGTTCTTTATTTCTTGTTCTCAGTTCTCTGTTTGCTGGAAAGTTCTAGTCAAATGATTTGTGGTTTGCCACCAAGTTCCCTTTCTTCACTATCACTGCATATAGTCTTTTGTGTCATGACGTCTGTTCCCAAACTCGTTTAACTGGTCTTGTCTCATTAGTAGTAGCTTAATAAACAGGTCAATCCTGTGTTAATTCACTCTATCCCACTCATTTGTTAGTTTCAAGATTAGTAGTGTTTTCCATTAAGGTGAACAAGTATTCAATGTTGATGAGAAAGTCTTGCAAAACATGCGTACCGGTAGGTGGTGTGATGTAAGGAATTATGCCAGTGGAACAATGAAAGAGCAACAATGAAAGGCAGCTATTAGCAAACATTACTTCTAGCTGTCTGTCTTGTCTTGCATCCTCACCTGACATTAATGAACATGTCATCCCGACACTTCACCAGTCACCAAAATAATTCAAACTAATTATTTAAATATTTTGATATATTGTAGACATTATAACCAACATAAAAAAATGTCAGACATGACATGGACAAGTCTTGCCAGTCTTGTACGGACATGTTGATGACCCCTGGAACAAACACATGCAATTAACCAGAATTAGGCAACGATACTGTGATACATACAGCATATTTATTAGGCATAGTAACAGAAATCTGTTTTGAACATATACATAAAATGATTTTTTTTATTATTATTATCTTCCCCTCCTGTCCGATGGGGGAGGAGGTGCTCCAGCCCCTCCAGCACCACCCCTACTTCCCTCACCCCTACTTCCCTCAGGGGGGCGGGGGGGGGGGGGGGGCTTGGGGGCGGGTCTGGGGGCCACCCACTGCCGTTATAAGAACCTTCCGCCACTGTCTAGGACCAAACCCTTACTCATTCCGAAGATAAAGGATTATTAAGACATCTTTGTGATCTTCAAAAGAAGAATTCTTATACTTCCATATTGACATCACTGCATAGTGACTTCCATCATGTCAGAGCCTGAGGACAAGAACGCGAGAGATAGCTCCAAGCTGAAGGAGGGCCTGGTAATGCTATCGAAATGTGTGGCCGAAATCTTTTCAGCAGCAGCCGTGGTGAACCCTATTTTCGGTTTGGCTGGCTCCCTTATCCGGTTGGTGCTGAACCAAGTGGACGATGAAGACATCTGCACGCTGAAGCGTGAGTTTGGCACGGTCAACTGTGCCCTTGACAAGCTGTCCCAGCAGAACAGCAGCGCATTGTTGCAGATCAAGAAGGAAACTGTAGATAGCCAGTACTTCCATGTGGAGCAGAACCTGAAGAACCAGTTCCGGAAGTACATGGAGATGCTGGAGGCACAGCCCAAGCACCGGGACGGAAAGAAGATTGACTTTACGGAGAGCTACGACAATGACCTCGGTGACCAGAACCTGCACTCCCTCTACGAGGGTGTGGTAGGCACGCCTAAACTCTTCGGCCAACCAATCCTGGAAGTGTACCTGAAGCACTCAAAGGGCGACCGCCCCAGCATGGAGCGTCTCTGCACCCATCTCAAAATCCTCTTCTGCATCGGCCTCATCGCCCTCATGGGCTACACTGCTATCGTTAAAGATGCAGATGAAGAAGACCTGATGGAGGAATGGTCCAAGAAGATGGAGGCTGTGCAGAAGAAGATGGAGGAGGCATGCAGAGGTGCAAGTGAGGAAGAGGAGACATGATGATCTCACCTCTGCTACCTGTTGAGATGTTGATATTTAGGGCTTTATCCACATTCCCATCTATCGCTCAAGATTCCTTCTGCTTCTTCTTCCCTCACTGAGTACTGTGTCTGCGTCCACACGAGTTCGCCAGAAGAAATTAAACTATACAGAGCTTTCAGTGCATTTGAAAGCTCAGGTATAGAGTGGACAGAGCCCAAAAAAACTTTGTCCTGGCTTGGAGTGCCTTTGTGGAGTTTGTTGAGGACTTTTCATTTCAGTGAACTGTAATCCGGACTGTGTCCGACTATGTCCCTGTCTTGACTCTTTTTGATCTATGATTGTCTGCTGCTTTGTCCCACCACTTTGTGTTTTTTGTTTTTGTTTTAGCCTAGGGGGGAGGGAGGGGGGTGGGGGGATTGTATATGTTTGTGTGTTTTGTGTGTTTTCTTGCATACATGTGTATTGTCATGTGAAGAAATGTAAAAATAAAGTTTACAAAAAAAGAAAGTGCATTTGACCTATTAATCATAGATGTGAAAGCTATCTAATTTGTCTGTCTGCATATTGTCACTGTCCGGTAGAAACCTTGTATGTCCAAAACGTTAGTTTTCAGGAAATGGAGAAACACATTAATTGGTTAAATATGTCTGATTAAAAAACACTTACCGGTAACTACTTTCTCTTTCAAAATGTTTAATTTACAAGAAAAAACAAAGTTTAAATATGGATATATTAGGTTTCTGACAGACTATGATGATATTGTTGTATATTTTGACATTATGTCTCTCAAAGTATGTCATAATTGAATACTTTAACTCCAAAATCAGCCTAGGAGTTTACATAGAGAAGCTGAGTTACTGACATGCCCAAATGGGAGTCAGAATTGCTTTTAACTTAAACAATGCTTTGTTTAGCTTCTGATAGAGAAAGACCAAGGGCCAGCCATCTTGCTTTAAGGTGAAGACCCATGTTGGAAGACCTTTGTTCTGGGGACAGGGGAGGGTCATTTTACATGCAAGCTGTACACACACACACACACACACACACACACACACACACACACACACACACACACACACACACACACACACACACACACACACACACACACACACACATCCTATCGAAAAAGTAAGCCCCATTTTTAGGTTAGACCCACTATGGGCTGTTTGATGTTTGTGGAATAAAGCATGGGAGTTAGAGAAGAACAGAGGACAGAAAGAAGAGGGAAATGGGGAACCAGGCGCTCTGTAGCGGGTGCCCTTGGACGGGGAGGCCTAAACATGCTGTAACTTATAATGAATGTATGTAACTATATGGAAGCTGCTTTATCTAATAAATGATGGACATGCATTTCAACCAAATGGCTAAACCAAGGAATTGGTACTATAATCCACAAACCCTGAGTACAAGATACGACAATATGTAGACAGTTATGAAATATTCTTTTGTATTTGTTGATAATCAACAGTTATTTGTTGCAGTGTTGAATCCTAAAGTGGTAAAATAAAAGATACATGAGAAAATTAACACCAACAAAAAACTTGGGCCAACTGAAGACACTCAGGTTGCCCTCATATGTGTTGTGTAAATGTGTAAGTGTGTAATGTGATCATGTGTTGTGTTATTGTTATGTATACAAACAATAATAAAGTAGTGAAACCACATCAATCTGCTCAGATCGGTCTGTCTATCAAATAAATACAAACAAAAAATACACAGAAATGTATCAGAAATGATAATTGTAAGGTATTTTTTTAAAGGTGTGTAATAATATATATATATATATTTATTTATTTTTGTAATAGTCCTACATACTAGCAGTGAAATAAGTAAATGAAAAAGCTGTTTATTTTACAATAGTAATGGCATTTACAATTTAAAAATATGTACAAACAAACTAAGTCAAAGTTCATACACGCTGCAGCTCTGGGCTAATTAGAGTCATTGGACTCATTTGATGTGCACCAAGACACAGCATCAACGATCCCACAGAGCAGAGCCAAAGATACAATAATCCGTGAACAACATTACACAGTAATAACACATCAACACATGATTCAACACATGATTCAACACAATGAAACACATCAACACATGATTCAACACAATGGATCTACACAAACAATACAATAATATCCCATAACCCCTGGACTAAGAACTACAGGGAGGAGGCCGGGGAGGTGGGGGAAATTTTCACGCAGACGCCGCACAAGCTGCTTGACAGCTCAGCATGGAGAAAGAGAAGTGAGCTGAGGCTGCTTAAGTATAGCCTGGCTAATAAGCCAGACTAATATCAAGCTTAAGTAGGCCGCCTGAATTGCACTGTGGGAATGAGGGCGAGGCAGCTGATTTAAAGAAGCAGAATGAATTACTAGGGGGAATGAACGAGGGGAACTATATATACTTAATAACCATCTGCCTTCCGTGCCGCAATGAACTAACGCTACGCTTGATTTTTGTCACGGACATACAAAATAAATGGTCAATAATTTTACCAGAAACCCAAATAGCTAGCCCTAAATGTATACGAATGGACTCATAATGTGCCATAGTGACTATGCCTGTGTGCTACACATTTTAAAGGGGGGCTAATTCAAGAAGAACAGAAGGGCCCAACAGTCTCATTGTGGGCATGACATCTATTTAGCCTTTGCCTTTTCATCTTATTATAGACCACTAATTCAAATGTGTAGGCTATAATTATGAAAAAATCTAACAATAATAAAAACATTATTTATGATTAACATACTGATGATTGCACCTGACTTGATAAGGCAAAATGGTTGAAATTCTTCCATGTACACAAATACATATGGCTGAGATTTCAGTTCTTCTTTCAGTTTCTTGTTCTCAGTTCTCTATTTGCTGGAAAGTTCTAGTCAAATAATTTGTGGTTTGTCCGCAAACGTCTTTCCAAGTTCTCTTTCTTCACCATCACTGTTCAGTTCTTGCTGATGAGACAAATAATGACAGTAGAATAATGATGAGAGAGCTCTATCCAGTTCCATGTATGGTACACAAATACTGGCTGAGATTTCAGTTCTTTATTTCTTGTTCTCAGTTCTCTGTTTGCTGGAAAGTTCTAGTCAAATGATTTGTGGTTTGCCACCAAGTTCCCTTTCTTCACTATCACTGCATATAGTCTTTTGTGTCATGACGTCTGTTCCCAAACTCGTTTAACTGGTCTTGTCTCATTAGTAGTAGCTTAATAAACAGGTCAATCCTGTGTTAATTCACTCTATCCCACTCATTTGTTAGTTTCAAGATTAGTAGTGTTTTCCATTAAGGTGAACAAGTATTCAATGTTGATGAGAAAGTCTTGCAAAACATGCGTACCGGTAGGTGGTGTGATGTAAGGAATTATGCCAGTGGAACAATGAAAGAGCAACAATGAAAGGCAGCTATTAGCAAACATTACTTCTAGCTGTCTGTCTTGTCTTGCATCCTCACCTGACATTAATGAACATGTCATCCCGACACTTCACCAGTCACCAAAATAATTCAAACTAATTATTTAAATATTTTGATATATTGTAGACATTATAACCAACATAAAAAAATGTCAGACATGACATGGACAAGTCTTGCCAGTCTTGTACGGACATGTTGATGACCCCTGGAACAAACACATGCAATTAACCAGAATTAGGCAACGATACTGTGATACATACAGCATATTTATTAGGCATAGTAACAGAAATCTGTTTTGAACATATACATAAAATGATTTTTTTTATTATTATTATCTTCCCCTCCTGTCCGATGGGGGAGGAGGTGCTCCAGCCCCTCCAGCACCACCCCTACTTCCCTCACCCCTACTTCCCTCAGGGGGGCGGGGGGGGGGGGGGCTTGGGGGCGGGTCTGGGGGCCACCCACTGCCGTTATAAGAACCTTCCGCCACTGTCTAGGACCAAACCCTTACTCATTCCGAAGATAAAGGATTATTAAGACATCTTTGTGATCTTCAAAAGAAGAATTCTTATACTTCCATATTGACATCACTGCATAGTGACTTCCATCATGTCAGAGCCTGAGGACAAGAACGCGAGAGATAGCTCCAAGCTGAAGGAGGGCCTGGTAATGCTATCGAAATGTGTGGCCGAAATCTTTTCAGCAGCAGCCGTGGTGAACCCTATTTTCGGTTTGGCTGGCTCCCTTATCCGGTTGGTGCTGAACCAAGTGGACGATGAAGACATCTGCACGCTGAAGCGTGAGTTTGGCACGGTCAACTGTGCCCTTGACAAGCTGTCCCAGCAGAACAGCAGCGCATTGTTGCAGATCAAGAAGGAAACTGTAGATAGCCAGTACTTCCATGTGGAGCAGAACCTGAAGAACCAGTTCCGGAAGTACATGGAGATGCTGGAGGCACAGCCCAAGCACCGGGACGGAAAGAAGATTGACTTTACGGAGAGCTACGACAATGACCTCGGTGACCAGAACCTGCACTCCCTCTACGAGGGTGTGGTAGGCACGCCTAAACTCTTCGGCCAACCAATCCTGGAAGTGTACCTGAAGCACTCAAAGGGCGACCGCCCCAGCATGGAGCGTCTCTGCACCCATCTCAAAATCCTCTTCTGCATCGGCCTCATCGCCCTCATGGGCTACACTGCTATCGTTAAAGATGCAGATGAAGAAGACCTGATGGAGGAATGGTCCAAGAAGATGGAGGCTGTGCAGAAGAAGATGGAGGAGGCATGCAGAGGTGCAAGTGAGGAAGAGGAGACATGATGATCTCACCTCTGCTACCTGTTGAGATGTTGATATTTAGGGCTTTATCCACATTCCCATCTATCGCTCAAGATTCCTTCTGCTTCTTCTTCCCTCACTGAGTACTGTGTCTGCGTCCACACGAGTTCGCCAGAAGAAATTAAACTATACAGAGCTTTCAGTGCATTTGAAAGCTCAGGTATAGAGTGGACAGAGCCCAAAAAAACTTTGTCCTGGCTTGGAGTGCCTTTGTGGAGTTTGTTGAGGACTTTTCATTTCAGTGAACTGTAATCCGGACTGTGTCCGACTATGTCCCTGTCTTGACTCTTTTTGATCTATGATTGTCTGCTGCTTTGTCCCACCACTTTGTGTTTTTTGTTTTTGTTTTAGCCTAGGGGGGAGGGAGGGGGGTGGGGGGATTGTATATGTTTGTGTGTTTTGTGTGTTTTCTTGCATACATGTGTATTGTCATGTGAAGAAATGTAAAAATAAAGTTTACAAAAAAAGAAAGTGCATTTGACCTATTAATCATAGATGTGAAAGCTATCTAATTTGTCTGTCTGCATATTGTCACTGTCCGGTAGAAACCTTGTATGTCCAAAACGTTAGTTTTCAGGAAATGGAGAAACACATTAATTGGTTAAATATGTCTGATTAAAAAACACTTACCGGTAACTACTTTCTCTTTCAAAATGTTTAATTTACAAGAAAAAACAAAGTTTAAATATGGATATATTAGGTTTCTGACAGACTATGATGATATTGTTGTATATTTTGACATTATGTCTCTCAAAGTATGTCATAATTGAATACTTTAACTCCAAAATCAGCCTAGGAGTTTACATAGAGAAGCTGAGTTACTGACATGCCCAAATGGGAGTCAGAATTGCTTTTAACTTAAACAATGCTTTGTTTAGCTTCTGATAGAGAAAGACCAAGGGCCAGCCATCTTGCTTTAAGGTGAAGACCCATGTTGGAAGACCTTTGTTCTGGGGACAGGGGAGGGTCATTTTACATGCAAGCTGTACACACACACACACACACACACACACACACACACACACACACACACACACACACACACACACACACACACATCCTATCGAAAAAGTAAGCCCCATTTTTAGGTTAGACCCACTATGGGCTGTTTGATGTTTGTGGAATAAAGCATGGGAGTTAGAGAAGAACAGAGGACAGAAAGAAGAGGGAAATGGGGAACCAGGCGCTCTGTAGCGGGTGCCCTTGGACGGGGAGGCCTAAACATGCTGTAACTTATAATGAATGTATGTAACTATATGGAAGCTGCTTTATCTAATAAATGATGGACATGCATTTCAACCAAATGGCTAAACCAAGGAATTGGTACTATAATCCACAAACCCTGAGTACAAGATACGACAATATGTAGACAGTTATGAAATATTCTTTTGTATTTGTTGATAATCAACAGTTATTTGTTGCAGTGTTGAATCCTAAAGTGGTAAAATAAAAGATACATGAGAAAATTAACACCAACAAAAAACTTGGGCCAACTGAAGACACTCAGGTTGCCCTCATATGTGTTGTGTAAATGTGTAAGTGTGTAATGTGATCATGTGTTGTGTTATTGTTATGTATACAAACAATAATAAAGTAGTGAAACCACATCAATCTGCTCAGATCGGTCTGTCTATCAAATAAATACAAACAAAAAATACACAGAAATGTATCAGAAATGATAATTGTAAGGTATTTTTTTAAAGGTGTGTAATAATATATATATATATATTTATTTATTTTTGTAATAGTCCTACATACTAGCAGTGAAATAAGTAAATGAAAAAGCTGTTTATTTTACAATAGTAATGGCATTTACAATTTAAAAATATGTACAAACAAACTAAGTCAAAGTTCATACACGCTGCAGCTCTGGGCTAATTAGAGTCATTGGACTCATTTGATGTGCACCAAGACACAGCATCAACGATCCCACAGAGCAGAGCCAAAGATACAATAATCCGTGAACAACATTACACAGTAATAACACATCAACACATGATTCAACACATGATTCAACACAATGAAACACATCAACACATGATTCAACACAATGGATCTACACAAACAATACAATAATATCCCATAACCCCTGGACTAAGAACTACAGGGAGGAGGCCGGGGAGGTGGGGGAAATTTTCACGCAGACGCCGCACAAGCTGCTTGACAGCTCAGCATGGAGAAAGAGAAGTGAGCTGAGGCTGCTTAAGTATAGCCTGGCTAATAAGCCAGACTAATATCAAGCTTAAGTAGGCCGCCTGAATTGCACTGTGGGAATGAGGGCGAGGCAGCTGATTTAAAGAAGCAGAATGAATTACTAGGGGGAATGAACGAGGGGAACTATATATACTTAATAACCATCTGCCTTCCGTGCCGCAATGAACTAACGCTACGCTTGATTTTTGTCACGGACATACAAAATAAATGGTCAATAATTTTACCAGAAACCCAAATAGCTAGCCCTAAATGTATACGAATGGACTCATAATGTGCCATAGTGACTATGCCTGTGTGCTACACATTTTAAAGGGGGGCTAATTCAAGAAGAACAGAAGGGCCCAACAGTCTCATTGTGGGCATGACATCTATTTAGCCTTTGCCTTTTCATCTTATTATAGACCACTAATTCAAATGTGTAGGCTATAATTATGAAAAAATCTAACAATAATAAAAACATTATTTATGATTAACATACTGATGATTGCACCTGACTTGATAAGGCAAAATGGTTGAAATTCTTCCATGTACACAAATACATATGGCTGAGATTTCAGTTCTTCTTTCAGTTTCTTGTTCTCAGTTCTCTATTTGCTGGAAAGTTCTAGTCAAATAATTTGTGGTTTGTCCGCAAACGTCTTTCCAAGTTCTCTTTCTTCACCATCACTGTTCAGTTCTTGCTGATGAGACAAATAATGACAGTAGAATAATGATGAGAGAGCTCTATCCAGTTCCATGTATGGTACACAAATACTGGCTGAGATTTCAGTTCTTTATTTCTTGTTCTCAGTTCTCTGTTTGCTGGAAAGTTCTAGTCAAATGATTTGTGGTTTGCCACCAAGTTCCCTTTCTTCACTATCACTGCATATAGTCTTTTGTGTCATGACGTCTGTTCCCAAACTCGTTTAACTGGTCTTGTCTCATTAGTAGTAGCTTAATAAACAGGTCAATCCTGTGTTAATTCACTCTATCCCACTCATTTGTTAGTTTCAAGATTAGTAGTGTTTTCCATTAAGGTGAACAAGTATTCAATGTTGATGAGAAAGTCTTGCAAAACATGCGTACCGGTAGGTGGTGTGATGTAAGGAATTATGCCAGTGGAACAATGAAAGAGCAACAATGAAAGGCAGCTATTAGCAAACATTACTTCTAGCTGTCTGTCTTGTCTTGCATCCTCACCTGACATTAATGAACATGTCATCCCGACACTTCACCAGTCACCAAAATAATTCAAACTAATTATTTAAATATTTTGATATATTGTAGACATTATAACCAACATAAAAAAATGTCAGACATGACATGGACAAGTCTTGCCAGTCTTGTACGGACATGTTGATGACCCCTGGAACAAACACATGCAATTAACCAGAATTAGGCAACGATACTGTGATACATACAGCATATTTATTAGGCATAGTAACAGAAATCTGTTTTGAACATATACATAAAATGATTTTTTTTATTATTATTATCTTCCCCTCCTGTCCGATGGGGGAGGAGGTGCTCCAGCCCCTCCAGCACCACCCCTACTTCCCTCACCCCTACTTCCCTCAGGGGGGCGGGGGGGGGGGGGGCTTGGGGGCGGGTCTGGGGGCCACCCACTGCCGTTATAAGAACCTTCCGCCACTGTCTAGGACCAAACCCTTACTCATTCCGAAGATAAAGGATTATTAAGACATCTTTGTGATCTTCAAAAGAAGAATTCTTATACTTCCATATTGACATCACTGCATAGTGACTTCCATCATGTCAGAGCCTGAGGACAAGAACGCGAGAGATAGCTCCAAGCTGAAGGAGGGCCTGGTAATGCTATCGAAATGTGTGGCCGAAATCTTTTCAGCAGCAGCCGTGGTGAACCCTATTTTCGGTTTGGCTGGCTCCCTTATCCGGTTGGTGCTGAACCAAGTGGACGATGAAGACATCTGCACGCTGAAGCGTGAGTTTGGCACGGTCAACTGTGCCCTTGACAAGCTGTCCCAGCAGAACAGCAGCGCATTGTTGCAGATCAAGAAGGAAACTGTAGATAGCCAGTACTTCCATGTGGAGCAGAACCTGAAGAACCAGTTCCGGAAGTACATGGAGATGCTGGAGGCACAGCCCAAGCACCGGGACGGAAAGAAGATTGACTTTACGGAGAGCTACGACAATGACCTCGGTGACCAGAACCTGCACTCCCTCTACGAGGGTGTGGTAGGCACGCCTAAACTCTTCGGCCAACCAATCCTGGAAGTGTACCTGAAGCACTCAAAGGGCGACCGCCCCAGCATGGAGCGTCTCTGCACCCATCTCAAAATCCTCTTCTGCATCGGCCTCATCGCCCTCATGGGCTACACTGCTATCGTTAAAGATGCAGATGAAGAAGACCTGATGGAGGAATGGTCCAAGAAGATGGAGGCTGTGCAGAAGAAGATGGAGGAGGCATGCAGAGGTGCAAGTGAGGAAGAGGAGACATGATGATCTCACCTCTGCTACCTGTTGAGATGTTGATATTTAGGGCTTTATCCACATTCCCATCTATCGCTCAAGATTCCTTCTGCTTCTTCTTCCCTCACTGAGTACTGTGTCTGCGTCCACACGAGTTCGCCAGAAGAAATTAAACTATACAGAGCTTTCAGTGCATTTGAAAGCTCAGGTATAGAGTGGACAGAGCCCAAAAAAACTTTGTCCTGGCTTGGAGTGCCTTTGTGGAGTTTGTTGAGGACTTTTCATTTCAGTGAACTGTAATCCGGACTGTGTCCGACTATGTCCCTGTCTTGACTCTTTTTGATCTATGATTGTCTGCTGCTTTGTCCCACCACTTTGTGTTTTTTGTTTTTGTTTTAGCCTAGGGGGGAGGGAGGGGGGTGGGGGGATTGTATATGTTTGTGTGTTTTGTGTGTTTTCTTGCATACATGTGTATTGTCATGTGAAGAAATGTAAAAATAAAGTTTACAAAAAAAGAAAGTGCATTTGACCTATTAATCATAGATGTGAAAGCTATCTAATTTGTCTGTCTGCATATTGTCACTGTCCGGTAGAAACCTTGTATGTCCAAAACGTTAGTTTTCAGGAAATGGAGAAACACATTAATTGGTTAAATATGTCTGATTAAAAAACACTTACCGGTAACTACTTTCTCTTTCAAAATGTTTAATTTACAAGAAAAAACAAAGTTTAAATATGGATATATTAGGTTTCTGACAGACTATGATGATATTGTTGTATATTTTGACATTATGTCTCTCAAAGTATGTCATAATTGAATACTTTAACTCCAAAATCAGCCTAGGAGTTTACATAGAGAAGCTGAGTTACTGACATGCCCAAATGGGAGTCAGAATTGCTTTTAACTTAAACAATGCTTTGTTTAGCTTCTGATAGAGAAAGACCAAGGGCCAGCCATCTTGCTTTAAGGTGAAGACCCATGTTGGAAGACCTTTGTTCTGGGGACAGGGGAGGGTCATTTTACATGCAAGCTGTACACACACACACACACACACACACACACACACACACACACACACACACACACACACACACACACACACACACACACACACACACACACACACACACACACACACATCCTATCGAAAAAGTAAGCCCCATTTTTAGGTTAGACCCACTATGGGCTGTTTGATGTTTGTGGAATAAAGCATGGGAGTTAGAGAAGAACAGAGGACAGAAAGAAGAGGGAAATGGGGAACCAGGCGCTCTGTAGCGGGTGCCCTTGGACGGGGAGGCCTAAACATGCTGTAACTTATAATGAATGTATGTAACTATATGGAAGCTGCTTTATCTAATAAATGATGGACATGCATTTCAACCAAATGGCTAAACCAAGGAATTGGTACTATAATCCACAAACCCTGAGTACAAGATACGACAATATGTAGACAGTTATGAAATATTCTTTTGTATTTGTTGATAATCAACAGTTATTTGTTGCAGTGTTGAATCCTAAAGTGGTAAAATAAAAGATACATGAGAAAATTAACACCAACAAAAAACTTGGGCCAACTGAAGACACTCAGGTTGCCCTCATATGTGTTGTGTAAATGTGTAAGTGTGTAATGTGATCATGTGTTGTGTTATTGTTATGTATACAAACAATAATAAAGTAGTGAAACCACATCAATCTGCTCAGATCGGTCTGTCTATCAAATAAATACAAACAAAAAATACACAGAAATGTATCAGAAATGATAATTGTAAGGTATTTTTTTAAAGGTGTGTAATAATATATATATATATATTTATTTATTTTTGTAATAGTCCTACATACTAGCAGTGAAATAAGTAAATGAAAAAGCTGTTTATTTTACAATAGTAATGGCATTTACAATTTAAAAATATGTACAAACAAACTAAGTCAAAGTTCATACACGCTGCAGCTCTGGGCTAATTAGAGTCATTGGACTCATTTGATGTGCACCAAGACACAGCATCAACGATCCCACAGAGCAGAGCCAAAGATACAATAATCCGTGAACAACATTACACAGTAATAACACATCAACACATGATTCAACACATGATTCAACACAATGAAACACATCAACACATGATTCAACACAATGGATCTACACAAACAATACAATAATATCCCATAACCCCTGGACTAAGAACTACAGGGAGGAGGCCGGGGAGGTGGGGGAAATTTTCACGCAGACGCCGCACAAGCTGCTTGACAGCTCAGCATGGAGAAAGAGAAGTGAGCTGAGGCTGCTTAAGTATAGCCTGGCTAATAAGCCAGACTAATATCAAGCTTAAGTAGGCCGCCTGAATTGCACTGTGGGAATGAGGGCGAGGCAGCTGATTTAAAGAAGCAGAATGAATTACTAGGGGGAATGAACGAGGGGAACTATATATACTTAATAACCATCTGCCTTCCGTGCCGCAATGAACTAACGCTACGCTTGATTTTTGTCACGGACATACAAAATAAATGGTCAATAATTTTACCAGAAACCCAAATAGCTAGCCCTAAATGTATACGAATGGACTCATAATGTGCCATAGTGACTATGCCTGTGTGCTACACATTTTAAAGGGGGGCTAATTCAAGAAGAACAGAAGGGCCCAACAGTCTCATTGTGGGCATGACATCTATTTAGCCTTTGCCTTTTCATCTTATTATAGACCACTAATTCAAATGTGTAGGCTATAATTATGAAAAAATCTAACAATAATAAAAACATTATTTATGATTAACATACTGATGATTGCACCTGACTTGATAAGGCAAAATGGTTGAAATTCTTCCATGTACACAAATACATATGGCTGAGATTTCAGTTCTTCTTTCAGTTTCTTGTTCTCAGTTCTCTATTTGCTGGAAAGTTCTAGTCAAATAATTTGTGGTTTGTCCGCAAACGTCTTTCCAAGTTCTCTTTCTTCACCATCACTGTTCAGTTCTTGCTGATGAGACAAATAATGACAGTAGAATAATGATGAGAGAGCTCTATCCAGTTCCATGTATGGTACACAAATACTGGCTGAGATTTCAGTTCTTTATTTCTTGTTCTCAGTTCTCTGTTTGCTGGAAAGTTCTAGTCAAATGATTTGTGGTTTGCCACCAAGTTCCCTTTCTTCACTATCACTGCATATAGTCTTTTGTGTCATGACGTCTGTTCCCAAACTCGTTTAACTGGTCTTGTCTCATTAGTAGTAGCTTAATAAACAGGTCAATCCTGTGTTAATTCACTCTATCCCACTCATTTGTTAGTTTCAAGATTAGTAGTGTTTTCCATTAAGGTGAACAAGTATTCAATGTTGATGAGAAAGTCTTGCAAAACATGCGTACCGGTAGGTGGTGTGATGTAAGGAATTATGCCAGTGGAACAATGAAAGAGCAACAATGAAAGGCAGCTATTAGCAAACATTACTTCTAGCTGTCTGTCTTGTCTTGCATCCTCACCTGACATTAATGAACATGTCATCCCGACACTTCACCAGTCACCAAAATAATTCAAACTAATTATTTAAATATTTTGATATATTGTAGACATTATAACCAACATAAAAAAATGTCAGACATGACATGGACAAGTCTTGCCAGTCTTGTACGGACATGTTGATGACCCCTGGAACAAACACATGCAATTAACCAGAATTAGGCAACGATACTGTGATACATACAGCATATTTATTAGGCATAGTAACAGAAATCTGTTTTGAACATATACATAAAATGATTTTTTTTATTATTATTATCTTCCCCTCCTGTCCGATGGGGGAGGAGGTGCTCCAGCCCCTCCAGCACCACCCCTACTTCCCTCACCCCTACTTCCCTCAGGGGGGCGGGGGGGGGGGGGGCTTGGGGGCGGGTCTGGGGGCCACCCACTGCCGTTATAAGAACCTTCCGCCACTGTCTAGGACCAAACCCTTACTCATTCCGAAGATAAAGGATTATTAAGACATCTTTGTGATCTTCAAAAGAAGAATTCTTATACTTCCATATTGACATCACTGCATAGTGACTTCCATCATGTCAGAGCCTGAGGACAAGAACGCGAGAGATAGCTCCAAGCTGAAGGAGGGCCTGGTAATGCTATCGAAATGTGTGGCCGAAATCTTTTCAGCAGCAGCCGTGGTGAACCCTATTTTCGGTTTGGCTGGCTCCCTTATCCGGTTGGTGCTGAACCAAGTGGACGATGAAGACATCTGCACGCTGAAGCGTGAGTTTGGCACGGTCAACTGTGCCCTTGACAAGCTGTCCCAGCAGAACAGCAGCGCATTGTTGCAGATCAAGAAGGAAACTGTAGATAGCCAGTACTTCCATGTGGAGCAGAACCTGAAGAACCAGTTCCGGAAGTACATGGAGATGCTGGAGGCACAGCCCAAGCACCGGGACGGAAAGAAGATTGACTTTACGGAGAGCTACGACAATGACCTCGGTGACCAGAACCTGCACTCCCTCTACGAGGGTGTGGTAGGCACGCCTAAACTCTTCGGCCAACCAATCCTGGAAGTGTACCTGAAGCACTCAAAGGGCGACCGCCCCAGCATGGAGCGTCTCTGCACCCATCTCAAAATCCTCTTCTGCATCGGCCTCATCGCCCTCATGGGCTACACTGCTATCGTTAAAGATGCAGATGAAGAAGACCTGATGGAGGAATGGTCCAAGAAGATGGAGGCTGTGCAGAAGAAGATGGAGGAGGCATGCAGAGGTGCAAGTGAGGAAGAGGAGACATGATGATCTCACCTCTGCTACCTGTTGAGATGTTGATATTTAGGGCTTTATCCACATTCCCATCTATCGCTCAAGATTCCTTCTGCTTCTTCTTCCCTCACTGAGTACTGTGTCTGCGTCCACACGAGTTCGCCAGAAGAAATTAAACTATACAGAGCTTTCAGTGCATTTGAAAGCTCAGGTATAGAGTGGACAGAGCCCAAAAAAACTTTGTCCTGGCTTGGAGTGCCTTTGTGGAGTTTGTTGAGGACTTTTCATTTCAGTGAACTGTAATCCGGACTGTGTCCGACTATGTCCCTGTCTTGACTCTTTTTGATCTATGATTGTCTGCTGCTTTGTCCCACCACTTTGTGTTTTTTGTTTTTGTTTTAGCCTAGGGGGGAGGGAGGGGGGTGGGGGGATTGTATATGTTTGTGTGTTTTGTGTGTTTTCTTGCATACATGTGTATTGTCATGTGAAGAAATGTAAAAATAAAGTTTACAAAAAAAGAAAGTGCATTTGACCTATTAATCATAGATGTGAAAGCTATCTAATTTGTCTGTCTGCATATTGTCACTGTCCGGTAGAAACCTTGTATGTCCAAAACGTTAGTTTTCAGGAAATGGAGAAACACATTAATTGGTTAAATATGTCTGATTAAAAAACACTTACCGGTAACTACTTTCTCTTTCAAAATGTTTAATTTACAAGAAAAAACAAAGTTTAAATATGGATATATTAGGTTTCTGACAGACTATGATGATATTGTTGTATATTTTGACATTATGTCTCTCAAAGTATGTCATAATTGAATACTTTAACTCCAAAATCAGCCTAGGAGTTTACATAGAGAAGCTGAGTTACTGACATGCCCAAATGGGAGTCAGAATTGCTTTTAACTTAAACAATGCTTTGTTTAGCTTCTGATAGAGAAAGACCAAGGGCCAGCCATCTTGCTTTAAGGTGAAGACCCATGTTGGAAGACCTTTGTTCTGGGGACAGGGGAGGGTCATTTTACATGCAAGCTGTACACACACACACACACACACACACACACACACACACACACACACACACACACACACACACACACACACACACACACACACACACACACACACACACACACACACACATCCTATCGAAAAAGTAAGCCCCATTTTTAGGTTAGACCCACTATGGGCTGTTTGATGTTTGTGGAATAAAGCATGGGAGTTAGAGAAGAACAGAGGACAGAAAGAAGAGGGAAATGGGGAACCAGGCGCTCTGTAGCGGGTGCCCTTGGACGGGGAGGCCTAAACATGCTGTAACTTATAATGAATGTATGTAACTATATGGAAGCTGCTTTATCTAATAAATGATGGACATGCATTTCAACCAAATGGCTAAACCAAGGAATTGGTACTATAATCCACAAACCCTGAGTACAAGATACGACAATATGTAGACAGTTATGAAATATTCTTTTGTATTTGTTGATAATCAACAGTTATTTGTTGCAGTGTTGAATCCTAAAGTGGTAAAATAAAAGATACATGAGAAAATTAACACCAACAAAAAACTTGGGCCAACTGAAGACACTCAGGTTGCCCTCATATGTGTTGTGTAAATGTGTAAGTGTGTAATGTGATCATGTGTTGTGTTATTGTTATGTATACAAACAATAATAAAGTAGTGAAACCACATCAATCTGCTCAGATCGGTCTGTCTATCAAATAAATACAAACAAAAAATACACAGAAATGTATCAGAAATGATAATTGTAAGGTATTTTTTTAAAGGTGTGTAATAATATATATATATATATTTATTTATTTTTGTAATAGTCCTACATACTAGCAGTGAAATAAGTAAATGAAAAAGCTGTTTATTTTACAATAGTAATGGCATTTACAATTTAAAAATATGTACAAACAAACTAAGTCAAAGTTCATACACGCTGCAGCTCTGGGCTAATTAGAGTCATTGGACTCATTTGATGTGCACCAAGACACAGCATCAACGATCCCACAGAGCAGAGCCAAAGATACAATAATCCGTGAACAACATTACACAGTAATAACACATCAACACATGATTCAACACATGATTCAACACAATGAAACACATCAACACATGATTCAACACAATGGATCTACACAAACAATACAATAATATCCCATAACCCCTGGACTAAGAACTACAGGGAGGAGGCCGGGGAGGTGGGGGAAATTTTCACGCAGACGCCGCACAAGCTGCTTGACAGCTCAGCATGGAGAAAGAGAAGTGAGCTGAGGCTGCTTAAGTATAGCCTGGCTAATAAGCCAGACTAATATCAAGCAAGTAGGCCGCCTGAATTGCACTGTGGGAATGAGGGCGAGGCAGCTGATTTAAAGAAGCAGAATGAATTACTAGGGGGAATGAACGAGGGGAACTATATATACTTAATAACCATCTGCCTTCCGTGCCGCAATGAACTAACGCTACGCTTGATTTTTGTCACGGACATACAAAATAAATGGTCAATAATTTTACCAGAAACCCAAATAGCTAGCCCTAAATGTATACGAATGGACTCATAATGTGCCATAGTGACTATGCCTGTGTGCTACACATTTTAAAGGGGGGCTAATTCAAGAAGAACAGAAGGGCCCAACAGTCTCATTGTGGGCATGACATCTATTTAGCCTTTGCCTTTTCATCTTATTATAGACCACTAATTCAAATGTGTAGGCTATAATTATGAAAAAATCTAACAATAATAAAAACATTATTTATGATTAACATACTGATGATTGCACCTGACTTGATAAGGCAAAATGGTTGAAATTCTTCCATGTACACAAATACATATGGCTGAGATTTCAGTTCTTCTTTCAGTTTCTTGTTCTCAGTTCTCTATTTGCTGGAAAGTTCTAGTCAAATAATTTGTGGTTTGTCCGCAAACGTCTTTCCAAGTTCTCTTTCTTCACCATCACTGTTCAGTTCTTGCTGATGAGACAAATAATGACAGTAGAATAATGATGAGAGAGCTCTATCCAGTTCCATGTATGGTACACAAATACTGGCTGAGATTTCAGTTCTTTATTTCTTGTTCTCAGTTCTCTGTTTGCTGGAAAGTTCTAGTCAAATGATTTGTGGTTTGCCACCAAGTTCCCTTTCTTCACTATCACTGCATATAGTCTTTTGTGTCATGACGTCTGTTCCCAAACTCGTTTAACTGGTCTTGTCTCATTAGTAGTAGCTTAATAAACAGGTCAATCCTGTGTTAATTCACTCTATCCCACTCATTTGTTAGTTTCAAGATTAGTAGTGTTTTCCATTAAGGTGAACAAGTATTCAATGTTGATGAGAAAGTCTTGCAAAACATGCGTACCGGTAGGTGGTGTGATGTAAGGAATTATGCCAGTGGAACAATGAAAGAGCAACAATGAAAGGCAGCTATTAGCAAACATTACTTCTAGCTGTCTGTCTTGTCTTGCATCCTCACCTGACATTAATGAACATGTCATCCCGACACTTCACCAGTCACCAAAATAATTCAAACTAATTATTTAAATATTTTGATATATTGTAGACATTATAACCAACATAAAAAAATGTCAGACATGACATGGACAAGTCTTGCCAGTCTTGTACGGACATGTTGATGACCCCTGGAACAAACGCATGCAATTAACCAGAATTAGGCAACGATACTGTGATACATACAGCATATTTATTAGGCATAGTAACAGAAATCTGTTTTGAACATATACATAAAATGATTTTTTTTATTATTATTATCTTCCCCTCCTGTCCGATGGGGGAGGAGGTGCTCCAGCCCCTCCAGCACCACCCCTACTTCCCTCACCCCTACTTCCCTCAGGGGGGCGGGGGGGGGGGGGGCTTGGGGGCGGGTCTGGGGGCCACCCACTGCCGTTATAAGAACCTTCCGCCACTGTCTAGGACCAAACCCTTACTCATTCCGAAGATAAAGGATTATTAAGACATCTTTGTGATCTTCAAAAGAAGAATTCTTATACTTCCATATTGACATCACTGCATAGTGACTTCCATCATGTCAGAGCCTGAGGACAAGAACGCGAGAGATAGCTCCAAGCTGAAGGAGGGCCTGGTAATGCTATCGAAATGTGTGGCCGAAATCTTTTCAGCAGCAGCCGTGGTGAACCCTATTTTCGGTTTGGCTGGCTCCCTTATCCGGTTGGTGCTGAACCAAGTGGACGATGAAGACATCTGCACGCTGAAGCGTGAGTTTGGCACGGTCAACTGTGCCCTTGACAAGCTGTCCCAGCAGAACAGCAGCGCATTGTTGCAGATCAAGAAGGAAACTGTAGATAGCCAGTACTTCCATGTGGAGCAGAACCTGAAGAACCAGTTCCGGAAGTACATGGAGATGCTGGAGGCACAGCCCAAGCACCGGGACGGAAAGAAGATTGACTTTACGGAGAGCTACGACAATGACCTCGGTGACCAGAACCTGCACTCCCTCTACGAGGGTGTGGTAGGCACGCCTAAACTCTTCGGCCAACCAATCCTGGAAGTGTACCTGAAGCACTCAAAGGGCGACCGCCCCAGCATGGAGCGTCTCTGCACCCATCTCAAAATCCTCTTCTGCATCGGCCTCATCGCCCTCATGGGCTACACTGCTATCGTTAAAGATGCAGATGAAGAAGACCTGATGGAGGAATGGTCCAAGAAGATGGAGGCTGTGCAGAAGAAGATGGAGGAGGCATGCAGAGGTGCAAGTGAGGAAGAGGAGACATGATGATCTCACCTCTGCTACCTGTTGAGATGTTGATATTTAGGGCTTTATCCACATTCCCATCTATCGCTCAAGATTCCTTCTGCTTCTTCTTCCCTCACTGAGTACTGTGTCTGCGTCCACACGAGTTCGCCAGAAGAAATTAAACTATACAGAGCTTTCAGTGCATTTGAAAGCTCAGGTATAGAGTGGACAGAGCCCAAAAAAACTTTGTCCTGGCTTGGAGTGCCTTTGTGGAGTTTGTTGAGGACTTTTCATTTCAGTGAACTGTAATCCGGACTGTGTCCGACTATGTCCCTGTCTTGACTCTTTTTGATCTATGATTGTCTGCTGCTTTGTCCCACCACTTTGTGTTTTTTGTTTTTGTTTTAGCCTAGGGGGGAGGGAGGGGGGTGGGGGGATTGTATATGTTTGTGTGTTTTGTGTGTTTTCTTGCATACATGTGTATTGTCATGTGAAGAAATGTAAAAATAAAGTTTACAAAAAAAGAAAGTGCATTTGACCTATTAATCATAGATGTGAAAGCTATCTAATTTGTCTGTCTGCATATTGTCACTGTCCGGTAGAAACCTTGTATGTCCAAAACGTTAGTTTTCAGGAAATGGAGAAACACATTAATTGGTTAAATATGTCTGATTAAAAAACACTTACCGGTAACTACTTTCTCTTTCAAAATGTTTAATTTACAAGAAAAAACAAAGTTTAAATATGGATATATTAGGTTTCTGACAGACTATGATGATATTGTTGTATATTTTGACATTATGTCTCTCAAAGTATGTCATAATTGAATACTTTAACTCCAAAATCAGCCTAGGAGTTTACATAGAGAAGCTGAGTTACTGACATGCCCAAATGGGAGTCAGAATTGCTTTTAACTTAAACAATGCTTTGTTTAGCTTCTGATAGAGAAAGACCAAGGGCCAGCCATCTTGCTTTAAGGTGAAGACCCATGTTGGAAGACCTTTGTTCTGGGGACAGGGGAGGGTCATTTTACATGCAAGCTGTACACACACACACACACACACACACACACACACACACACACACACACACACACACACACACACACACACACACACACACACACACACACACACACACACACACACACACACACATCCTATCGAAAAAGTAAGCCCCATTTTTAGGTTAGACCCACTATGGGCTGTTTGATGTTTGTGGAATAAAGCATGGGAGTTAGAGAAGAACAGAGGACAGAAAGAAGAGGGAAATGGGGAACCAGGCGCTCTGTAGCGGGTGCCCTTGGACGGGGAGGCCTAAACATGCTGTAACTTATAATGAATGTATGTAACTATATGGAAGCTGCTTTATCTAATAAATGATGGACATGCATTTCAACCAAATGGCTAAACCAAGGAATTGGTACTATAATCCACAAACCCTGAGTACAAGATACGACAATATGTAGACAGTTATGAAATATTCTTTTGTATTTGTTGATAATCAACAGTTATTTGTTGCAGTGTTGAATCCTAAAGTGGTAAAATAAAAGATACATGAGAAAATTAACACCAACAAAAAACTTGGGCCAACTGAAGACACTCAGGTTGCCCTCATATGTGTTGTGTAAATGTGTAAGTGTGTAATGTGATCATGTGTTGTGTTATTGTTATGTATACAAACAATAATAAAGTAGTGAAACCACATCAATCTGCTCAGATCGGTCTGTCTATCAAATAAATACAAACAAAAAATACACAGAAATGTATCAGAAATGATAATTGTAAGGTATTTTTTTAAAGGTGTGTAATAATATATATATATATATTTATTTATTTTTGTAATAGTCCTACATACTAGCAGTGAAATAAGTAAATGAAAAAGCTGTTTATTTTACAATAGTAATGGCATTTACAATTTAAAAATATGTACAAACAAACTAAGTCAAAGTTCATACACGCTGCAGCTCTGGGCTAATTAGAGTCATTGGACTCATTTGATGTGCACCAAGACACAGCATCAACGATCCCACAGAGCAGAGCCAAAGATACAATAATCCGTGAACAACATTACACAGTAATAACACATCAACACATGATTCAACACATGATTCAACACAATGAAACACATCAACACATGATTCAACACAATGGATCTACACAAACAATACAATAATATCCCATAACCCCTGGACTAAGAACTACAGGGAGGAGGCCGGGGAGGTGGGGGAAATTTTCACGCAGACGCCGCACAAGCTGCTTGACAGCTCAGCATGGAGAAAGAGAAGTGAGCTGAGGCTGCTTAAGTATAGCCTGGCTAATAAGCCAGACTAATATCAAGCTTAAGTAGGCCGCCTGAATTGCACTGTGGGAATGAGGGCGAGGCAGCTGATTTAAAGAAGCAGAATGAATTACTAGGGGGAATGAACGAGGGGAACTATATATACTTAATAACCATCTGCCTTCCGTGCCGCAATGAACTAACGCTACGCTTGATTTTTGTCACGGACATACAAAATAAATGGTCAATAATTTTACCAGAAACCCAAATAGCTAGCCCTAAATGTATACGAATGGACTCATAATGTGCCATAGTGACTATGCCTGTGTGCTACACATTTTAAAGGGGGGCTAATTCAAGAAGAACAGAAGGGCCCAACAGTCTCATTGTGGGCATGACATCTATTTAGCCTTTGCCTTTTCATCTTATTATAGACCACTAATTCAAATGTGTAGGCTATAATTATGAAAAAATCTAACAATAATAAAAACATTATTTATGATTAACATACTGATGATTGCACCTGACTTGATAAGGCAAAATGGTTGAAATTCTTCCATGTACACAAATACATATGGCTGAGATTTCAGTTCTTCTTTCAGTTTCTTGTTCTCAGTTCTCTATTTGCTGGAAAGTTCTAGTCAAATAATTTGTGGTTTGTCCGCAAACGTCTTTCCAAGTTCTCTTTCTTCACCATCACTGTTCAGTTCTTGCTGATGAGACAAATAATGACAGTAGAATAATGATGAGAGAGCTCTATCCAGTTCCATGTATGGTACACAAATACTGGCTGAGATTTCAGTTCTTTATTTCTTGTTCTCAGTTCTCTGTTTGCTGGAAAGTTCTAGTCAAATGATTTGTGGTTTGCCACCAAGTTCCCTTTCTTCACTATCACTGCATATAGTCTTTTGTGTCATGACGTCTGTTCCCAAACTCGTTTAACTGGTCTTGTCTCATTAGTAGTAGCTTAATAAACAGGTCAATCCTGTGTTAATTCACTCTATCCCACTCATTTGTTAGTTTCAAGATTAGTAGTGTTTTCCATTAAGGTGAACAAGTATTCAATGTTGATGAGAAAGTCTTGCAAAACATGCGTACCGGTAGGTGGTGTGATGTAAGGAATTATGCCAGTGGAACAATGAAAGAGCAACAATGAAAGGCAGCTATTAGCAAACATTACTTCTAGCTGTCTGTCTTGTCTTGCATCCTCACCTGACATTAATGAACATGTCATCCCGACACTTCACCAGTCACCAAAATAATTCAAACTAATTATTTAAATATTTTGATATATTGTAGACATTATAACCAACATAAAAAAATGTCAGACATGACATGGACAAGTCTTGCCAGTCTTGTACGGACATGTTGATGACCCCTGGAACAAACACATGCAATTAACCAGAATTAGGCAACGATACTGTGATACATACAGCATATTTATTAGGCATAGTAACAGAAATCTGTTTTGAACATATACATAAAATGATTTTTTTTATTATTATTATCTTCCCCTCCTGTCCGATGGGGGAGGAGGTGCTCCAGCCCCTCCAGCACCACCCCTACTTCCCTCACCCCTACTTCCCTCAGGGGGGCGGGGGGGGGGGGGGCTTGGGGGCGGGTCTGGGGGCCACCCACTGCCGTTATAAGAACCTTCCGCCACTGTCTAGGACCAAACCCTTACTCATTCCGAAGATAAAGGATTATTAAGACATCTTTGTGATCTTCAAAAGAAGAATTCTTATACTTCCATATTGACATCACTGCATAGTGACTTCCATCATGTCAGAGCCTGAGGACAAGAACGCGAGAGATAGCTCCAAGCTGAAGGAGGGCCTGGTAATGCTATCGAAATGTGTGGCCGAAATCTTTTCAGCAGCAGCCGTGGTGAACCCTATTTTCGGTTTGGCTGGCTCCCTTATCCGGTTGGTGCTGAACCAAGTGGACGATGAAGACATCTGCACGCTGAAGCGTGAGTTTGGCACGGTCAACTGTGCCCTTGACAAGCTGTCCCAGCAGAACAGCAGCGCATTGTTGCAGATCAAGAAGGAAACTGTAGATAGCCAGTACTTCCATGTGGAGCAGAACCTGAAGAACCAGTTCCGGAAGTACATGGAGATGCTGGAGGCACAGCCCAAGCACCGGGACGGAAAGAAGATTGACTTTACGGAGAGCTACGACAATGACCTCGGTGACCAGAACCTGCACTCCCTCTACGAGGGTGTGGTAGGCACGCCTAAACTCTTCGGCCAACCAATCCTGGAAGTGTACCTGAAGCACTCAAAGGGCGACCGCCCCAGCATGGAGCGTCTCTGCACCCATCTCAAAATCCTCTTCTGCATCGGCCTCATCGCCCTCATGGGCTACACTGCTATCGTTAAAGATGCAGATGAAGAAGACCTGATGGAGGAATGGTCCAAGAAGATGGAGGCTGTGCAGAAGAAGATGGAGGAGGCATGCAGAGGTGCAAGTGAGGAAGAGGAGACATGATGATCTCACCTCTGCTACCTGTTGAGATGTTGATATTTAGGGCTTTATCCACATTCCCATCTATCGCTCAAGATTCCTTCTGCTTCTTCTTCCCTCACTGAGTACTGTGTCTGCGTCCACACGAGTTCGCCAGAAGAAATTAAACTATACAGAGCTTTCAGTGCATTTGAAAGCTCAGGTATAGAGTGGACAGAGCCCAAAAAAACTTTGTCCTGGCTTGGAGTGCCTTTGTGGAGTTTGTTGAGGACTTTTCATTTCAGTGAACTGTAATCCGGACTGTGTCCGACTATGTCCCTGTCTTGACTCTTTTTGATCTATGATTGTCTGCTGCTTTGTCCCACCACTTTGTGTTTTTTGTTTTTGTTTTAGCCTAGGGGGGAGGGAGGGGGGTGGGGGGATTGTATATGTTTGTGTGTTTTGTGTGTTTTCTTGCATACATGTGTATTGTCATGTGAAGAAATGTAAAAATAAAGTTTACAAAAAAAGAAAGTGCATTTGACCTATTAATCATAGATGTGAAAGCTATCTAATTTGTCTGTCTGCATATTGTCACTGTCCGGTAGAAACCTTGTATGTCCAAAACGTTAGTTTTCAGGAAATGGAGAAACACATTAATTGGTTAAATATGTCTGATTAAAAAACACTTACCGGTAACTACTTTCTCTTTCAAAATGTTTAATTTACAAGAAAAAACAAAGTTTAAATATGGATATATTAGGTTTCTGACAGACTATGATGATATTGTTGTATATTTTGACATTATGTCTCTCAAAGTATGTCATAATTGAATACTTTAACTCCAAAATCAGCCTAGGAGTTTACATAGAGAAGCTGAGTTACTGACATGCCCAAATGGGAGTCAGAATTGCTTTTAACTTAAACAATGCTTTGTTTAGCTTCTGATAGAGAAAGACCAAGGGCCAGCCATCTTGCTTTAAGGTGAAGACCCATGTTGGAAGACCTTTGTTCTGGGGACAGGGGAGGGTCATTTTACATGCAAGCTGTACACACACACACACACACACACACACACACACACACACACACACACACACACACACACACACACACACACACACACACACACACACACATCCTATCGAAAAAGTAAGCCCCATTTTTAGGTTAGACCCACTATGGGCTGTTTGATGTTTGTGGAATAAAGCATGGGAGTTAGAGAAGAACAGAGGACAGAAAGAAGAGGGAAATGGGGAACCAGGCGCTCTGTAGCGGGTGCCCTTGGACGGGGAGGCCTAAACATGCTGTAACTTATAATGAATGTATGTAACTATATGGAAGCTGCTTTATCTAATAAATGATGGACATGCATTTCAACCAAATGGCTAAACCAAGGAATTGGTACTATAATCCACAAACCCTGAGTACAAGATACGACAATATGTAGACAGTTATGAAATATTCTTTTGTATTTGTTGATAATCAACAGTTATTTGTTGCAGTGTTGAATCCTAAAGTGGTAAAATAAAAGATACATGAGAAAATTAACACCAACAAAAAACTTGGGCCAACTGAAGACACTCAGGTTGCCCTCATATGTGTTGTGTAAATGTGTAAGTGTGTAATGTGATCATGTGTTGTGTTATTGTTATGTATACAAACAATAATAAAGTAGTGAAACCACATCAATCTGCTCAGATCGGTCTGTCTATCAAATAAATACAAACAAAAAATACACAGAAATGTATCAGAAATGATAATTGTAAGGTATTTTTTTAAAGGTGTGTAATAATATATATATATATATTTATTTATTTTTGTAATAGTCCTACATACTAGCAGTGAAATAAGTAAATGAAAAAGCTGTTTATTTTACAATAGTAATGGCATTTACAATTTAAAAATATGTACAAACAAACTAAGTCAAAGTTCATACACGCTGCAGCTCTGGGCTAATTAGAGTCATTGGACTCATTTGATGTGCACCAAGACACAGCATCAACGATCCCACAGAGCAGAGCCAAAGATACAATAATCCGTGAACAACATTACACAGTAATAACACATCAACACATGATTCAACACATGATTCAACACAATGAAACACATCAACACATGATTCAACACAATGGATCTACACAAACAATACAATAATATCCCATAACCCCTGGACTAAGAACTACAGGGAGGAGGCCGGGGAGGTGGGGGAAATTTTCACGCAGACGCCGCACAAGCTGCTTGACAGCTCAGCATGGAGAAAGAGAAGTGAGCTGAGGCTGCTTAAGTATAGCCTGGCTAATAAGCCAGACTAATATCAAGCTTAAGTAGGCCGCCTGAATTGCACTGTGGGAATGAGGGCGAGGCAGCTGATTTAAAGAAGCAGAATGAATTACTAGGGGGAATGAACGAGGGGAACTATATATACTTAATAACCATCTGCCTTCCGTGCCGCAATGAACTAACGCTACGCTTGATTTTTGTCACGGACATACAAAATAAATGGTCAATAATTTTACCAGAAACCCAAATAGCTAGCCCTAAATGTATACGAATGGACTCATAATGTGCCATAGTGACTATGCCTGTGTGCTACACATTTTAAAGGGGGGCTAATTCAAGAAGAACAGAAGGGCCCAACAGTCTCATTGTGGGCATGACATCTATTTAGCCTTTGCCTTTTCATCTTATTATAGACCACTAATTCAAATGTGTAGGCTATAATTATGAAAAAATCTAACAATAATAAAAACATTATTTATGATTAACATACTGATGATTGCACCTGACTTGATAAGGCAAAATGGTTGAAATTCTTCCATGTACACAAATACATATGGCTGAGATTTCAGTTCTTCTTTCAGTTTCTTGTTCTCAGTTCTCTATTTGCTGGAAAGTTCTAGTCAAATAATTTGTGGTTTGTCCGCAAACGTCTTTCCAAGTTCTCTTTCTTCACCATCACTGTTCAGTTCTTGCTGATGAGACAAATAATGACAGTAGAATAATGATGAGAGAGCTCTATCCAGTTCCATGTATGGTACACAAATACTGGCTGAGATTTCAGTTCTTTATTTCTTGTTCTCAGTTCTCTGTTTGCTGGAAAGTTCTAGTCAAATGATTTGTGGTTTGCCACCAAGTTCCCTTTCTTCACTATCACTGCATATAGTCTTTTGTGTCATGACGTCTGTTCCCAAACTCGTTTAACTGGTCTTGTCTCATTAGTAGTAGCTTAATAAACAGGTCAATCCTGTGTTAATTCACTCTATCCCACTCATTTGTTAGTTTCAAGATTAGTAGTGTTTTCCATTAAGGTGAACAAGTATTCAATGTTGATGAGAAAGTCTTGCAAAACATGCGTACCGGTAGGTGGTGTGATGTAAGGAATTATGCCAGTGGAACAATGAAAGAGCAACAATGAAAGGCAGCTATTAGCAAACATTACTTCTAGCTGTCTGTCTTGTCTTGCATCCTCACCTGACATTAATGAACATGTCATCCCGACACTTCACCAGTCACCAAAATAATTCAAACTAATTATTTAAATATTTTGATATATTGTAGACATTATAACCAACATAAAAAAATGTCAGACATGACATGGACAAGTCTTGCCAGTCTTGTACGGACATGTTGATGACCCCTGGAACAAACACATGCAATTAACCAGAATTAGGCAACGATACTGTGATACATACAGCATATTTATTAGGCATAGTAACAGAAATCTGTTTTGAACATATACATAAAATGATTTTTTTTATTATTATTATCTTCCCCTCCTGTCCGATGGGGGAGGAGGTGCTCCAGCCCCTCCAGCACCACCCCTACTTCCCTCACCCCTACTTCCCTCAGGGGGGCGGGGGGGGGGGGGGCTTGGGGGCGGGTCTGGGGGCCACCCACTGCCGTTATAAGAACCTTCCGCCACTGTCTAGGACCAAACCCTTACTCATTCCGAAGATAAAGGATTATTAAGACATCTTTGTGATCTTCAAAAGAAGAATTCTTATACTTCCATATTGACATCACTGCATAGTGACTTCCATCATGTCAGAGCCTGAGGACAAGAACGCGAGAGATAGCTCCAAGCTGAAGGAGGGCCTGGTAATGCTATCGAAATGTGTGGCCGAAATCTTTTCAGCAGCAGCCGTGGTGAACCCTATTTTCGGTTTGGCTGGCTCCCTTATCCGGTTGGTGCTGAACCAAGTGGACGATGAAGACATCTGCACGCTGAAGCGTGAGTTTGGCACGGTCAACTGTGCCCTTGACAAGCTGTCCCAGCAGAACAGCAGCGCATTGTTGCAGATCAAGAAGGAAACTGTAGATAGCCAGTACTTCCATGTGGAGCAGAACCTGAAGAACCAGTTCCGGAAGTACATGGAGATGCTGGAGGCACAGCCCAAGCACCGGGACGGAAAGAAGATTGACTTTACGGAGAGCTACGACAATGACCTCGGTGACCAGAACCTGCACTCCCTCTACGAGGGTGTGGTAGGCACGCCTAAACTCTTCGGCCAACCAATCCTGGAAGTGTACCTGAAGCACTCAAAGGGCGACCGCCCCAGCATGGAGCGTCTCTGCACCCATCTCAAAATCCTCTTCTGCATCGGCCTCATCGCCCTCATGGGCTACACTGCTATCGTTAAAGATGCAGATGAAGAAGACCTGATGGAGGAATGGTCCAAGAAGATGGAGGCTGTGCAGAAGAAGATGGAGGAGGCATGCAGAGGTGCAAGTGAGGAAGAGGAGACATGATGATCTCACCTCTGCTACCTGTTGAGATGTTGATATTTAGGGCTTTATCCACATTCCCATCTATCGCTCAAGATTCCTTCTGCTTCTTCTTCCCTCACTGAGTACTGTGTCTGCGTCCACACGAGTTCGCCAGAAGAAATTAAACTATACAGAGCTTTCAGTGCATTTGAAAGCTCAGGTATAGAGTGGACAGAGCCCAAAAAAACTTTGTCCTGGCTTGGAGTGCCTTTGTGGAGTTTGTTGAGGACTTTTCATTTCAGTGAACTGTAATCCGGACTGTGTCCGACTATGTCCCTGTCTTGACTCTTTTTGATCTATGATTGTCTGCTGCTTTGTCCCACCACTTTGTGTTTTTTGTTTTTGTTTTAGCCTAGGGGGGAGGGAGGGGGGTGGGGGGATTGTATATGTTTGTGTGTTTTGTGTGTTTTCTTGCATACATGTGTATTGTCATGTGAAGAAATGTAAAAATAAAGTTTACAAAAAAAGAAAGTGCATTTGACCTATTAATCATAGATGTGAAAGCTATCTAATTTGTCTGTCTGCATATTGTCACTGTCCGGTAGAAACCTTGTATGTCCAAAACGTTAGTTTTCAGGAAATGGAGAAACACATTAATTGGTTAAATATGTCTGATTAAAAAACACTTACCGGTAACTACTTTCTCTTTCAAAATGTTTAATTTACAAGAAAAAACAAAGTTTAAATATGGATATATTAGGTTTCTGACAGACTATGATGATATTGTTGTATATTTTGACATTATGTCTCTCAAAGTATGTCATAATTGAATACTTTAACTCCAAAATCAGCCTAGGAGTTTACATAGAGAAGCTGAGTTACTGACATGCCCAAATGGGAGTCAGAATTGCTTTTAACTTAAACAATGCTTTGTTTAGCTTCTGATAGAGAAAGACCAAGGGCCAGCCATCTTGCTTTAAGGTGAAGACCCATGTTGGAAGACCTTTGTTCTGGGGACAGGGGAGGGTCATTTTACATGCAAGCTGTACACACACACACACACACACACACACACACACACACACACACACACACACACACACACACACACACACACACACACACACACACACACACACACACACACACACATCCTATCGAAAAAGTAAGCCCCATTTTTAGGTTAGACCCACTATGGGCTGTTTGATGTTTGTGGAATAAAGCATGGGAGTTAGAGAAGAACAGAGGACAGAAAGAAGAGGGAAATGGGGAACCAGGCGCTCTGTAGCGGGTGCCCTTGGACGGGGAGGCCTAAACATGCTGTAACTTATAATGAATGTATGTAACTATATGGAAGCTGCTTTATCTAATAAATGATGGACATGCATTTCAACCAAATGGCTAAACCAAGGAATTGGTACTATAATCCACAAACCCTGAGTACAAGATACGACAATATGTAGACAGTTATGAAATATTCTTTTGTATTTGTTGATAATCAACAGTTATTTGTTGCAGTGTTGAATCCTAAAGTGGTAAAATAAAAGATACATGAGAAAATTAACACCAACAAAAAACTTGGGCCAACTGAAGACACTCAGGTTGCCCTCATATGTGTTGTGTAAATGTGTAAGTGTGTAATGTGATCATGTGTTGTGTTATTGTTATGTATACAAACAATAATAAAGTAGTGAAACCACATCAATCTGCTCAGATCGGTCTGTCTATCAAATAAATACAAACAAAAAATACACAGAAATGTATCAGAAATGATAATTGTAAGGTATTTTTTTAAAGGTGTGTAATAATATATATATATATATTTATTTATTTTTGTAATAGTCCTACATACTAGCAGTGAAATAAGTAAATGAAAAAGCTGTTTATTTTACAATAGTAATGGCATTTACAATTTAAAAATATGTACAAACAAACTAAGTCAAAGTTCATACACGCTGCAGCTCTGGGCTAATTAGAGTCATTGGACTCATTTGATGTGCACCAAGACACAGCATCAACGATCCCACAGAGCAGAGCCAAAGATACAATAATCCGTGAACAACATTACACAGTAATAACACATCAACACATGATTCAACACATGATTCAACACAATGAAACACATCAACACATGATTCAACACAATGGATCTACACAAACAATACAATAATATCCCATAACCCCTGGACTAAGAACTACAGGGAGGAGGCCGGGGAGGTGGGGGAAATTTTCACGCAGACGCCGCACAAGCTGCTTGACAGCTCAGCATGGAGAAAGAGAAGTGAGCTGAGGCTGCTTAAGTATAGCCTGGCTAATAAGCCAGACTAATATCAAGCTTAAGTAGGCCGCCTGAATTGCACTGTGGGAATGAGGGCGAGGCAGCTGATTTAAAGAAGCAGAATGAATTACTAGGGGGAATGAACGAGGGGAACTATATATACTTAATAACCATCTGCCTTCCGTGCCGCAATGAACTAACGCTACGCTTGATTTTTGTCACGGACATACAAAATAAATGGTCAATAATTTTACCAGAAACCCAAATAGCTAGCCCTAAATGTATACGAATGGACTCATAATGTGCCATAGTGACTATGCCTGTGTGCTACACATTTTAAAGGGGGGCTAATTCAAGAAGAACAGAAGGGCCCAACAGTCTCATTGTGGGCATGACATCTATTTAGCCTTTGCCTTTTCATCTTATTATAGACCACTAATTCAAATGTGTAGGCTATAATTATGAAAAAATCTAACAATAATAAAAACATTATTTATGATTAACATACTGATGATTGCACCTGACTTGATAAGGCAAAATGGTTGAAATTCTTCCATGTACACAAATACATATGGCTGAGATTTCAGTTCTTCTTTCAGTTTCTTGTTCTCAGTTCTCTATTTGCTGGAAAGTTCTAGTCAAATAATTTGTGGTTTGTCCGCAAACGTCTTTCCAAGTTCTCTTTCTTCACCATCACTGTTCAGTTCTTGCTGATGAGACAAATAATGACAGTAGAATAATGATGAGAGAGCTCTATCCAGTTCCATGTATGGTACACAAATACTGGCTGAGATTTCAGTTCTTTATTTCTTGTTCTCAGTTCTCTGTTTGCTGGAAAGTTCTAGTCAAATGATTTGTGGTTTGCCACCAAGTTCCCTTTCTTCACTATCACTGCATATAGTCTTTTGTGTCATGACGTCTGTTCCCAAACTCGTTTAACTGGTCTTGTCTCATTAGTAGTAGCTTAATAAACAGGTCAATCCTGTGTTAATTCACTCTATCCCACTCATTTGTTAGTTTCAAGATTAGTAGTGTTTTCCATTAAGGTGAACAAGTATTCAATGTTGATGAGAAAGTCTTGCAAAACATGCGTACCGGTAGGTGGTGTGATGTAAGGAATTATGCCAGTGGAACAATGAAAGAGCAACAATGAAAGGCAGCTATTAGCAAACATTACTTCTAGCTGTCTGTCTTGTCTTGCATCCTCACCTGACATTAATGAACATGTCATCCCGACACTTCACCAGTCACCAAAATAATTCAAACTAATTATTTAAATATTTTGATATATTGTAGACATTATAACCAACATAAAAAAATGTCAGACATGACATGGACAAGTCTTGCCAGTCTTGTACGGACATGTTGATGACCCCTGGAACAAACACATGCAATTAACCAGAATTAGGCAACGATACTGTGATACATACAGCATATTTATTAGGCATAGTAACAGAAATCTGTTTTGAACATATACATAAAATGATTTTTTTTATTATTATTATCTTCCCCTCCTGTCCGATGGGGGAGGAGGTGCTCCAGCCCCTCCAGCACCACCCCTACTTCCCTCACCCCTACTTCCCTCAGGGGGGCGGGGGGGGGGGGGGCTTGGGGGCGGGTCTGGGGGCCACCCACTGCCGTTATAAGAACCTTCCGCCACTGTCTAGGACCAAACCCTTACTCATTCCGAAGATAAAGGATTATTAAGACATCTTTGTGATCTTCAAAAGAAGAATTCTTATACTTCCATATTGACATCACTGCATAGTGACTTCCATCATGTCAGAGCCTGAGGACAAGAACGCGAGAGATAGCTCCAAGCTGAAGGAGGGCCTGGTAATGCTATCGAAATGTGTGGCCGAAATCTTTTCAGCAGCAGCCGTGGTGAACCCTATTTTCGGTTTGGCTGGCTCCCTTATCCGGTTGGTGCTGAACCAAGTGGACGATGAAGACATCTGCACGCTGAAGCGTGAGTTTGGCACGGTCAACTGTGCCCTTGACAAGCTGTCCCAGCAGAACAGCAGCGCATTGTTGCAGATCAAGAAGGAAACTGTAGATAGCCAGTACTTCCATGTGGAGCAGAACCTGAAGAACCAGTTCCGGAAGTACATGGAGATGCTGGAGGCACAGCCCAAGCACCGGGACGGAAAGAAGATTGACTTTACGGAGAGCTACGACAATGACCTCGGTGACCAGAACCTGCACTCCCTCTACGAGGGTGTGGTAGGCACGCCTAAACTCTTCGGCCAACCAATCCTGGAAGTGTACCTGAAGCACTCAAAGGGCGACCGCCCCAGCATGGAGCGTCTCTGCACCCATCTCAAAATCCTCTTCTGCATCGGCCTCATCGCCCTCATGGGCTACACTGCTATCGTTAAAGATGCAGATGAAGAAGACCTGATGGAGGAATGGTCCAAGAAGATGGAGGCTGTGCAGAAGAAGATGGAGGAGGCATGCAGAGGTGCAAGTGAGGAAGAGGAGACATGATGATCTCACCTCTGCTACCTGTTGAGATGTTGATATTTAGGGCTTTATCCACATTCCCATCTATCCCATCTAATGAACTCCCCACTGATGTTAGGACAGCAGAGTCACTGCCCATATTTCGCCGCAGGTTGAAAACCCACCTCTTCAGGAAACACTACCCTTCCTCTCTGCCTGACCTACTTGTTGTTAACTAGTTGTACGAACGTTTGTTTTCTATTGTTGTATTGTTTATTGGATCTTGTTTAGTCGATACACTTAATTGTTTTAGCTCATGCTCATTTGATTTAGCTATTTTGTCTCATCCGGTTAAGGAAATAGGTAGCTGATATATTGCACTTTTACCTTAGCGCTAGGTATACTCTTGGTTGCTTGTTTTTGCAGAAAATGCACTAAAGACTTCTGGTGATTAGTAGTTTTTGTTCCCTACCTATGTTGAATACACTTATTGTAAGTCGCTTTGGATAAAAGCGTCTGCTAAATGACTGTAATGTAATGTAATGTATCGCTCAAGATTCCTTCTGCTTCTTCTTCCCTCACTGAGTACTGTGTCTGCGTCCACACGAGTTCGCCAGAAGAAATTAAACTATACAGAGCTTTCAGTGCATTTGAAAGCTCAGGTATAGAGTGGACAGAGCCCAAAAAAACTTTGTCCTGGCTTGGAGTGCCTTTGTGGAGTTTGTTGAGGACTTTTCATTTCAGTGAACTGTAATCCGGACTGTGTCCGACTATGTCCCTGTCTTGACTCTTTTTGATCTATGATTGTCTGCTGCTTTGTCCCACCACTTTGTGTTTTTTGTTTTTGTTTTAGCCTAGGGGGGAGGGAGGGGGGTGGGGGGATTGTATATGTTTGTGTGTTTTGTGTGTTTTCTTGCATACATGTGTATTGTCATGTGAAGAAATGTAAAAATAAAGTTTACAAAAAAAGAAAGTGCATTTGACCTATTAATCATAGATGTGAAAGCTATCTAATTTGTCTGTCTGCATATTGTCACTGTCCGGTAGAAACCTTGTATGTCCAAAACGTTAGTTTTCAGGAAATGGAGAAACACATTAATTGGTTAAATATGTCTGATTAAAAAACACTTACCGGTAACTACTTTCTCTTTCAAAATGTTTAATTTACAAGAAAAAACAAAGTTTAAATATGGATATATTAGGTTTCTGACAGACTATGATGATATTGTTGTATATTTTGACATTATGTCTCTCAAAGTATGTCATAATTGAATACTTTAACTCCAAAATCAGCCTAGGAGTTTACATAGAGAAGCTGAGTTACTGACATGCCCAAATGGGAGTCAGAATTGCTTTTAACTTAAACAATGCTTTGTTTAGCTTCTGATAGAGAAAGACCAAGGGCCAGCCATCTTGCTTTAAGGTGAAGACCCATGTTGGAAGACCTTTGTTCTGGGGACAGGGGAGGGTCATTTTACATGCAAGCTGTACACACACACACACACACACACACACACACACACACACACACACACACACACACACACACACACACACACACACACACACACACACACACACACACACACATCCTATCGAAAAAGTAAGCCCCATTTTTAGGTTAGACCCACTATGGGCTGTTTGATGTTTGTGGAATAAAGCATGGGAGTTAGAGAAGAACAGAGGACAGAAAGAAGAGGGAAATGGGGAACCAGGCGCTCTGTAGCGGGTGCCCTTGGACGGGGAGGCCTAAACATGCTGTAACTTATAATGAATGTATGTAACTATATGGAAGCTGCTTTATCTAATAAATGATGGACATGCATTTCAACCAAATGGCTAAACCAAGGAATTGGTACTATAATCCACAAACCCTGAGTACAAGATACGACAATATGTAGACAGTTATGAAATATTCTTTTGTATTTGTTGATAATCAACAGTTATTTGTTGCAGTGTTGAATCCTAAAGTGGTAAAATAAAAGATACATGAGAAAATTAACACCAACAAAAAACTTGGGCCAACTGAAGACACTCAGGTTGCCCTCATATGTGTTGTGTAAATGTGTAAGTGTGTAATGTGATCATGTGTTGTGTTATTGTTATGTATACAAACAATAATAAAGTAGTGAAACCACATCAATCTGCTCAGATCGGTCTGTCTATCAAATAAATACAAACAAAAAATACACAGAAATGTATCAGAAATGATAATTGTAAGGTATTTTTTTAAAGGTGTGTAATAATATATATATATATATTTATTTATTTTTGTAATAGTCCTACATACTAGCAGTGAAATAAGTAAATGAAAAAGCTGTTTATTTTACAATAGTAATGGCATTTACAATTTAAAAATATGTACAAACAAACTAAGTCAAAGTTCATACACGCTGCAGCTCTGGGCTAATTAGAGTCATTGGACTCATTTGATGTGCACCAAGACACAGCATCAACGATCCCACAGAGCAGAGCCAAAGATACAATAATCCGTGAACAACATTACACAGTAATAACACATCAACACATGATTCAACACATGATTCAACACAATGAAACACATCAACACATGATTCAACACAATGGATCTACACAAACAATACAATAATATCCCATAACCCCTGGACTAAGAACTACAGGGAGGAGGCCGGGGAGGTGGGGGAAATTTTCACGCAGACGCCGCACAAGCTGCTTGACAGCTCAGCATGGAGAAAGAGAAGTGAGCTGAGGCTGCTTAAGTATAGCCTGGCTAATAAGCCAGACTAATATCAAGCTTAAGTAGGCCGCCTGAATTGCACTGTGGGAATGAGGGCGAGGCAGCTGATTTAAAGAAGCAGAATGAATTACTAGGGGGAATGAACGAGGGGAACTATATATACTTAATAACCATCTGCCTTCCGTGCCGCAATGAACTAACGCTACGCTTGATTTTTGTCACGGACATACAAAATAAATGGTCAATAATTTTACCAGAAACCCAAATAGCTAGCCCTAAATGTATACGAATGGACTCATAATGTGCCATAGTGACTATGCCTGTGTGCTACACATTTTAAAGGGGGGCTAATTCAAGAAGAACAGAAGGGCCCAACAGTCTCATTGTGGGCATGACATCTATTTAGCCTTTGCCTTTTCATCTTATTATAGACCACTAATTCAAATGTGTAGGCTATAATTATGAAAAAATCTAACAATAATAAAAACATTATTTATGATTAACATACTGATGATTGCACCTGACTTGATAAGGCAAAATGGTTGAAATTCTTCCATGTACACAAATACATATGGCTGAGATTTCAGTTCTTCTTTCAGTTTCTTGTTCTCAGTTCTCTATTTGCTGGAAAGTTCTAGTCAAATAATTTGTGGTTTGTCCGCAAACGTCTTTCCAAGTTCTCTTTCTTCACCATCACTGTTCAGTTCTTGCTGATGAGACAAATAATGACAGTAGAATAATGATGAGAGAGCTCTATCCAGTTCCATGTATGGTACACAAATACTGGCTGAGATTTCAGTTCTTTATTTCTTGTTCTCAGTTCTCTGTTTGCTGGAAAGTTCTAGTCAAATGATTTGTGGTTTGCCACCAAGTTCCCTTTCTTCACTATCACTGCATATAGTCTTTTGTGTCATGACGTCTGTTCCCAAACTCGTTTAACTGGTCTTGTCTCATTAGTAGTAGCTTAATAAACAGGTCAATCCTGTGTTAATTCACTCTATCCCACTCATTTGTTAGTTTCAAGATTAGTAGTGTTTTCCATTAAGGTGAACAAGTATTCAATGTTGATGAGAAAGTCTTGCAAAACATGCGTACCGGTAGGTGGTGTGATGTAAGGAATTATGCCAGTGGAACAATGAAAGAGCAACAATGAAAGGCAGCTATTAGCAAACATTACTTCTAGCTGTCTGTCTTGTCTTGCATCCTCACCTGACATTAATGAACATGTCATCCCGACACTTCACCAGTCACCAAAATAATTCAAACTAATTATTTAAATATTTTGATATATTGTAGACATTATAACCAACATAAAAAAATGTCAGACATGACATGGACAAGTCTTGCCAGTCTTGTACGGACATGTTGATGACCCCTGGAACAAACACATGCAATTAACCAGAATTAGGCAACGATACTGTGATACATACAGCATATTTATTAGGCATAGTAACAGAAATCTGTTTTGAACATATACATAAAATGATTTTTTTTATTATTATTATCTTCCCCTCCTGTCCGATGGGGGAGGAGGTGCTCCAGCCCCTCCAGCACCACCCCTACTTCCCTCACCCCTACTTCCCTCAGGGGGGCGGGGGGGGGGGGGGCTTGGGGGCGGGTCTGGGGGCCACCCACTGCCGTTATAAGAACCTTCCGCCACTGTCTAGGACCAAACCCTTACTCATTCCGAAGATAAAGGATTATTAAGACATCTTTGTGATCTTCAAAAGAAGAATTCTTATACTTCCATATTGACATCACTGCATAGTGACTTCCATCATGTCAGAGCCTGAGGACAAGAACGCGAGAGATAGCTCCAAGCTGAAGGAGGGCCTGGTAATGCTATCGAAATGTGTGGCCGAAATCTTTTCAGCAGCAGCCGTGGTGAACCCTATTTTCGGTTTGGCTGGCTCCCTTATCCGGTTGGTGCTGAACCAAGTGGACGATGAAGACATCTGCACGCTGAAGCGTGAGTTTGGCACGGTCAACTGTGCCCTTGACAAGCTGTCCCAGCAGAACAGCAGCGCATTGTTGCAGATCAAGAAGGAAACTGTAGATAGCCAGTACTTCCATGTGGAGCAGAACCTGAAGAACCAGTTCCGGAAGTACATGGAGATGCTGGAGGCACAGCCCAAGCACCGGGACGGAAAGAAGATTGACTTTACGGAGAGCTACGACAATGACCTCGGTGACCAGAACCTGCACTCCCTCTACGAGGGTGTGGTAGGCACGCCTAAACTCTTCGGCCAACCAATCCTGGAAGTGTACCTGAAGCACTCAAAGGGCGACCGCCCCAGCATGGAGCGTCTCTGCACCCATCTCAAAATCCTCTTCTGCATCGGCCTCATCGCCCTCATGGGCTACACTGCTATCGTTAAAGATGCAGATGAAGAAGACCTGATGGAGGAATGGTCCAAGAAGATGGAGGCTGTGCAGAAGAAGATGGAGGAGGCATGCAGAGGTGCAAGTGAGGAAGAGGAGACATGATGATCTCACCTCTGCTACCTGTTGAGATGTTGATATTTAGGGCTTTATCCACATTCCCATCTATCCCATCTAATGAACTCCCCACTGATGTTAGGACAGCAGAGTCACTGCCCATATTTCGCCGCAGGTTGAAAACCCACCTCTTCAGGAAACACTACCCTTCCTCTCTGCCTGACCTACTTGTTGTTAACTAGTTGTACGAACGTTTGTTTTCTATTGTTGTATTGTTTATTGGATCTTGTTTAGTCGATACACTTAATTGTTTTAGCTCATGCTCATTTGATTTAGCTATTTTGTCTCATCCGGTTAAGGAAATAGGTAGCTGATATATTGCACTTTTACCTTAGCGCTAGGTATACTCTTGGTTGCTTGTTTTTGCAGAAAATGCACTAAAGACTTCTGGTGATTAGTAGTTTTTGTTCCCTACCTATGTTGAATACACTTATTGTAAGTCGCTTTGGATAAAAGCGTCTGCTAAATGACTGTAATGTAATGTAATGTATCGCTCAAGATTCCTTCTGCTTCTTCTTCCCTCACTGAGTACTGTGTCTGCGTCCACACGAGTTCGCCAGAAGAAATTAAACTATACAGAGCTTTCAGTGCATTTGAAAGCTCAGGTATAGAGTGGACAGAGCCCAAAAAAACTTTGTCCTGGCTTGGAGTGCCTTTGTGGAGTTTGTTGAGGACTTTTCATTTCAGTGAACTGTAATCCGGACTGTGTCCGACTATGTCCCTGTCTTGACTCTTTTTGATCTATGATTGTCTGCTGCTTTGTCCCACCACTTTGTGTTTTTTGTTTTTGTTTTAGCCTAGGGGGGAGGGAGGGGGGTGGGGGGATTGTATATGTTTGTGTGTTTTGTGTGTTTTCTTGCATACATGTGTATTGTCATGTGAAGAAATGTAAAAATAAAGTTTACAAAAAAAGAAAGTGCATTTGACCTATTAATCATAGATGTGAAAGCTATCTAATTTGTCTGTCTGCATATTGTCACTGTCCGGTAGAAACCTTGTATGTCCAAAACGTTAGTTTTCAGGAAATGGAGAAACACATTAATTGGTTAAATATGTCTGATTAAAAAACACTTACCGGTAACTACTTTCTCTTTCAAAATGTTTAATTTACAAGAAAAAACAAAGTTTAAATATGGATATATTAGGTTTCTGACAGACTATGATGATATTGTTGTATATTTTGACATTATGTCTCTCAAAGTATGTCATAATTGAATACTTTAACTCCAAAATCAGCCTAGGAGTTTACATAGAGAAGCTGAGTTACTGACATGCCCAAATGGGAGTCAGAATTGCTTTTAACTTAAACAATGCTTTGTTTAGCTTCTGATAGAGAAAGACCAAGGGCCAGCCATCTTGCTTTAAGGTGAAGACCCATGTTGGAAGACCTTTGTTCTGGGGACAGGGGAGGGTCATTTTACATGCAAGCTGTACACACACACACACACACACACACACACACACACACACACACACACACACACACACACACACACACACACACACACACACACACACACACACACACACATCCTATCGAAAAAGTAAGCCCCATTTTTAGGTTAGACCCACTATGGGCTGTTTGATGTTTGTGGAATAAAGCATGGGAGTTAGAGAAGAACAGAGGACAGAAAGAAGAGGGAAATGGGGAACCAGGCGCTCTGTAGCGGGTGCCCTTGGACGGGGAGGCCTAAACATGCTGTAACTTATAATGAATGTATGTAACTATATGGAAGCTGCTTTATCTAATAAATGATGGACATGCATTTCAACCAAATGGCTAAACCAAGGAATTGGTACTATAATCCACAAACCCTGAGTACAAGATACGACAATATGTAGACAGTTATGAAATATTCTTTTGTATTTGTTGATAATCAACAGTTATTTGTTGCAGTGTTGAATCCTAAAGTGGTAAAATAAAAGATACATGAGAAAATTAACACCAACAAAAAACTTGGGCCAACTGAAGACACTCAGGTTGCCCTCATATGTGTTGTGTAAATGTGTAAGTGTGTAATGTGATCATGTGTTGTGTTATTGTTATGTATACAAACAATAATAAAGTAGTGAAACCACATCAATCTGCTCAGATCGGTCTGTCTATCAAATAAATACAAACAAAAAATACACAGAAATGTATCAGAAATGATAATTGTAAGGTATTTTTTTAAAGGTGTGTAATAATATATATATATATATTTATTTATTTTTGTAATAGTCCTACATACTAGCAGTGAAATAAGTAAATGAAAAAGCTGTTTATTTTACAATAGTAATGGCATTTACAATTTAAAAATATGTACAAACAAACTAAGTCAAAGTTCATACACGCTGCAGCTCTGGGCTAATTAGAGTCATTGGACTCATTTGATGTGCACCAAGACACAGCATCAACGATCCCACAGAGCAGAGCCAAAGATACAATAATCCGTGAACAACATTACACAGTAATAACACATCAACACATGATTCAACACATGATTCAACACAATGAAACACATCAACACATGATTCAACACAATGGATCTACACAAACAATACAATAATATCCCATAACCCCTGGACTAAGAACTACAGGGAGGAGGCCGGGGAGGTGGGGGAAATTTTCACGCAGACGCCGCACAAGCTGCTTGACAGCTCAGCATGGAGAAAGAGAAGTGAGCTGAGGCTGCTTAAGTATAGCCTGGCTAATAAGCCAGACTAATATCAAGCTTAAGTAGGCCGCCTGAATTGCACTGTGGGAATGAGGGCGAGGCAGCTGATTTAAAGAAGCAGAATGAATTACTAGGGGGAATGAACGAGGGGAACTATATATACTTAATAACCATCTGCCTTCCGTGCCGCAATGAACTAACGCTACGCTTGATTTTTGTCACGGACATACAAAATAAATGGTCAATAATTTTACCAGAAACCCAAATAGCTAGCCCTAAATGTATACGAATGGACTCATAATGTGCCATAGTGACTATGCCTGTGTGCTACACATTTTAAAGGGGGGCTAATTCAAGAAGAACAGAAGGGCCCAACAGTCTCATTGTGGGCATGACATCTATTTAGCCTTTGCCTTTTCATCTTATTATAGACCACTAATTCAAATGTGTAGGCTATAATTATGAAAAAATCTAACAATAATAAAAACATTATTTATGATTAACATACTGATGATTGCACCTGACTTGATAAGGCAAAATGGTTGAAATTCTTCCATGTACACAAATACATATGGCTGAGATTTCAGTTCTTCTTTCAGTTTCTTGTTCTCAGTTCTCTATTTGCTGGAAAGTTCTAGTCAAATAATTTGTGGTTTGTCCGCAAACGTCTTTCCAAGTTCTCTTTCTTCACCATCACTGTTCAGTTCTTGCTGATGAGACAAATAATGACAGTAGAATAATGATGAGAGAGCTCTATCCAGTTCCATGTATGGTACACAAATACTGGCTGAGATTTCAGTTCTTTATTTCTTGTTCTCAGTTCTCTGTTTGCTGGAAAGTTCTAGTCAAATGATTTGTGGTTTGCCACCAAGTTCCCTTTCTTCACTATCACTGCATATAGTCTTTTGTGTCATGACGTCTGTTCCCAAACTCGTTTAACTGGTCTTGTCTCATTAGTAGTAGCTTAATAAACAGGTCAATCCTGTGTTAATTCACTCTATCCCACTCATTTGTTAGTTTCAAGATTAGTAGTGTTTTCCATTAAGGTGAACAAGTATTCAATGTTGATGAGAAAGTCTTGCAAAACATGCGTACCGGTAGGTGGTGTGATGTAAGGAATTATGCCAGTGGAACAATGAAAGAGCAACAATGAAAGGCAGCTATTAGCAAACATTACTTCTAGCTGTCTGTCTTGTCTTGCATCCTCACCTGACATTAATGAACATGTCATCCCGACACTTCACCAGTCACCAAAATAATTCAAACTAATTATTTAAATATTTTGATATATTGTAGACATTATAACCAACATAAAAAAATGTCAGACATGACATGGACAAGTCTTGCCAGTCTTGTACGGACATGTTGATGACCCCTGGAACAAACACATGCAATTAACCAGAATTAGGCAACGATACTGTGATACATACAGCATATTTATTAGGCATAGTAACAGAAATCTGTTTTGAACATATACATAAAATGATTTTTTTTATTATTATTATCTTCCCCTCCTGTCCGATGGGGGAGGAGGTGCTCCAGCCCCTCCAGCACCACCCCTACTTCCCTCACCCCTACTTCCCTCAGGGGGGCGGGGGGGGGGGGGGCTTGGGGGCGGGTCTGGGGGCCACCCACTGCCGTTATAAGAACCTTCCGCCACTGTCTAGGACCAAACCCTTACTCATTCCGAAGATAAAGGATTATTAAGACATCTTTGTGATCTTCAAAAGAAGAATTCTTATACTTCCATATTGACATCACTGCATAGTGACTTCCATCATGTCAGAGCCTGAGGACAAGAACGCGAGAGATAGCTCCAAGCTGAAGGAGGGCCTGGTAATGCTATCGAAATGTGTGGCCGAAATCTTTTCAGCAGCAGCCGTGGTGAACCCTATTTTCGGTTTGGCTGGCTCCCTTATCCGGTTGGTGCTGAACCAAGTGGACGATGAAGACATCTGCACGCTGAAGCGTGAGTTTGGCACGGTCAACTGTGCCCTTGACAAGCTGTCCCAGCAGAACAGCAGCGCATTGTTGCAGATCAAGAAGGAAACTGTAGATAGCCAGTACTTCCATGTGGAGCAGAACCTGAAGAACCAGTTCCGGAAGTACATGGAGATGCTGGAGGCACAGCCCAAGCACCGGGACGGAAAGAAGATTGACTTTACGGAGAGCTACGACAATGACCTCGGTGACCAGAACCTGCACTCCCTCTACGAGGGTGTGGTAGGCACGCCTAAACTCTTCGGCCAACCAATCCTGGAAGTGTACCTGAAGCACTCAAAGGGCGACCGCCCCAGCATGGAGCGTCTCTGCACCCATCTCAAAATCCTCTTCTGCATCGGCCTCATCGCCCTCATGGGCTACACTGCTATCGTTAAAGATGCAGATGAAGAAGACCTGATGGAGGAATGGTCCAAGAAGATGGAGGCTGTGCAGAAGAAGATGGAGGAGGCATGCAGAGGTGCAAGTGAGGAAGAGGAGACATGATGATCTCACCTCTGCTACCTGTTGAGATGTTGATATTTAGGGCTTTATCCACATTCCCATCTATCGCTCAAGATTCCTTCTGCTTCTTCTTCCCTCACTGAGTACTGTGTCTGCGTCCACACAAGTTCGCCAGACAAAAAAACGTTGTCCTGGCTTGGAGTGCCTTTGTGGAGTTTGTTGAGGACTTTTCATTTCAGTGAACTGTAATCCGGACTGTGTCCGACTATGTCCCTGTCTTGACTCTTTTTGATCTATGATTGTCTGCTGCTTTGTCCCACCACTTTGTGTTTTTTGTTTTTGTTTTAGCCTAGGGGGGAGGGGGGGGGGGATTGTATATGTTTGTGTGTTTTGTGTGTTTTCTTGCATACATGTGTATTGTCATGTGAAGAAATGTAAAAATAAAGTTTACAAAAAAAGAAAGTGCATTTGACCTATTAATCATAGATGTGAAAGCTATCTAATTTGTCTGTCTGCATATTGTCACTGTCCGGTAGAAACCTTGTATGTCCAAAACGTTAGTTTTCAGGAAATGGAGAAACACATTAATTGGTTAAATATGTCTGATTAAAAAACACTTACCGGTAACTACTTTCTCTTTCAAAATGTTTAATTTACAAGAAAAAACTAAGTTTAAATATGGAGATATTAGGTTTCTGACAGACTATGATGATATTGTTATATATTATATATTATATTTTGACATTATGTCTCTCAAAGTATGTCATAATTGAATACTTTAACTCCAAAATCAGCCTAGGAGTTTACATAGAGAAGCTGAGTTACTGACATGCCCAAATGGGAGTCAGGATCAGAATTGCTTTTAACTTAAACAATGCTTTGTTTAGCTTCTGATAGAGAAAGACCAAGGGCCAGCCATCTTGCTTTAAGGTGAAGACCCATGTTGGAAGACCTTTGTTCTGGGGACAGGGGAGGGTCATTTTACATGCAAGCTGTCCACACACACACACACACACACACACACACACACACACACACACACACACACACACACACACACACACACACACACACACACACACACACACCCACACACACACACACACACACACACACACACACACACACATCCTATCGAAAAAGTAAGCCCCGTTTTTAGGTTAGACCCACTATGGGCTGTTTGATGTTTGTGGAATAAAGCATGGGAGTTAGAGAAGAACAGAGGACAGAAAGAAGAGGGAAATGGGGAACCAGGCGCTCTGTAGCGGGTGCCCTTGGACGGGGAGGCCTAAACATGCTGTAACTTATAATGAATGTATGTAACTATATGGAAGCTGCTTTATCTAATAAATGATGGACATGCATTTCAACCAAGTGGCTAAACCAAGGAATTGGTACTATAATCCACAAACCCTGAGTACAAGATACGACAATATGTAGACAGTTATGACAGTTTTGTATTTGTTGATAATCAACAGTTATTTGTTGCAGTGTTGAATCCTAAAGTGGTAAAATAAAAGATACATGAGAAATGTGTGTAATGTGATCATGTGTTGTGTTATTGTTATGTATACAAACAATAATAAAGTAGTGAAACCACATCAATCTGCTCAGATCGGTCTGTGTATCAAATAAATACAAACAAAAAATACACAGAAATGGATCAGAAATGATAATTTTAAGGTGTGTAATAATATATATATATATATATATTTATTTTTGTAATAGTCCTACATACTAGCAGTGAAATAAGTAAATGAAAAAGCTGTTAAATCTTACAATAGTAATGGCATTTACAATTTAAAAATATGTACAAACAAACTAAGTCAAAGTTCATACACGCTGCAGCTCTGGGCTAATTAGAGTCATTGGACTAATTTGATGTGCACCAAGACACAGCATCAACGATCCCACAGAGTATCTTTGGCAGAGCCAAAGACACAATAATCCGTGAACAACATTACACAGTAATAACACATCAACACATGATTCAACACATGATTCAACACAATGAAACACATCAACACATGATTCAACACAATGGATCTACACAAACGCAAACAATACAATAATATCCCATAACCCCTGGACTAAGAACTACAGGGAGGAGGCCGGGGAGGTGGGGGAAATTTTCACGCAGACGCCGCACAAGCTGCTTGACAGCTCAGCATGGAGAAAGAGAAGTGAGCTGAGGCTGCTTAAGTATAGCCTGGCTAATAAGCCAGACTAATATCAAGCTTAAGTAGGCCGCCTGAATTGCACTGTGGGAATGAGGGCGAGGCAGCTGATTTAAAGAAGCAGAATGAATTACTAGGGGGAATGAACGAGGGGAACTATATATACTTAATAACCATCTGCCTTCCGTGCCGCAATGAACTAACGCTACGCTTGATTTTTGTCACGGACATACAAAATAAATGGTCAATAATTTTACCAGAAACCCAAATAGCTAGCCCTAAATGTATACGAATGGACTCATAATGTGCCATAGTGACTATGCCTGTGTGCTACACATTTTAAAGGGGGGCTAATTCAAGAAGAACAGAAGGGCCCAACAGTCTCATTGTGGGCATGACATCTATTTAGCCTTTGCCTTTTCATCTTATTATAGACCACTAATTCAAATGTGTAGGCTATAATTATGAAAAAATCTAACAATAATAAAAACATTATTTATGATTAACATACTGATGATTGCACCTGACTTGATAAGGCAAAATGGTTGAAATTCTTCCATGTACACAAATACATATGGCTGAGATTTCAGTTCTTTATTTCTTGTTCTCAGTTCTCTATTTGCTGGAAAGTTCTAGTCAAATAATTTGTGGTTTGTCCGCAAACGTCTTTCCAAGTTCTCTTTCTTCACCATCACTGTTCAGTTCTTGCTGATGAGACAAATAATGACAGTAGAATAATGATGAGAGAGCTCTATCCAGTTCCATGTATGGTACACAAATACATATGGCTGAGATTTCAGTTCTTTATTTCTTGTTCTCAGTTCTCTGTTTGCTGGAAAGTTCTAGTCAAATGATTTGTGGTTTGCCACCAAGTTCCCTTTATTCACTATCACTGCATATAGTTGTACAATATGTCTTTTGTGTCATGCCGTCTGTTCCCAAACTCGTTTAACTGGTCTTGTCTCATTAGTAGTAGCTTAATAAACAGGTCAATCCTGTGTTAATTCACTGTATCCCACTCATTTGTTAGTTTCAAGAGTAGTAGTGGTTTCCATTAAGGTGAACAAGTATTCAATGTTGATGAGAAAGTCTTAGAACATGCGCACCGGTAGGTGGTGTGATGTAAGGAATTATGCCAGTGGAACAATGAAAGAGCAACAATGAAAGGCAGCTATTAGCAAACATTACTTCTAGCTGTCTGTCTTGTCTTGCATCCTCACCTGACATTAATGAACATGTCATCCCGACACTTCACCAGTCACCAAAATAATTCAAACTAATTATTTAAATATTTTGATATATTGTAGACAGTATAACCAACATAAAAAAGTCTTGCCAGTCTTGTACAGACATGTTGATGACCCCTGGAACAAACAGACACATGCAATTAACCAGAATTAGGCGCCGATACTGTGATACATACAGCATATTTATTAGGCATAGTAACAGAAATCTGATTTGAACATATACATAAAATGATTTTTTAAATTATTATTATCTTCCCCTCCTGTCTGATGGGGGGGGGGGGGGGGGGGGGCTGTGCCTGGGGGGAGGAGGTGCTCCAGCCCCTCCAGCACCCCTACTTCCCTCAGCCATGCTCGACAACCATCATGTTCATGAATATGAGCTGGTATATTGCAGGGCAGCTATACAGTATAGTTACATCATAGCAATGCACATGTACAGTAGGCCTATGTAAGTAATATATTTGAAGTTGGTGACAACTGCATGCTGCAATGTCTGCAGTTGGTCTGTCAATTTTCTCCAGAAACGAGTTTGAATGAATCCAATGTTAGAGAGAATTTGTTTGAATAACATCAAACTTACGTAATCATAATCTATTATATAAACAGCCCCATACTGTAGCTCCATGTTTTATCATAATCACAATAAGCAATCCCAACACAATTATTGTCACCGGATGAATAGTTGTGATATAGCTATTGCCTCTGGAACAACTGAAAGTAGAAGACAGAGATCGAGAGAGAGGTCACAATTATACTTACAGTCTATGGAACACGCTCATTTCTGGAGAAAGAATAATCACGTCATTATGGTTAATATGACAGAAAGATGAGGAGATGACACCCTGATGTACATGAAACAGCTGAAACGGGCCTGATATATCTGAAATAATTAACCGTTATAGCTTTCCAGCCGTGTATTATATGCATGCAGTAAAGTAGGTAGTGAATTTGACGTGCAGGCTGTAATCACGTCGCACACAACACAAGTAGGTACGTCAGGGATAGCTGCTGAACGTAGAGTGGACACAGCGTGGAGCTTGTAATTGGCAGATATTGGTCCACAGGACAGACCTCACAGTTCTTAGGTCTGAGCTTCATAAAAACAACATGGATAAAAAATAAAAAAGCAGACTGTACTGTATAGATATCTCCTGTGGTATCCTCTAATATAATGTGACGCATTGTGAGCTTGTAAATCTGCTATTTTATGCATTTGAAAACGTAATGGGACATTCTGCATATAGTACTTTCAACTTTTGCTACTTTTGTTTACTTGTAACAGAGTATATCTACATTGCAGTATTAGTACTTAAAACATGTGAGTATTTTTTCCACTACTGACTATGGTAGCATCGAGAAAAGTGACGTCGGAGAACACTGCTCTTTTGCAGTCTACAGCAGTTGTTCCCAATGTGGGGTCAAGGGGCTCCCCAGGGGTCCTTGATGGAGTTCCAGGGGCTCCCCAGGGGTCCTTGATGGAGTTCCAGGGGCTCCCCAGGGGTCCTTGATGGAGTTCCAGGGGGTCCCCAGGGGTCCTTGATGGAGTTCCAGGGGCTCCCCAGGGGTCCTTGATGGAGTTCCAGGGGCTCCCCAGGGGTCCTTGATGGAGTTCCAGGGGGTCCCCAGGGGTCCTTGATGGAGTTCCAGGGGCTCCCCAGGGGTCCTTGATGGAGTTCCAGGGGCTCCCCAGGGGTCCTTGATGGAGTTCCAAGGGCTCCCCAGGGGTCCTTGATGGAGTTCCAGGGGCTCCCCAGGGGTCCTTGATGGAGTTCCAGGGGGTCCCCAGGGGTCCTTGATGGAGTTCCAGGGGCTCCCCAGGGGTCCTTGATGGAGTTCCAGGGGCTCCCCAGGGGTCCTTGATGGAGTTCCAGGGGCTCCCCAGGGGTCCTTGATGGAGTTCCAGGGGGTCCCCAGGGGTCCTTGATGGAGTTCCAGGGGGTCCCCAGGGGTCCTTGATGGAGTTCCAAGGGCTCCCCAGGGGTCCTTGATGGAGTTCCAGGGGCTCCCCAGGGGTCCTTGATGGAGTTCCAGGGGGTCCCCAGGGGTCCTTGATGGAGTTCCAGGGGCTCCCCAGGGGTCCTTGAGGGAGTTCCAGGGGCTCCCCAGGGGTCCTTGATGGAGTTCCAGGGGGTCCCCAGGGGTCCTTGATGGAGTTCCAGGGGCTCCCCAGGGGTCCTTGATGGAGTTCCAGGGGGTCCCCAGCTAAATGATAGTTTGGAACCAAATGGACCCTTATGGGTCTGTAACTCTGACGGGTCCATTTGGTTCCATTTGTACACTCTCAGAGTTAAAATAACATTGATTTTACAATATAAATTGGAGGTCCCAGAGATAGAAATGCCATTAAATGGGGGTCCGTAGACTAAAGCATGTCAAACTTGAGGGTCCAAATCGGGGTCCGTTGGCTAATTAGTGTCACTTTGTGGGTCCTTGACATGAAACAGTTTGGGAACCACTGGTTACAGGACTAGTGTGTGGACTGGAGTCTCATCTTTTATCAGATGTAAGAAGAGGGGCTCCAAAGGGGAAGGTTGGAAGCCACTGCTATAGTTTGTCAAATCCCTCCAGTCAGGTGGGTACCATGGTTATTGCAATGGTCACGATCACTAATTCTGATCTTGAAAAATACCTTCATGAAATAATTGAAAAGAAATGCACTGTGATGTTTCTTGTAAAGAATGTGGGTATATGTTTATGTAATCAATATACTACCAATATCCTTTTAGGTGTTTAGTACAGTCATATTTGTAGTCACTCCCTGTATTGAATGTTTTCTGTAGTTATCAAAGTATACTAAAACAATATTTGTAAATCTGGCAGCTGTTTTATTGAGTAGCATGCAGTATCCTACGTGAAGTCACAACCTCTCTCTCTCTCTCTCTCTCTCTCTCTCTCTCACACACACACACACACACACACACACTAACCAGCCGGTGGAAGACATCGCACTGATATAGGTAATCAATAACACAGCAGCCTGCCGTCATAACTACTTGCCATTATAGAAATCCATCATCAGACCATTACACAGTGCACATTCACCCTGTATCAGCCTCACAATGAATTGCTCAGTATGAGGATTCTTTAGAAGTGATTTATTCTGCGGCTTTCATAGGGCAATCATTCACAAAATAGTCTTTCGAATATCACACAGAGCCGGGAATAATCTCAAAGAGAAACGGCGGTAAATTGAACTGTCAAAACAAAAATATGGAACAGCCTGCAAGTCTTATCAGCAAGATGAAAATAGTATTGAATTGTCTGCTTAGTGAATGGTGCACACTGCACAGACCTACCTGTGAAATACCAGCCATCTTTGTTGTTAAAAAGACATGCGTTGTTAAATGCGTGCGTGCGTGCGCACGTGCGTGCGTGCGTGTGTGCGTGTGTGTGTGTGTGTGTGTGTACATCACTCTACCCGTAAGCACAACAATAGGGCTGGTATTATTAAAAACTGTTTGATGCCGGTCCCTATACAATTAGGTGACAATTGGAAACACCTTTAATTAAAACTCTTCTCCCTTCTGTCTCCAAAACTGTGGAATGCACTTCCCGTTGCAGTCAGAACTGCAGCATCACTCCCAATCTTCCGCTGTAGTCTGAAAACCCACCTTTTCAGACTCCATCATGGCCCATAGCACTTACCCTACCCCCTTAGATAGCATTTCTGTAGACTTAGATATCATTTGATACAGACTTATAGCATGTTATGTAGACAGCACTATAATTGCATTGTATGTAGTCATAGCACATCATAGTACATATGTATATCATAGTATAGTATATATGTATAGTTTATATGTATAGTTTCATTATATAGATATTCCACTGTTACGTTCTTAGCTTACGGTACGCATGTTTCATGATAAATGCTTTTTTATGTGATGTATTCCCATGCTTTTTTGTTCTTGCTCAATGTAAGTCGCTCTGGATTAAGAGCGTCTGCTATTTTGCCTAAATTGTCAATTGTAATTGTAATTAACATATTGTCATTCATGTTTTTGGTGACTGATGAAAATAAGTGGATATACCAAAAAAATAAATAAATAAAATAGAAATACACAATATAAAAGGCAACAATTACAAAATTAGAGTAGCCTACACTTCTACTATACAAGTAGGCTATACTAGTATACTATAGCACTTCTTGGACTCGTCTTTCTCGGGTAAACCTTTTTGGAGATAAGGGGATGGGTGAGAACATAGCAATGGCCTCCCTTGAGGGCTTGAGCTTCCCTCCTGCCTCTATGTATTGAGTCGAATGCCTTTTTTTAAATCAATAAAGCACAGCACTGCTGCCACATTGTTCCTCTTCACCTCCTCAATGATCTTCTGTTTAAGGCCAAGATCTGGTTCTTCCTTCTCGAAAGCCATTTTGGTTCTCCCTCAAGTGGGGGTCAATGGCGCTCCTCTTCAGTATCATGTGATCGTACAGTACATTTTTGCAATGTACAACCACCGTATCAATCTGACACGTATCAGATTATGATCAGTTTATTTTTAAATACCGAAATCTTGTCAACCCACTGCAGTGGGACCCCTGCAGTGGGACCCCCGCAGTGGGACCCCCGCAGTGGGACCCCTGCAGTGGGACCCCCGCAGTGGGACCCACCGCAGTGGGACCCCTGCAGTGGGACCCCTGCAGTGACCCCTGCAGTGGGACCCCTGCAGTGGGACCCCTGCAGTGGGACCCCCGCAGTGGGACCCCTGCAGTGGGACCCCCACTGCAGTGGGACCCCCCCCTGCAGTGGGACCCCTGCAGTGGGACCCCCACTGCAGTGGGACCCCCCCTGCAGTGGGACCCCTGCAGTGGGACCCCCACTGCAGTGGGACCCCCCCTGCAGTGGGACCCCTGCAGTGGGACCCCCCCTGCAGTGGGACCCCCCCTGCAGTGGGACCCCTGCAGTGGGACCCCTGCAGTGGGACCCCCCCTGCAGTGGGACCCCCACTGCAGGGGTCCCTGCAGTGGGACCCCTGCAGTGGGACCCCTGCAGTGGGACCCCCCCTGCAGTGGGACCCCTGCAGTGGGACCCCTGCAGTGGGACCCCTACCTGATTCCCCTCCCCTGCAGTGGGACCCCTGCAGTGGGACCCCTGCAGTGGGACCCCTACCTGATTCCCCTCCCCTGCAGTGGGACCCCTGCAGTGGGACCCCTACCTGATTCCCCTCCCCTGCAGTGGGACCCCTGCAGTGGGACCCACCGCAGTGGGACCCCCACAGTGGGACCCCTGCAGTGGGACCCCTGCAGTGGGACCCCTGCTTCCCCTCCCCAAGCCACATGCTCTCTAATGATGACCTTCCAACTCGCTGCACACTTGACATTTGAGGGTGAAGCAATCAGCCCAAAACTGGCAGCAACTGAAAGAGGAGGGACAAAGAGACGGGCTGGTAGCACGACCACACAACAAGATCCACTGAATTCCAGTTTCTGTCAAATCTGGATATTGAAATTGTGTTGTTTTATATCACCAGTCAATTCATTGACTGTCTGGGATTGAGAGTCCCTTTAGTTAGGAGGGAGGGAGGGGAGGATGGAGGGGAGGGCGGCCCTGACTGTGCTGGCAGTTACATATAGTATAAATAAACAAAAAAAAGAATGTTTCGTGCTGATGAAACATTTTGTGGATCAAGGTACTTTTCCTGTTTGACTGAGGTGAGGTTCTGGTTTTCTGTTTGTTGTCAGTAATCCTATTTATTTGATCTTGCTAGATTTCTTGGAGGAATTCTTAACACACACACGTGCACACACACACACACACACACACACACACACACACACACACACACACACACACACACACACACACACACACACACACACACACACACACACACACACACGTTTATATATGTGATTTTTATTTCTTGGGGATCTGAATATTGATTATAATTGTAATGTTACAAACCACACAATATTTACAGACAAGTTAGGTATTTCAACATCAACTTGCACAGATCACCATTTTACTAACATTGAGCAATAACGACTGAGCACTGTTCCAAAGCTGTGTTTGTAGCACTGGGTTGCATTGATCATATACGGTGTCACGATTATGTTGAATGAATGAATGAATGAATGAATGAATGAATGCATGAATGAATGAATGAATGAATGAATGAATGAATGAATGAATGAAGCAGGGATGAGTCAGGAATGCCCTATTGTCAGACTATTGGGGGGGGGGGGGGGGGGTGAACTGTTTGTTTAACAGTCTGGCTGCTGCATTCTGAACTTACTGGAGATGTTTTTGCAGCAGCAGTGTCTGCAGATTACCACCTCAACAACCGGGAAGCAAGAAATGAAATGAAATTAAATGAAATCTATATTTACCCAGGGTATCTGGGCTAAGCTCAAGAACTTGTTTCCAGCCAGGCCCTGCTCATAGAACACATTTCATCGTAGTGGTTCAATGCCTTGTTCAAGGGCACTTCAGCGGTGGTAATTTTAACGTGTCGGACGGCTGATTCGAACTAGGAACCTTCCGGTATCAAGACCGCGCCGCTATCCGTTCGGCCACCGCTGCCACAGAAGAGAACTGTATGTTGGCATCAACCACCTGGAGTTCCAGAACGCCCCCAAATACCTCGGTGAAGGCTTGGACTGGACATTGTCCTGCAAGCAACACCTGGATGAAGTGAAGGCCAAGACAACAGCAAGGGTCTCGCTCATCCGCCGCCTGGCGGGTTCGACTTGGGGAGCTTCCCCCCAGAACCTACGTGTATCCACACAAGCCCTGGTCCTACCCGTAGCAGAATACTGTGCCCCTGCCTGGAGCAGAAGTCCACATGTGAACAAGATACTGTCATTGGCCCGGTTTCCCAAAGGACACATGGTGTAAGAGGTATGGTGTAACTGTAGCACATGCTCAGATGCCCTCTAGGCCGCACACAGAAGCCTGTGAACATAGACATTCCGTGCATAGATGTCCGTGCACGCAATGGTAGGCCTCAGGCCTGATGCCTGGTATGGTAGGCCTGGTATGGTAGGCCTCAGGCCTCAGGTCTACCATTCTGAAATTTTATTTAATAATATTTGGACTGCTGGACAGCTGAGAGTAGGCTCTCTTTACTCTTAAAAAAATAAATATAGAATAAAGAATATATATATATATATATATATATATATTCTTTATTCTATATTTATTAACCACTGAGACACCACAATTATATATATATATATATATATATATATATATATATATATATATAATTGTGGTGCCTCAGTGGTTAGTTATCGCCCAATATGCAAGCGCCGCTCTGGAGAGAGAGGGAGACAGAGAGTGCCAATAAGCCACCGCCCTTTAGGTCGGGTGATTGACAGCAGGTACATCCCTCATCATCAACTCAGACAACTAGGAGCACCTGCATTCATCAGCGCACCTGAGCGGAGTGAGTGCAGCAGTATAAAGGGGCGAGCTCTCTGTCTCTCTAACAGATCCACTCTCCAGAGACGAGGCGAGGCTGAGGGCAACAGCATTGGGCGGTAAGCTAAAACACCACTATTTCAAATACCATTCTATGATATATGATGAAATCCCTAGACTGACGAGTGTATTCTCTGTATTTCACTCGCAGGCAATATACCAGGCACGCGCTCCGTGGCCGAAAGGCGCGTGCATGAAACCGGCTAGAGACAAGTGACTATCGGCCTATGGAAATGGAAGGGCAGCAACCAGAGTACAGGAGTATGGAAAAGGAGTAGAAATACGACCCCAGTACACAGCGTATACGGAAGGAGTACATCTACTCAACTACAGGCTGAGTAGAAATACTTATCCCTCTGAACCCCCCCCCTCTGAGGGCTCATATTGACTGTTAGCCATCTGTCTGGCTAGACCTGTTGATACCCCCCTGTGGGAGAAGAGGAACTGAGATTAAGAGCTACAATAGGCCTGAAACTATCTGTGTCAATCCCGTATACTCACCTGTGGAATCCCTTGCAGGAATACTTACCCGAACCCCCGGGGAAAGTAATCCAAGTTAATTTCTGATGTCTAATTCCTGATTTATATCCAATAAATACCCTAGTGAATGGGCAAACCTGACTCTCTGCTCCTGAGTTGTGTATCAGTCGCCACTATATATATATATATATATATATATATATATATATATATATATATATATATATACATAAATATCCTTTGGGAAACCGAGCCAATAACAGCGTCCTCCGGATAGTAACTGAAATCCACCTGTGTTCTACCTGCCAGTCCTAGCTGGAATTGCTCCAGCCAGTCTCCGATGTGATGCCCTGGCAAGAAAAGCCCGGAAGTACAACTGGCACATCCTGCACAAAGCCTCAACAACACCGGCACTAGCCTGGGGTCCACCTATGCTTTCTATGGCATAGGCAGCTCTCGGCAGGATCCGCCGGGGGAATCTAGACGCACCTGTGCGACATTATACTAATTAATTAGAGCAACAGAGAGGTGTGTGTGTGTGTGTGTGTGTGTGTGTGTGTGTGTGTGTGTGTGTGTGTGTGTGTGTGTGTGTGTGTGTGTGTGTGTGTGTGTGTGTGTGTGTGTGTGTGTGTGTGTGTGTGTGTGTGTGTGTGTGTGTGTGTGTGTGCAGGTGCAGACGATCAGAATTCCGCAGAGAGTAATCGACATTTGCCCTACTCTATGCCGAATTGAAGTGGACTCGGTCCCAGACTTTTTTTTTTCTCCCTGGAAATAAAAACGTCTGGGTTTCCGAGGCTACCACCGGCACCACCAGGCTCCCTACAACAAGGCAGATGACAAGACAAGACAAGAGATGCTACAGTCTATTCCTGAGGACTTGCTGGTCTTGCTGGAAACAGTCGTGGCAGACGGCAGGGCCCTCCCGCATCCAACGATACATCCGGGACCCAGCAGGTGGTGTAAAAGGAGAAGCCATGCCACGCCATCTATGGACCTCGCTGAACCGTCTGCGCTCTGGAGTCGGACGCTTCAAATCATCTATGAAGAAGTGGGGCCTATCAGACAGTGCAGCATGCGAGTGTGAACAGACTGCCGAGCACATCATCACAGCCAGGCTGCCCCCTATACAGCCCACCCTCAGAGACACATCATCACAGGCTGCCCCCTATATAGTCTAGTAGCCAAAAAGTGAACCCGGACATGTTGAGTACACCAACGTTTTATGTTAGAAATGTTTAGTATGGGTCCCCAGCATGTAGAAACTTCCGGATGCTAACTTGCATATGTTGAGCAATTTTCATAATTGGCATAATATGTGACCATACCATTAACAACCTATAGAAGGCAAAATATTCAAAATTTCATCATGCTTTATCTAGCATGTGATGTGTCAAACTAGGGGGTTTTCATGATGCTGAATCCATTCCAAGCATTAGTTTTGCAAAAAAAACACTCATTGGGCTTAAAACGGCCATGCCCACTTGCCCAAATGTGCTGACATCATCAAGTCGTGATGACGGCATTGGCCGCTTTTAGCCCAATGAGTGTTTTTTTGCAAAACTAATGCAAAACACCCTAGTTTGGTATGGTCACATATTATGCCAATTATGAAAATTTCTACATGTTTCTACATGCTGGGGACCCATACTAAACATTTCTAACATAAAACATTGGTGTACTCAACATGTCCGGGTTCACAATGGGGCTCTATGGGCTGGCTACTAGACTAATACAGCCCACCCTCATCAGAAGCTGGCCTTTTTGACTTAGGACCGGAGACGAGGGCAGGGCTGCATGACACTGAGTTGGCCATCTGATGATACACGAAAGAAGAAGAAGGAGATGTTTTTGAGCGGTGTCACACCGCTCCAATGACTGGCCTAGTGTGTCCCCATAGATAGACATATACTGTAAAGGTAGACGCCTTTTCCGGCTCTGGGGCATCTGTATCTCAATGGAAGGCAACATGGAGGCAACAGGAGGCAATGGCGATGCGTGATTGGATTGCATTGGCAAGCCTTCCCGGGATTCCTTGCGAAGCATAGCAGAAGAAAAACGGAAGAACGGAAGGGGACGTTCGGTAGGCCAATCAGAGGCGCGAGACCCTCTTTCCCAGCAGCACTTGCCTCCTGAGGTTCCGCTTGACTTCCTCCCGTTGGAGACAGATCTCTCCAACGAAAGTGCAGCGACCAATGAGGCATCTATATTTCTTTAATATCTATGTGTGCCCCTATGTGTCCATATGTCTGTTTGGGGTATAGACAGCAGTACCACTGGGTGACCTTAAGTGGCACTGTTGAGAAGCCTATAAGTGCCTTTCACACTGAGCACTATAACTACCCGTATAACAATAAAAGTATAAGTAACAATAAAACTGTAGCAGTACAGAGTACAGTACAGTAACTATCACAAAAAAGTATAATTGCACCGATCAGTTCACACAGGTGTAATTTTTGTAATTGTATAGCCATGCAGAGTATGAGAAGTTGACATAATCTGGGTTAAAAGCTACCAGAACATGATTTACTATTCTGTGCAGCGCTGAGTCGGCTTAATCAAACTTCGCAACGTTCGGCTCGCTTTAGCTCGCTCTGTAGTGCCTCACGTGCATGGCTTAAGTTTGCTTGAGATGGCCTCCGTCGCGGTCATAAACTATACTTTATCGATCAAGAAACTGTTCGCAGGCCCAGGCGGTGGCGTAACCGTCTGGGCACCCGACTGGTAATCCAGTCGCAGTGTGCCGCGGGTTCGACTCCCGAGCCCGACACGGCCTTTACTGCATGTCTTCCCCCATCTCTCTCCCGTTTCCTGTCAGCCTACTGTCTGTCCCTTCAAAAACCAATAAAAGGCGTAAGCCGCAAAAAATATCTTTAAAAAAAAGAAAAGAAACTGTTCGCAGTTGTTGTAGGCGAGAGGCACATCCGCGATGGCCACAGAAGCGGGCGTGGTGATAAGCAACAATACTGGGTGGCAAGCTATTGGCCCATACCAAACAGGCGCATGTTCTAAACAGGCACTGGAATATTGGCCAGCAACAGTCTGTCCAGTCGTGTATCCAATCTGGCCGTTCGGTCGTCCTCTCTCTCTCTGTCTCTCTGTGTCTCTCTGTGTCTCTCTCTCTATCTCTCTCTCTCTCTCTCTCTCTCTCTCTCTCTCTCTCTCTCTCTCTCTCTCTACTGCTATCACTGTGACTTTATCCAGACCAATATCTCTCACAGAGCATTTGTAAAACGACCCGAGCCTTACTAACCCCCTTTCTCCTGTCATGCTCCCTTCCCTTCTTTGCAGTCTGATGTTTCATCATCGGCCCGTCTCTCTTGCTCTTGAGTCATATTAGACGAGGAAGTGCTGGAAAAGAGGGGCTGACAGCTCCAACAAGGAGGACAAGATGAAAAAGAGATATAGGCAAAACATCTCTGTCTCACGCACACACACACACACACACACACACACACACACACACACTTTCTATCCCGCTCTCTCTCACTATCCCTCTACTTTTCCACTTTTCCTCCCATTTCCCACATCTCCTCTCTCCTTCCTTCCTCCAGCTACCTCCCTCCTTGGTCCCCTGCCAACCTGTCGACTCGTCTCCTGACAGCTAGCCTTTTTTCTCTTGTCACTCTTTTGAGAACGAGGAATGCAATGCCAGACCTCAAGTTGAAATGGTACGCTGTCATTCTCACTTCCATTGTTCTAACAAGAAACACATTGTTTCTTTTTTCCCCCCCAGCAGCAACACATACATGTCATTGTGTGCTTTTGATTACAAAGCCAAAAGAACATGTCACATGAGCCGCAGAGAAGTGGCACAAATTGATATTAATAAATGGTTATGTCATCGTAAGGCTATATAAACCTATTATGTTCTGTTTTTCACGGCTTTGCATGTTGAAACAGAAGTGCTGTGATTTGAAAAATGTATATTCCCTTTAGTGCACTGCTGGACATACAAAATTACTTCTATTAAAATATTGCACTTTTTGATTGTACGGTGTATACGCTCTCCCTCATCACATGCCCAAGGCTGCTAAAGTATGCACTTTGCAATCTGCTAAGTGCTCCGCGTACCAAGAATAAGGTGAGCGAGAGAGTGGGAAGACGAATGCATGAGGCAGATAAAGAGAGAGAGAGAGACAGAAAGTGAGAGAGAAGAATTGGCAAGCATTAACATTTCATTTACTGACTTCCATCTGTTGCCTTTGTTTTAACGTTTCTGCAATTCCCTTCTGGCTGCTGCATGTCGCTGTAAAACTGAAAAGGGCTGCCAATTAACAAACAGCATGTAAGCACTAGCAGAATACAATGAGTGAACCATGCAGTCATCATGAAGTGGTAGGGATTGGATGGAAGGTGCTGCGTAAGCATGAAAGGTCATCACGGTGACTGCAAATGTCCTAGAGATATTTCAAGAGAAATTAACTCTACCCTTTCCCTGTATGTTTCTGCCGCCTTTTATCACCAGTGCCAGTTTTGTGGGGGAAGCAAATGTCATTAAAGTAGGCACAACACAGATGAAACGGGGGTATAGTCAGCCGGAGGGACAGGCAGTGGAGTCAGGAAGACAGACAGATAAACAGAGATGCAGGCATTTGTGGCAGTGAGACAGACATTCAGCTGGTCAGTGAAGCCTGTAGAAATATTGGTATTGATCTAGCCCTCTTTGAACCACTCCATAAACCACATCAAAGGGCAGCAGAAGCCAGAAAGGACAGAAACAGAAATGGAAAATTTGCTTGGTCTTTTTTCTCCTCTAAGTCCCACTCCCCCCCCCCCCCCCCCCCCCCCCCTGTCTTTCCTCCATGACAAGACAAACTGTGTCATTGCATCACCCGCGTTTCTCGGTTTTGTCTGGTAGGAAATGTTCCTATAGTCAAAGACACACAGAGAGAGAGAGAGAGAGAGAGCGAGAGAGTAAGTGTGAGAGAGAGAGAGAGAGAGAGAGAGAGAAGATTGTTGTGAGTCAATTATGAGAATAGGAAATCTTTGCATAAATACTGTATAATGACTCCCCAAGGCACAAGACGACTACACAAATTTGGAGAGTTACACGTTTTCCCAGCGGTAAGGAGGAATGCAATTTGCCTAACGCCCATGGCTCACAGAGCACATCTGTGTGAATAGCAATTCACAGTTTTGATGGGTATCGGAGAATCATGATGAGGGCCACTGTAGTACAAGGTCTGTGTAGGTATTGGTATCCACACTGAGCATGGCAGGCCTTGGCACTCGATGTAATTCATTGTGCCACATCCTCAAGCCAACAGATCACGGCTCAATACGGGCTAAAGCAAACAGTCTACTGCTGGTGCTTGTAATCCTTTATGCCTGTTCACGGTAGAAAAGGTGTAACCATTTTGTAAGTGTAGTGTATTGTTAGCCAATACAGCACATTTGAGTTGTGGCTAGTAGGCTAAAGATTGCAGAGGCAGGTTTACATCTTGGAATGTCTTGGAAGGTGCTGTATAGTTTTATGTTTAATATTACCTCTGCCAATGAGGAAATATTGTTTGCCTTTCTGTCTTTTAAGCAGTATATTAATTAACAGATTTTTACAAAACTTGTTGAAAAGGTTCCATGGGCAAAGGAAGAACTCGTTAATGTTTCACACCGTTTGGCCAGAGGCTAGGTCTGGCCTCTCACAAAAATCGTCACAACTTCTGGAAACCTCAATTCACATATTATGTGCATTGAGGGTCCTCCCTGTGCAATCTGTGGTGCACAGCTTGTCAGTCAGTTTAAGGTGAGCTGTCATTGGCGTAGCAGCGTCAGCTGAGCTGTGTAGATCACTGGGATTGGCCTACATTTGTGGGGACATTATACTGTATACTGTACATTACAGTATACAGTCCAACCCTATTATAGAAGGCTGGCCCCAATTGGCACCACAGCATGGGTCCATGCAGGAAATAACTGATTAACTGGTCAGTGCTCACATGCATCATGAAGTTATATTGGCCAAAAGGGGACATTGTGCCAGGAGCACCGCAACAGCTTATAAACAAACTGCCACCTTGGAAAAGGTCTGTGCTCTACTGAGCATATACAAAGTAATTATTGTTATGATTACTTCCACACAAAGGTGACCAGATCAAATCCCTGAACCGTTTGCGGGAAAAGCAAGGTACAGAAGATGAGTTATAAAAATCAGATTGCACTACTGAGCTGTCCTTGGCAAAGTTACTTACTGTATGCAGCATCTGCTGTACATTAACTGTACATTACTGCCATGTCCCTTTGGTTGAAACTTGAAAGCCCTTCATACTGTCGGCTACAATTACATTAATTGCATTAACCCAAACTGCTCTCAGAGCACTGCAAGACTGTTATTATTGTAAATAATTATTTATTCTTAAAACCTTTACCTATAAAGGTAAAAAGAAAATACACTGTGTACAATAATGGCACAAATAATATAGTTTTACCTTCAATCAAAACAGCTGCTGTGTAAGCACAGCTGGTCAATGTTCTCTCTGTGGCACTTTCACGCCCACCTGCTGTAGTTGAGACCTATGTTTCCCATTGACAACCTATTGTCCTGATTGGCTGCCTCGTCTCTAGGCAACCACACACTTTTTGCCTCTAGCCGACCTCTGAGCCATGGGATATAGACCAATTATTTGTTTACAAACATTGGGACTGGGCACACGGGTGACTGTTTCATGTAATCAATTCCCAACAGATCTTCAAACCTGTTGTTTTGGGGAGCACTGGTTTCAGTCTATTCAACCGTGGCTAGTGAGATGCACCCTAGGAGACATTTATACTTCAAAGCGCAACAGTATTGCGCACAGAGAACAGCTCACATCGCATCGCGGATGCGAGCGTCGAGGTCTGTGTGTGCGACACCATCGCGGGACGAAGCATAAATTATACTCCCGCCATGTAAAAGCTTCTGACGAAAGGTAAACAGTGTGTGTGTGTGCTTGTTCCAATGATGCTCGAGTGTACAGTATATGTAGCCACTGTAACGAGTGTGTGTGGGGGGCGTGGGGGCTCTGACTCTGACTCTTAAAGTGAACGCGTATGGTGGCACCTGGAACTGGGATTTGGGACAATGGGGTTAATTTATCTGTGACTAAAATCATTTCTAACAAAATCATTTCAACAACACAGGCATACAAGTAGACAATATTGCTGAGCACCTATGATGCCTTATGTGATTTGTCTTATGAGGTCCCTCTCTATTACCCCATGGAACCGTCTCAACTCGACTACTTGCTTTTGGTACAAGGTACTGTTCACTTTATCTTGTTTTATCAAGTTGGAATTTGCACTCTATTGACATTGAGGTTCATCAGATCGTGAGGCAGATAGGGATTCCTCTTGCCAGACTGTATACAGTATAAAGCACTACCCATACTTCTGGCCATTCATCAATTGACTTTTAAACTAAACATCTTTATATTGCTGAAATACGAGCACATAAAAAGGTTCGTTGGACGGTTGGATCACCCTTTCGCAGTCCTTGAGTGCCGTGACCTTTGGATCTAATCTCCTGGAGAGCGTAGAGTTTATATCTCATAGCACCAGGAGACTGTCAGCTGCAGTATACTGTATGCAATAACTAAACACTACGGAGACCCCTTGTTTTTGATTAATAATAATCCAGAAGTCTTTATAGAATAACATCATTCCATCTGCAGGGTTTCTTCTGCTGCGGAATCTTCTTTTTGCAACATACTATAGTACCTTATTAAGCTTCTTTTCCACAGTCGACTGTTATGGCTGCTTATGCACTCTGTGCGCGTGCACAATGCATTATTGTTCAAGCCTGGTTTGAGTCAACGCTGACAAGACACGGCTGAGTTGTGTTAATGGAACAGCTTGAGCCTTAAGTGAAAGTCGACGTTAATTTTTCAATTAAGTGCAGATTTCATTAGTGGCGTTGATGGAACTCCCCCCAGGATACTTTCAGAGATTGTTGACAGGCTTGCTTTAGAGTAGCATTAACACAACACAACCTTAAGACGGAAGACTACGAGTAATGTCACATGTTTAATCCTGTGAGAATGTTCATGACAGGGAAAACACTGCCCTGATTGAGTCTGTGACCGTGGCCAGCATATGGATGAGTTGTCATCAGATCCTGTGATTTATGCTAGCGTTTAACATTTTAAACCCATTCAAAAAGGGTGGCCATGTGACCCCTGTCAGATTTGAACTACTGTTTCACACAAACAGTGGCTAAGGACCCATTTGTCACAAGTCAACTCAAGTAAAAACCCCATTTTATTTTTCTACATAAAAAAAGATAACAAAAATAAATAATAATAATAATTAACAAGTAGTGAAAATAGCCGATCTACAAGCTCGCTACATGACGCGAAGCAACACGTTTGCCTGTAGATCTGCTATTTTCAATAGTTTGGGTACCGCATAAGGAAAATGCATGTGGTCTCTGACGCTAAGTACCGTGCAAACGTCTAAACTCTCTTTTGGGTCTCGACCTGAAAAGTTTGAGAACCACTGACTTAAACCATGTTCTTCATTGACCATTGTCCTGTGCTTGGCATAGTTTTATTTGCATAGAGCACATTCCAACAACAAGGTGCTTTACACAGAAGCAAAGGAACCAAAATATCAATGTCAAAAATAGAAGATCTACAAGCTATGACCTTATTATGCTGATATGTCATTAGGACATGACCAGGATGCTATGGTTCATTTGGTTAAATGTGAGTGCATGTTCATCATGATTACACTATTGTGTACAGTAGATGCATTGATTGTAAAAAACATTGATTTCAATTGTGGACATGTTGGCGTCTCTAAAAAAATGGGTGTTTGCTGTGTCTCTATGTTAATTAATGGTGACTAGTGATGTAGTGAATGTATTTCGCCGCTTGTCCCGCAGAAACCTATGGTGCCGAAGTGACCATTGAGAGAGAGAAAACACATTTTAATAATAATAATGTTTATTGTAACTTTAGCGCTCAAATTAGTAAGTTACTTACTAGAGCGCTCAAGTTAATAATAATAATAAAATTAAAAAAAAACTCTCTCAATGGCCACTCCGGGGCTCTGTAGAAACTTGGTCTCTCCATATTTCAACTATTCCCCCCTCACATAAATAATTCTTTACTTCATCATACAAGAGTGTCTCACAAAAGTAGTGGAAATAGCTGACCTTCAATCTCACAATGCATCACACGTTGTGCGCACATGGGCTGGTAGATTTTAAATATACATATATTAAAATAAAACATTTAAAGGAATGGTTTAGGACATGCAAGGATTCCGCACCAATTAAGAGGGACTATTTCAGTCACCCAAATTGAGATGTGATGATAATGTGTGCATACTATTAGTTAGGTAAAGTTAGCTTAAGTTGTGGCAAATCTGCAAAAAAAATGCTTACCACTAGCTTTCTTCACAAATGTGTTCATAAAGGTGTCTACAAACACATATAAATTTGTTCCAACCCAACTCCCTTGGGAAACTTTGTGACAGCTAAGTTGGGGTACCATTATGAACCAATATAAGGCAAAAAATTCCAAATTTCATTATACTTTAAGTAGCATGTGACATATCAAACTAGGGGGTTTTCAAGATTCTGAATCCATTGCAAGCATTAGTTTTGCACAAAAAACACTCTTTCTTTGCCTAAAAGTGCCCATAGCCGTCATCACAAATGTGATGAGGTCAGCACATTTGGGCACATTTGGGCAAGTGGCTATGGCTGAATTTAGCCCAAGGAGTATTTCCGTGCAAAACTCATGCTTGGAATGGATTCAGCATCATGAAAACCCCCTAGTTTGACATGTCACATGCTACTTAAAGCATAATGAAATTTGGAATTCTTTGCCTTATATTGGTTGATAATGGTACCCCAACTTTCAGCAGCTGTCACAAAGTTTCCCAAGGGAGTTGGGTTGGAACAAATGTATATGTGATTGTAGACATGCACATCTGTGAAGAAAGCTAGTGGTAAGCATTTCTTTTGCAGATTTGCCACAACTTAAGCTAACTTTACCTAACTGTGTAGAGGCAATGGGGGTGGTTTTGCACCGTTTAGAGGTGTGAGCATGATGACAGTCTGATAATAAGCCCGGAGGCATTGAACCTGAGGTGTATTTTTATCACCTCTCTGAACCAGCCTGCCACACGTACACTGCTTTGTGTGGATATTAAATTAACCTTGCGACTTGAGGACAACGAAATTGAGGTGGAGTATCTATAACTATGTAGTGTTTATTTTTTATTTTTTTTGTACCCCCTTGTTTCAGGGTGCAGGGATAGTGTGCAAGAAGAAATATAGGCTGTGGAGTAAGATAGAAACGAGATCTTCTCAGTGAATGCAGAAGAAGCAATGAACCTGGCATGGAGGACAATGCACATTAGGACATAATGACGTATGCAATGATACTTGGTTTGAATACACACAGACACGTGTGTCTCTGTCATGTGTGTACTTTTGCTTCAATGTCACACATCTTCACCGTCTCCACACCTTAGCGCAAAACGGTCTTAAGCTGCGCACTTCTTAAGCTCTGCGCAGCTTAAATTCCGAGTTTTTAGACAGCTGGTGGATGGAAAAGAAGCTCCACCTCCGCGGACTTTTTGCGCGGAGGAGAGCGTTTCCGGGAATCTGGCCGTCGCGGAAAAAGTCCGCGGAGGTGGAGCTTCTTTTCCATCCACCAGCTGTCTAAAAACTCAGAATTTAAGCTGCGCGCAGCCGAGAACGTGCGCAGCTCTTTCGATAGTGTGGCAGCACCTCTTCTCTGTGTTGCGCTCTCTCTCTCTCTCTCTCTCTCTCTCTCTCTCTTTCTCTCTCTCTCTCTCTCTCTCTGTCATACACTCACAATTCATATTTCTCACACATGTACAGACTTTTATGATGCATGTTCCAATCCAATCTAAGCACACTGAGAAAGAAAAAGTGATGTCTAGTAGTAATTACAGATCATCTCTGTTCTGGTGCCCTCCAGTGGCAGGGAAAGCACATTCTGTAGGTTGATGGTAAAGATTGTGGGCTCACTCTAGTGGTGAGGTGACCATATCACTGCACAGCCTTACTGCTAAAGGATACAGGCAATAGGGTTCCCATAAGGGTCCTAATTCTAGGCTGGATTCAAACTCTGTGTGTGTGTGTGTGTGTGTGTGTGTGTGTGTGTGTGTGTGTGTGTGTGTGTGTGTGTGTGTGTGTGTGTGTGTGTGTGTGTGTGTGTGTGTGTGTATTAGTGTGCACTGCACATATGTAGGAATAGCCTATGTAATAAGAAGACATTAAATCATGCAAATATAGCTTTTATTGTAATTTTATAGCCAATTCCTGACTTGTTTCAGATCTGAAAGTACATTTCCACAGCAGGTATAAACGTATTACTGAATGTGTCTCTATGGATGGTGGAGTTTATTTAGGATTGATATGTATCATCCCTCTGGGAGTAGTGTATATTGAGAAAGACTGGTTCCCTGATTACAACAGCACAACCAATAGATTAATAATTAATTTAGAGCCAATTTCACAACATTATTCCCAAGCAACCCTGCAAGTATACCTATCTGCCTACACAGACAAACAGCTTGGAAATGATCACAGATGTACTGTACATGTGTACAGTAGGCTACATTAGGAACAATAACATTTAGTTGGTATGTGATAACGATTTGTTTAGATCTTTTTATTATTATCTTAAGACTTATATTTGCATTGAAGTGGATGGGGATAATCAAATACTTCAATATTTTATTATAAATTATTGATACTGAGTTAAACAACTTGGAAACAATCACAGAGGTACATGTGTACATGTAGAATAGTATTTATTTATTTTCATATGTTTGTTTTGAACCTGAACGCACCATCACTTCACAACCATAAAACGCCTGAGCCCTCAGGTACATTTTTGAGCGGTGCCTCCACTCCATTTAGTCTAGTAGCCAGAATGTGAACCCGGACATGTTGATTACACCAACGTTTTATGTTGGAAATGTTTAGTATGGGTCCCCACTCCCCAGCATGTAGAAACTGCCGGATGCTAACTTGCATATGTTGAGCAATTTTCATAATTGGCATAATATTTGACCATACCATTAACAACCTATAAGGAAAAATAATCTACATTTTTATGTTGCATGTGACATGTCAAACTAGGGGGTTTTCATGATGCTGAATCCATTCCAAGCATTAGTTTTGCACAAAATACACTCCTTAGGCTAAAAAGCCGTAATCACAAATGTGATGATGTCAGCCCATTTAGCCGCACAGTAGCTACAGTATGGCCGTTTATAGCCCAAATAGTGTTTTTTTTGCAAAACTAATACTTGGAATGGAAACCCCCTAGTTTGACATGTCACATGCTACATAAAGCATGATGAAATTTCCCTTCTATAGGTTGTTAATGGTATGGTCACATATTATGCCAATTATGAAAATTGCTCAACATATGCAAGTTAGCATCCGGCAGTTTCTACATGCTGGGGACCCATACATTTCTAACCGAAATCTTTGGTTTACTGAACCGGGTTCACAATGGGGCTCTATGGGCTGGCAACTAGACTAATTACGCAGCTGTGTATGTATGTATGTATGTATGTATGTATGTATGTATGTATGTATGTATGTATGTATGTATGTATGTATGTATGTATGTATGTATGTATGTATGTATGCGTACATGTACAGTATGTGTACGTACGTATCCCACACCCCCACACCCTAAAGTGGCCAGTAGAGTACAGTAGAGTACAGCACAGCGTAAAGTGGCACAGACTACACTATACAGTACGAGCCCTGGGCGCGTTCGTTCCGGGGGACCCCCCCCCCTTCTGGGGACCACTCGGGGACCCCCGAGGATTCACTCACGGTAACTGTCATTTCTCCACCGTTTCGGGCACAGGGAGGCTCGCCGGCACCCTGGCCGCATTCATGGGGTCTGGATGTTTCAAAGACTTTCAAGTCTTTTTCCAAAAATAATCACAGTACAGTACAGAGCACAATACTGTACAGTAACTATAACAAATTATTAAATGTATAGTTGCACCGCTCACTTCACACAGGTGTGATTTTTTTTTAACTCTTTAGACTTTACACTCTACTCTGATGAATTGAAAACCCTATTGTAATTAAACAAGTGTAATTCTTTATGGTTTCGTCCACACAGTTAACAGTTTTTGTATTTTGTTTGAAATGTATCTGCATACTGTTAATAAATACTTCAATCAATCAATCAATCAGTCAGTCAATTAATCAAACAAACAGCAATAGGATAATTCTGTTTTTTGGTGTGTGGTGTATTCATTTGTGTGTTCACCTTTTCAATTATCCACTGCACTGCCTATTTGTCCCTATCCCTATGCCCGCGTAGATTGATTGGTCATGCCTGATGCCTGACACAATCATCATGTGCTTCTGTTGTTATTTGCTGTTTCTAGAATGCGGCAGATTTGTTTTTCTTCACCACGGAAACTCACCTCTTTATTTATGATTAAATACAAACTAGAAGCCTCTCTACTGTGAGTAGCCTACATATTAGCTTCACAATGCCAAACGTCAGCAGTGCTGGAGGAGCTACAGGAGTTCACCTTCCACAACAGCGTCTGCCCTGGATTATGGAAGGTGATTGAAGACATCAAAGGTCATTGTAATTTTTGTTTACCGGTCATTTGAAACTTGGAAGAGAGCGAGTTGAAACGTGTGTGTGTGTGTGTGTGTGTGTGTGTGTGTGTGCGTGCGCGCGCACCCAACATTATGGCGCTAGAAGTTATGGAAGCATTCTCTTTTTTCATTTGCATTATCAAAATTGCATTTGCATTTTATTATTGTCCACTTTATAGCGGACCATTTTTTGAAAATGTAAAATCAAATGATCTTCTATTTATCATTTTTTTTCTGTCAGAATGAGCACACGTGGAGATGAAATGTAAATGCTTTTGCATTTTAGATGTATTTTTGTCTGAAAAAGCATTTCTCTAATTTCAATTGACTTTTCATATTTGCCATTTCATTTGAGTTATAGCAGCTTATGCTTCCATAGAAGTAGGCTGCCTGGAAGAGTGTGTTAATAGAGAATAAAACATTCTCTAGCATTGACTAGACTCGTGCAACTTAGTCCAACTTGCACGACAGTTAGACATCAACTTCTTCCTCATCAGTATATTCGATATTTCGACTTGAAGGGTTGCTTTGTTGTTTGTCATTGTTGCAGTATAGTATATTCTCCCTTGACATTTGCAAAACATTGTGCAAGCCAGACTGGCTGATGCGCAACCACATGCCTTTACATGGGGTTTCTGTTTTACATGCACAATACACTATCTTCATGATATAGTAAGTCTGTTGCAGGTTGTCTGGTAAATAATGTGATTGGTTATCCTTATCCCACCCAATATACTCAGTGGGATCAGCTTATAGGGGGGCTCATGATGAGTTGTCCTCCAGATGCCATATTGGAAATAGGATATTCATGTTTTCCTTGAAGGCCTCTGATGCTGGTGGCAGAGAGCAGAGCTTTGTCATTTTAGATGTTGTCTGAAGCTTTATTCATAATCCAGTTTTCGGGGAAGAGGTGACCACCGATAACTACAACATGACGTCTGACGTCATTCTGCTCACACAACACATCTCTCTGTTTTTACTAACCACCGTTTCGGTGGTCACCTCTTCAACTTGACTATGAATAAAGGCCTTTCTCCCGGTCTTTGCCATAGGGTGCCTTCACGCTAGCACCGGTCATTGAGGTAACATCATCAATGCCATAACAAGCACACATTCATTCATTAATTTAGTTGCTTGGGTATGACAGCTTCTATGTCTGCTGTTAGAGGGGCGCATATGTTGGTCTGACGTACTAACAGTCACATGCATGGCCGGTTAAAACTCACCCGTGGCTCCCGACATGGGTTGCCATTTAAGACTCACCCGACACTGATCGACATGTACGTCACCATCGAAAGCCGATTAATCCACATCTTTATTACAGTACGTCATCATTGAGAGCTAGTTATACCAGTTATACCTGACGTCGCTGCTACGATACATACGCATCAAACGGGGCGCAGAGTAACCACAGTATACCGCTAATCAACTTACAAATTACATATACATATGTACACATATACATACATATACATGGGTGTGATTAGGACCCCAATTCACACCTTAGAAAGCATGAGTGTCTATTTCAAACAAACAAATAGTTTGACAGCAGGAATTGCCTGTCATAAGGATGTATTAGGATGTTGATATTCCTTCATCAGCCAACACTCCCCACTGACAGGTAGTACAGGGCCTTAGTCCTACTCCTCCTCCCAGCCAACACTCCCCACTGACAGGTAGTACCCCCCCCCCCCCAGAGAGGATGTACAGGGCCTTAGTCCTACTGCTCCTCCCAGCCAAACTCCCCACTGACAGGTAGTACCCCCCCCCCACCCCCCCCCCCCCTGTCAAAGCCATTTTAACTCCTTCATTTCCCCTTTAAATGTGAATGAATAGAGCGGCTAAATGCGCGTGACAGACAGACCATACATCCAAACAGAAAAGTCCTACCTGATTGTATTTAACAATGTTAAACTCAACAACATTGCAGGTGTACGGGAAGCTTGAATTATCCTGACTCTTTCAATCAAAGTTTTTCTTTCATAAATTAAAATATCCACCGTAGAAGTTTTGAGCTATTTTCTGTCAATAGATTCTGTGCAGGTGATTATTCTAAGTGTGATAATACGTGTCAGAGTTTGGAAGCGCTCATTTTCAATAACGCAACGTCCTGCTGCCTCCTGCATTATGTGCAATTTAGAAACGGGTGGTACGCAAGACCGCTGAGTGATTTCCAATGAGCGCTTCCAAACTCCAACATTCCATCCATGCTACTCAATGTTTTGCCACTCAGTCTAGATGAGGCATGTCCCGGTGGAAAGGTGATGCATGTGCATACTCTGTAATCTATACAGTATGTACATACCTACCATGAGATGCTGATATTGCTGAGGTGTGCGCACAACCCACAGACCGGTTTATTTGCGAACGAAGTGAGCACTAACTATAGAAGCTGGCCAAAACTGTCTGTCTGTGTGTCTGTCTGTGTGTGTGTCACGCTGTAACGTGGAACGATACAGAGGTGTGTGTGTGTGTGTGTGTGTGTGTGTGTGTGTGTGTGTGTGTGTGTGTGTGTGTGTGTGTGTGTGTGTATGTGTGTGTGTGTGTGTGTGTGTGTGTGTGTGTGTGTGTGTGTGTGTGTGTGTGTGTGTGTGTGTGTGTGTGTGTGTGTGTGTGTGTGTGTGTGTGTGTGTGTGTGTGTCAGACTGCCACAACAGCTTTGTTCGCTTCCCGCGTTTACGCGTCTTACTTGTTTTAGTATTAATGGTAACATTCAGAATGTTCAGAGTATACAGGGGTGATGGTGATTATGACTTTCTGCTGAATGCAAACATACCGGTACACATACAGTACAGTGCCTCCAGATAGTTGTTGACACCTGTTATCTCCTCATTGTACACCAGGTGGCAGAGTCATACAGAGTATAAACGCCTGCGTCTCTGAGGCTACAAAATGCTTTGACAGAGTCAATCACGTCACTACCAAAGAGAAATTACTTGACAAATATTGACACAGCAAGCAAGATTCTCTTGAGAGAAGATTCACTGTCTTACCTGTATGTTATATTTGTATTTACCCATGAATATACATCAACAAATAAGAATTAAAAAGATTATATATATGCAAGGCGAATACCTTTGATGAGCTTCATTTCTGCTTATAGCCTTAAATTGAAGCTACAAGCATGCCATTCATTTAGCATCATCTTTAACTTGAGGAGACATCTCAAATTTCTAATCTAACCCTGTACTGCACTGCACTGAATTCAATCAATCTGACATGACATTTTGAAAACCACATCCAGTGAGCTAAAGTTATGCATTTTTAATACATTTTGACTCCCATGCATTTTCCCCCGACAGTATGCAGAAAATGTTAAGAAAATGTATAATATATATTTTATCAAATAAACTGCATCATTGGCATTAGATAGAGAAGGCTTTACTCAGTTAGGAAAAAGTCCTATCAAATGTGAATAATAAAACAGTTAAACCGACCAAACTCCGTTATTGTGTAATGAAACATGAAATTAACTAAATGAAAAATAACTCTTACTGTACTTTTCACTTTGTGTACAGATTTTAAGTGGAGCTAAAAGATGACTCGGATCTTTTTCTCATCCACTAAAGCATTGATGAGATCTCAAACCACTTCACACTAGCTATAGTTGTTTAAGAACTCAAATGCTTACTTTTGATATATTTTCATGAAACAATGTGCTGTGAACTTGCACTAGCAATTTAGTAGCCGACCACCACACTCATTTATACAATTTCTAAGTGTTTCCCTTAAATTACATTATTTTTAAAGCCATGATAAGGTCTTTAAGCAAGAGAGATGCTCTAGGGGTCAGTCAACTTCCAATATACTCTTCTTCGTGCTAATAAAGATGCAAAAGCACTTATACTTCTCTCAATTATTTTGTGAACTGACACCTCCGCACGCTGTCAGCTCCATATGCCCAGAGCTTCAGAGAGGTGTTTGAAAATAGTTGTCCAGTATCCTTGTAGACGAGGACAAGAACAAAACATTGTGTGTCATGTTTGCTGGTGACATGTATATCTATTACAGGCATCTGTGACACTGGAATACATTTGGGAGTATGAATGAATGTGATGTACAAATGTGATGCACAACTTTGAATTGTATTAGATTGAGCCTATGGCAAGTTGTACAGCCGTTGACTCTATAGCACCATCTCAAACTTTATCACCTACAGTATATAACCTTACCCAGTTCACTGTCCCAATAGTTTTACATTTCAAGAGTCGCTGTGTAATTCGAAATTAATATATGAATATTTGAATTTGGAATGAAAGCATTGTCAAGTTGACAAAATGTCATGGAAGTATCGGAATAGATGAGATGTTGGAAGGTTAATGTCTTAACACAGTCCACTGAAACTACAAAAATATTGTCTACATAAAAGGTATTTTAGCTTGACAAGGCCTGATATCTGCCATAATCTGAGAAAAGGCCATTATGCCTATCATTGCTGGGAAGACAAAAAAGGTGGTTGTTATGAATAGGACTGTGGTTTCTCTCTCTCTGTCTGCCTGTCTGTCTGTGAGTCATGCAGTGATATCTCTTGCATGTTTTCTTCTCTGGGCTATCTCTAGAGCTGCAAAGATATAGGAGATTACAGGTTATTATATTATAGGTTACTGTTGTTGTTGCCGTTTGTTTTTTTTGCTGTTGTTGAGACCGAAGACAAATTTCCACACGTGGACAATAAATGAAACTAACTAACTAACTAACTAACTAACTAACTAGGAGTAGCCCTACAAGTTGCTGTGGTTGGTTAGATTGTGCTGTATGATTTGGGAGAGGCTGAACGCTCGGCCTGGAGCAGCCACAGATACCTGGTTATTTTTCTCAGCACTTTAGGGATAAATAACTGTCAAGATATAATCAGACTATCATCAATAATATGAAAATGGTGCTACTTACAATACTATACAGTGACTGCTGGTAGAAGGGATGTGCCGTTTTTGGCCAATATCGATATCCGATATTATTATTTGCTGTTATGGCCGATAATCAATATTACTTACACTTAATCCTCTTCGTGCTGGATAGCACATAAGGTATTCACCAATGAACGCCAATGCTGTCTGTCTACTGCCCAGTGCTGCACTTTGCCCCAGGTCCATCCAAGTTCTTTCATCTCTTTCTCCACAGATCTTCTCCAGGTCTCTTCGGGTCGGCCTCTTTCTCTCTTCCCTGGTGGTGTCCATCTCCATTCTGAAAAATACATGCAACAGGGTATCTGCACTGCAGGCCTAGGCAAGTCAGATTTCCCTTTAAAACTATATATATAATATTGTGAGCTTGTATATCTGTTCAAGCTGTTACTTTGGGCTTGTTTATCTGTAAAGACAATTGGACCAATTAATTAATACTTAATTAATCTCCGATTACTAGCTGGTAGACAACAGAAAGAATGTAATTGTGTGTCTGTCAAGACAAGCCAGCTCTGCCCCTCCCTTCACATGAGCCCAACAGACTGTGGCTGCCAAAGCGAGACAAACCGAACTACTCAGACTGGATCATTGAGTGGGAAGCATGACTATTGGGATGGGAGTGGGGTTCCTTCTAGCCTATTAGTGAGAAGCATGACTATTGGGATGGGAGTGGGGTTCCTTCTAGCCTATTAGTGAGAAGCATGACTATTGGGATGGGAGTGGGGTTCCTTCTAGGCTATTAGTGGGAAGCATGACTATTGGGATGGGAGTGGGGTTCCTTCTAGGCTATTAGTGGGAAGCATGACTATTGGGATGGGAGTGGGGTTCCTTCTAGCCTATTAGTGAGAAGCATGACTATTGGGATGGGAGTGGGGTTCCTTCTAGGCTATTAGTGGGAAGCATGACTATTGGGATGGGAGTGGGGTTCCTTCTAGCCTATTAGTGAGAAGCATGACTATTGGGATGGGAGTGGGGTTCCTTCTAGGCTATTAGTGGGAAGCATGACTATTGGGATGGGAGTGGGGTTCCTTCTAGGCTATTAGTGGGAAGCATGACTATTGGGATGGGAGTGGGGTTCCTTCTAGGCTATTAGTGAGAAGCATGACTATTGGGATGGGAGTGGGGTTCCTTCTAGGCTATTAGTGGGAAGCGTGACTATTGGGATGGGAGTGGGGTTCCTTCTAGGCTATTAGTGAGAAGCATGACTATTGGGATGGGAGTGGGGTTCCTTCTAGGCTATTAGTGGGAAGCGTGACTATTGGGATGGGAGTGGGGTTCCTTCTAGGCTATTAGTGGGAAGCATGACTATTGGGATGGGAGTGGGGTTCCTTCTAGGCTATTAGTGGGAAGCATGACTATTGGGATGGGAGTGAGGTTCCTTCTAGGCTATTAGTGGGAAGCATGACTATTGGGATGGGAGTGAGGTTCCTTCTAGGCTATTAGTGAGAAGCATGACTATTGGGATGGGAGTGAGGTTCCTTCTAGACTATTGGGATGGGAGTGGGGTTCCTTCTAGACTATTGGGATGGGAGTGGGGTTCCTTCTAGACTATTGGGATGGGAGTGGGGTTCCTTCTAGACTATTGGGATGGGAGTGGGGTTCCTTCTAGGCTATTAGTGAGAAGCATGACTATTGGGATGGGAGTGGGGTTCCTTCTAGGCTATTAGTGAGAAGCATGACTATTGGGAGGGGAGTGGGGTTCCTTCTAGGCTATTAGTGAGAAGCATGACTATTGGGATGGGAGTGGGGTTCCTTCTAGCCTATTAGTGAGAAGCATGACTATTGGGAGGGGAGTGGGGTTCCTTCTAGGCTATTAGTGAGAAGCATGACTATTGGGAGGGGAGTGGGGTTCCTTCTAGGCTATTAGTGAGAAGCATGACTATTGGGAGGGGAGTGGGGTTCCTTCTAGGCTATTAGTGAGAAGCATGACTATTGGGAGGGGAGTGGGGTTCCTTCTAGGCTATTAGTGAGAAGCATGACTATTGGGATGGGAGTGAGGTTCCTTCTAGGCTATTAGTGAGAAGCATGACTATTGGGATGGGAGTGAGGTTCCTTCTAGACTATTGGGATGGGAGTGGGGTTCCTTCTAGACTATTGGGATGGGAGTGGGGTTCCTTCTAGACTATTGGGATGGGAGTGGGGTTCCTTCTAGGCTATTAGTGAGAAGCATGACTATTGGGATGGGAGTGAGGTTCCTTCTAGACTATTGGGATGGGAGTGGGGTTCCTTCTAGACTATTGGGATGGGAGTGGGGTTCCTTCTAGGCTATTCCAGTGAGGGTCTCAGGGTAAGTTAGAGTAGGGCTGGCTTTGGACGCTCGCTGTGCATAATGTAAGTTATGAATGATACCTCCACACAGTGCTTATTATTTTCAGACTATCACTAATATGGCACAATGCATTTTTAATGCTATCATTAAAGTTATTTATTTATTCATTCATGATGATGAATTGTACCTTGATAGTATAGGCTACTATACAGTGCACATCTGCTTGTATAGCCTGGAAAACAAATTAGCGAAGCACACGGATACTTAACAGCACAATAACAGCTGCGTTGAGGGACCCAAGTCACCTTCTAGCCAGATGTGGAAATGAAATAACGTACATTTTTGTCAGATTGACCTAATGTCTTCCGCCGCATGGGCTTTCAATGTCACATGCTGGTATTTGATATACAGATGCATTGTAGCACTAACATGAACGTGATATTAGGACATGTACAGTGCTGCTAGACTAATGATGATACTCTGCTGAGATGACAGTCTGTCTAAAAGAGTAATAAGCCCAGAGATGATCTCAACAAAGGTCAATGTTTCGCTTTGCTGAAGAACACACGTGCGTGCGTGCGTGCGTGCGTGCGTGCGTGCGTGCGTGCGCAATGTGAGTGTGTGTACATGCATACTGTACCACAAAATACTGTACGTGTACAGCCTGTCCATGTGTGAGAAAGAAAGATGAATTGTGCGTGCATGACGGCTTGTGTGCACGCATGCACGTCTATGCTTGTGTGTGTGTGTGTGTCCGCACGCCATTGTGTCACTCTCATCCCTTGGAGGCATGATGATCACAGAGTCACTAGGCACACCTTAGAGCCTTCTAGTGCTGCACCGTATGCTGTTCTGTATGGTTACTACAGTATAGTCTGTGCAGGGTGAAGTCCCTATGGACTTGCATGACATTGCTCAGTCAGTGTCACTTTGCGGCTTCTGCAATGTACTTTCTATATAATAGGCCTTGATGCAGCTGTGTACAGTAACTTGGCAAGCATGTGTTGTTGGCAGTGGTGTAAGGTAACCATGAAGTATATGTACTCAAGTACTGTACTTACTGTACTGTACTTTTTTGGTTTGCTTTTTACTTTACTGGAGTGTTTAACATTTCCAATGCTTTTACTTCTACTCCACTACATCTCAGAGGCAAAATATTGTACTTTTTACTACACTACAATTATTTGACAACTTACCGTGGACTCTTATTTGTCTAAAGGTCTGCAAACCTAGTTACTTTGTAGATTTGAATCATTATTACATAACATGCATTAACCACTTCAGCCCTATACTAGCACTGTACGATCTACAAGCTTGCATGACGCATTGTGTGAGCTTGTAGTTCTGCTATTTTCAAAGCATTTTATATACATTTGGGAACTTGTGAAATGGGACATTCTGCGTAATGACTACTTTTACTTGATGCCAATACTTTTGTACTTTTACTCAAGACATTTTTGAATACCAAACGTTTACTTGTCTGTGGAGTGTGTTCATGATTTCAGACAGCCTGGTTTTTGTATTATTGAAATTAGAAGCGGCCGGTCGAGCTCTAGCGCCACAGATATAAATGGTGTAACGCAGAAACCTGTGGCCTGTATAATGATGTTACCAGTATCGTCAGCTCTGGTAAATTTCGTCCATTGCTGACTGAGTTAAAAACATGAATTATCAGTTAATATTCTCCAGCAGACCGTAGACATCCTAACTACGTACAACCTTCATTAATACACATGCACACATGTCCACAAAACCTGTTCGACCTTTCTCCTCCATCTGTTATATGAGAGTCAGTGTGGCCAGCACTCTTCATTAATCATGGTGGGAGAATAAACTGTTCACTAGAAACTAACACTGGCCATGCCCCCAATACAACCCACCCTATCTCCTAATGTTAGTTAGCTACTGTATGCTTATGTTGGATAATTACCATAAGCACACAGACTTACACATTTAATGTTTTGGTAACATCATAATGGTGAAGAGTGCTCATATCATATGAATCCCACTATCAGAATCAGAATAGGGTCGACGTGGTGTCTGGTTTCTAGGACCGAGCTTACTACACTCCACTTGCCTCCACATAGACTATTCATAAGTACTCTGCCAATGTTCTAGGTTTATTATCCTGCCCTCAATGTCTTCACATATATGTGAAGACATTGTGGGCAGGATAAATAAATACAATAATGCGTTTTATATTAACTGTACAATATTATTGTACAGTTAATATAAAACGCATTACTCAGGCACATTTCTGCGACCAGCAGTTAACTATGGAATCGCGCATTTCCCGTCAGTTTGTGTGTCGGGCACGTGACATCACGTGGCATCATCAGAGATGGAGCATGTGACATCACGTGACATCATCAGGCATGGAGATCCCTGATGTCATCACTCATCAATATTAAGCCCATATATGGAGATCCCTGATGTCATCAATATTCGCCAGAAACTCTACATCTGACCTCAAACCTCAAACTCTTAGATCATATATGGAGCAGCTGACCTGTTCTGACTGATACCATGTCCATTCAAACTCTAGACGGGCCTGCCCCAAAGTTTTTAGTGCAGCTGCGTCCGGCAGCCGGCGAAAACTAGAGTTCTCAACAGCGCTCACCCAGTTACCCAGGCGGATATGTTGATCATCCATCAGTGTCCTTTGATGACAACGATATACTGTACAATTTGTATGCATCATGTCCGCCCAGCGATAGATGATTTAATGTCTTGAACCGATCAAATTAAAAAGGGTCCACAAGGGTCTCTATTGTGACAGGTCTATAGTTAAATGAACGTGACTTGTGAACAAATCCAGAGACAGAGACAGGGAGTTATGGATTCAAGAGGTTATTGATCCAACTTTCTTGTAATTTCAGCAAACCATAAAGGTCAGCTACAGATTATTATTTTTTTAACCTGTTAACGCCGGGAAAGCATCTGGGTCATAGATGTTAGATGTTTTAACCACTATCATATTTTATACTTGGCGTAATTTATACTTAAAATTGGCGCAGATGTTTGATGATCATATATTTTCAAAGAGAACATTTTGAACTCTAATCATTGCTTCTGAGGGTCCCTGGAACAAAATATTTTGAGATGAGGGGTCTGCGGACAAAATGTTGGGGTCCTTGACATGAAAAAGTTTGAGAACCACTAATATAGCAACATCTTTTTCAGAAAACATTTGTAGATTCAGCCCCAGGTCTTAATGCACTAAACTCCATCTGGGTGGGTTTGGTCTGGGTGGGTTTGGGGTCCATCACATCACTGTCTAGTCCCATGTGACCACTGTCATTTTCTGTGCTGTAAGAATTCAAATAAGAATGGCAGAATATGTAAGGGATAATATCTGGCTAGGTGGTCATTGTCGGGAGATAATTCACCGACAGGGAGTTTAACCACCGAGGCGAAGCCGAGGTGGTTACACTCCCTGAAGGTGAATTATATGCCGACAATGACCACCTAGCCAGATATTATCCCGCTTATTACATGGCTAACTAACATAAATTAATACATTGACCCAAAACGCAACAAAAAAAGTATTCCATAAGTTCGCGCTGGCTGCGTCTGCCCAGCTGCAGGGCTGCAGCACTGTCAGAAAACAAGGAAGTGAGTTGATCAAATAGAATCCATTTTCGGGTCCTGCTTCGTCTATTTCTCGCTCAAATGTTTTCAAAAACATTTTTAAGAGCAATGTTTAGCTGTAAATTACATTGTGTGTCACTAGTGTGTGTGTTTACATGGCTGTTATGTTGGAAACGGCAGTAAATCAAGCGGGGCGCAGCCACGCAGCTGGTGGTGCTCAGAGGGTTTGATTAGGCAGCGGTCATTATACAGCGGAGCGGTCATTATCATGAGATAACTCACCGCTGAATTAAGCGATTGACCAATCAGAATCAAGCATTCAACCAAGCCATGTAATAAAGCATTTTAGCATATAACACATTGGATATGGAACTGGAAAAGTACTTGTCAAGAAATATTTAACGACATGCATGGAACCGTGCATGGTGGAAATAAATGAGCAGGGGCAGGGAGGGAGACAGAATAAGTCGTCATTATTTTGGGATAATGAAGCTGTAACATAGCAAGGTAAGACAATCTATTCAAATGTAGCCAACAGAGTCAGACTTTAGGCTCCAACTCACACGCCTTTTTATAAAAAGGTCTATATATATTTTTGACTCACTGAGCAGTTTATATATGACATTTTTATGATTTTACACACATTTTGTGCACAAAAACACCAACAGACGGAGCAAAACACTTCAATTATTGATTACAATGTACTGAATAATACACCCTTGTTTTCAACCAATGTTTTAACTGCCCACACCAGATTGTAAGCTGCTCTGTACAGTATGGTGACTTTGGCTGGGTTGAGGGTTTATTATGCTCTAGCCACAATCACACGATGCATCAGTTTTTTTTTTTTTATCATAAAAAGTGTTGCACTTCACTTCAGTGCTGCTGGCTACTTTAATCACCAATCAAAGCCCCACCCTGGCTTCCTGTTTTCTGCTGACCATTCCATTAGGCCTTTACTACCATCCATGGAAAATGTTTAATACCAACACCCACCCAGCCCGTTATGAGTGCTGAGCTGCACCAGCAATCCAACAAAAACATGCATTAATCAACCACTTGAAACCAACCTGGCCTGCAAAACAACGTTATATGCATTATAGCTCAGTCAAGAAAGACTGAGCCATGAACAGAAATAGTTCGAAATGGAATTGTTTATTGATTAGCAGCAACAAAGTAACCCTTTATTAAAGTAACTAGAAGCTCTAGCACCACAAAAGAAGAAAAAAAGATTTTTGAAAAAAATACAAATAAGAATAGTAAAACAAAATAAAGAATAATTATTTTGAGTTACAAAATGTATGAAGGAAAAAAGGAATACAAACTCAAACTAAAAAAATGTAAAAACAAAAATCGCTAGGGCAGACCCTAGCGATTTTTGTTTTTACATTTTTTTAGTTTAGCAAACTCATAATGTAATAACTGCTCATAATGTAATAAGGGCTCATAATGTAATAATTTAAATGTAATAAATACTCTTAATGTAATAATCAGCTCATAGCTCAACAGATCTTTCTATAATGTAATAATGTAAAAACGTGTTATATTATGAACGAACACATAGCAGCTCATAATGTAATAAAAGTTCATAATGTAATAATGGCCCATGTTGTTGAGAAATGTCTTACACTGTCATATTTATTACCTCTATTGACAAAGGTAGACTTTCTTAAGGCCCATATTGTTGAGAAAAGTCTTACACTGTCATATTTATTACCTGTATTGACAAAGGTAGACTTTCTTAAGGCCCATATTGTTGAGAAAAGTCTTACACTGTCATATTTATTACCTCTATTGACAAAGGTAGAACTTCTTAAGTCACATATTGTTGAGAAAAGTCTTACACTGTCATATTTATTACCTGTATTGACAAAGGTAGACCTTCTTAAGGCACATATTGTTGAGAAAAGTCTTACACTGTCATATTTATTACCTGTATTGACATTATGTACAAAATGTATCATGGCCAGTGATCAGTGTCATGATAGATAGATAGATAGATAGATAGATTCTTTATTATTGTGTCATGCACCCAAGGCGCCCAGCCCACATGGACTTATAGGACACACCACAAATCATTGCGTCAGTATTGCATTGTGTACAGGAAACAGTTTTCTTTTTCTTTTCTTTTTACACAAACAAAACATTCTGCCTTTTTTCCCACGCTTTGCATAAAAAGTCTGCTAAAGCAAAAATACCTTTCCTAAAACAAAATTCCAACTTTTCGTAGTCCTCTAACCAGAAAAAGTTAACACAGATGGTTGTCATTTTACAAAATAATACATGTCTTAGTTCTTCATATAATGGGCAGTAAAACAAAAAATGAATTTCATTTTCAATTTCTTTCAAATCACACAGTAAACATACTCTGTCCTCCTCAGGAGTACCAATGAATCTACCCGTTTCTAAAGCTAATGGTAAGGTCCCAGAATGCAGCTGTGCACAAAAAGATCTCTGACTTTTGGATACATTTTGTGTAACATAAGGTTCAGGGCCATAATTATTTTTAATAAGACGATATGTTCTTAGTTTTGGTTTGTACCATAAATCAACAGCCCAACTCTCCTTATACCCAAGGAACATAAAGTTCTGTATCGCATGAATATTACAGCATAGTTTATTTAAATAAATAAATGATGAATTATTCATAAAAAATAAAGACTTTACTTCATTGGCCCAGGGGTAACCATTAGAAATGTCCCAGTTAAAAATCTTTTTGGTTAGTCTGTCATCGGACATATTAACAAGTCTATTCCAAAGTCTCAACATCTCACCTTTGTGTCTGATATTTACGGGCATCCATCCCATATCTCCGCTAATGGCCAAGATAGGCGTAAGCTTATGAACTCCAAGAAATGACCGTATGGCTCTATTTTGAATTGTGTTACAACTTTCCTTGTCCGGAAAACCCCATACACCGGAGGCATAGTCCGAAACAGGGCATACACAAGACTGATATAATTGTGTATATGTATAATATCCTAAATCCTTACAGGCTTTCACCTTATTCAGTACTGACCCCAGGGCTCTACCAGCTGAATCAGAAAGAACCTGAGTGCCTTCCTTGAAGTTCATATGCTCATCTAAAGTGAGGCCAAGATATTTATATGTCTTTGTGTATGTTAATACAGTTCTCCCACACGTAAATGTAAATGGACTCCTTTCTACAGATGGTTTCCTAAAGTGAACAATTTGTGTTTTGTCAATATTTACCACCAGCCTCCACCTCAAACACCAATCCGCAACAATATTGAGCATGTTTTGCAGCTCCTTTTCGCAATTGGCAAGTAAAATTATGTCGTCTGCATACAAAAGTATGCCTACAATCATATCCGCTACTTCCACCCCCAATTTGGAGTTTCTAATCTCAATTGCTAGATCATTAACGAACATGGAGAACAAAGTTGGTGACAAGACATCTCCTTGTTTCACACCAAAGTGTGTAGGAAACCATCCTGTTCTGAAGTCATTTACCTGAACACAAGCAATGGGGGCCCGATACAGGGCCTTAATGGCAGCATAAAACTTCCCATTTACCCCTGATGTTAATAATCTGTATTCAAGGAGCTCCCTATTTACCCAGTCAAAGGCTTTTTGAAAATCAATGAAACATGCATATGTAGATTTATTTTCTTGAAGTCTTGCTCTAACAATGGTAGTGACTGAGTAAATATGGTCAATACAAGATCTTGCTTTACGGAAACCGTTCTGTTCGTCAACAAGAAATCCTGACCGTTCAAAATGATCTGTAAGTCTATTATTTAGAAGTGAAGAGTATAATTTGTATACATTACTAATAAGACTTATGCCTCGATAGCTAAGCGGAAGTTTAGGGTCATTTTTTGCGGACTTTGGAATAGGCTTTATGATAGTTCTGTACCACTGCGAAGGAACAATACCACTATCGAAACAGGATTGAAACAAATTAAACAAAATGTCTAACAACTTAGGTGATTTCAATACCTCATATGAAATGTCATCAATTCCCGTAGCTTTTCTTAATTTACTTTTTTCAATCACTCTCTTTAATTCCTCAGTAGTGAAATTACCATTTAAATAAAGATTACAATTGTAAGTGTCTGTACTCATTTCACTTTCCATTAACTTTTTTAAACCGCTAACTTCTTTCAAGAAAGCCTCATCAAATAAAGAGTGATTACATCCGGAAAACAAATCTGTGAAATCCTTCTCCCATTTTTCTAATACTATTCCTATGTCAGAGCAGCATTCCCCACTCTCCAATGTTACAACCATAGGAATCTCTCTTTTCTTAATGGGACCCAATTTATTAATTTCCTTCCAAAATGTCTGGGGGTTATGAGTATGTAGTTGCTCAATATGTAACGACATTCCTCTGTTAAACTTGCGTTTCACTGCACGTAACCTTTTATCAAATTCCCCTTGACTATCTTTGAATTTCTTTCTCAAGTCTACTCTCAATGTCTTATTTACACATTTTAGGAATTTCCTCTCTGCATCTCTTAAATGGTCCCATAACCTTTGTAGCTCTTGGTTCCAATAAGGTTTACGTATTCTGTTTGACCCTTTTTGAATATGTTTTTTACCACATTTATCCAATTCTGTATATAAACACTCACAAAATGTATCATAACAAGCATCCATATGAGCTTGGTTATTTGGGTTTAACTTCAACTGGTCATTAAGCTCCAATAAGATATTATTACATGTGTTAGATGATAAAAAACCTTCAGGGAAACTTCTTATTTGAGATCTTAAATTATTTTGACTCCTGGGTACTTCCACTTCTTTACAAAACGTTGACCTAGTCTGAAATGATAACATCAGTATTGAGTGATCAGGCACTTTACATCTGTCTCCCAGTAAAGAGATACCCTCCGGCCCCAAACTCTCTAATAACTCATTTGGGGTCAAAACAATAAATGTATTACAGTTGTTTAACCCTTCGTGGGGAACAATCATATAGTCTACTACCGCTCTGCCTCTAGTGGAGACAGAGGTAAAGTTATCAGTACCTGATGTTCTCCCATTTACTACACAGCATTTTGCATCTCTCAAGAATTCAATTAAAACCTCTCCATATTTATTAATCGAAGTGTCTAGATTATTTCTTGGGGGTACATTATCAACGTCTGGAATGTAGTCATTAAGATTGCCAATACGTCCATTATAATCCCCACACAGGTACAAATCATCTACATCAGATAAACTATATATCTGAGCCAGTAAATGGCTAAAAAATATATGAGAAGAAATTGTTCTTGGAGATCCCTCAGGCGGCAAGTAACAGGTAAAAATAGCAAAACAATTCATAGAAAACCTATTCTTAAAACGCATTCCCAATATTCCCTCCACGGTTTTATCAATTATATTAACTTTATAACTTTCAAATATTGTATTCTTTACTAAAATACCAACTCCCCCTGATCCTTTAACAGCTCTCATATGCATTTTACGATTTTGCCCAAACCAAGTGTACCCTGTCAGTTCTATATCTTGGTGACAAGTCAAATGGGTTTCATTTAGAGAGATAATGTCAGGGTTAGTATTTAGCAATATTTGTTTTCTAAGCTCACAGTTCCCGGTTGTCCAGCCATTTACATTCCAGTGCACTAATGTACAGTTTTCAAGTTGTGTGGGTTGGGCATTTACCTAACGTGGCACTGAATCATCTCTTCTCTGTCGCCCACGACCCCGTCCCCGCCCCCGTCCCCATGGGCTTTGTGGTCGTGCGCCCTGGGGGTGTCTGTCCCTGTTCTCGTCCTCCGAAATATAGTTTCTCTGTCCTTGTCCACCTCGACCCCGGCGGGGGCTCCGTGCGTCAGCATCATGCTCACGGAGGTGAGTATGGGGGGGTCTGTCATTCACCCCCTCCTCCAGAGTATCTCTTCCTTGAACCTGTCCCCCTCGACCCCGGCGGGGGCTCTGTGCGTCGGCATCACGCTCAGTAGGCTGATCAGTAGGCTATCATGTTATACTGTACATACATAATGTAAAGAGAAAAGCTTGGTGTGGCGTTGCACGCGTGCATGCGTGCCCACCCACTCCTGACCAGGCCCACCCAAAACTGCAGTTCTGGCTTCGCCACTGACTTCTTTTATCAAGTACAGTATAGTAGGAGTACAGTTTGACTACATACTTGTAGGCCTACAGTACAGTACAGTACAGTACAGAAGTACATACTTGTACAGTACGATTACAGTACACTACGCGTACACTATGCGTACAGTATATTAGATATTATGTAGATATTACAATGGCCGGTGGATGACGTCAATATGACAATTGAGACGAATACAAAATTTATTCTGACCCCTCCCCGAAAAGGCCTTTTTGTCCTGACCACTTATCCATGATTTATATACATTATGGACCATTAGTTTGGACTTTGGATGGATATTCGTTTCAACTGCTCAATTCTTGCCACTGTCTCTGATTGTCTTTTATGCTTTGAAAAGTTCAAAGCAATCACTTCAATATAGAGTGTAGAGTAGAAAGTAGACAAAAGTACAGAGATGGCCATGGACATAGTAACAATACTACGCTTGACTATTAAAGTAATTCATTACAAATTGCTCCATCTATGCCTTCCCTCTCAAGGGTTGAGGAAACCACGACATGCTTCTTTTAAAACCACTTCACGAGTTCACGTTGCTTGAAAAGAAAAAGTGTGAAGGTCAAACCACTCTCCACTCACAGTGTGCTTTTCTTCATCGTGTCTACTGGACTAGTATGCATTTTGTATTTATGGTAATATTTAATTTTGTATGTCCGTGGCAAACATTTTTGTTTGAGGAAAATGTCCATCACAAGCCATGCATGCTGATGACCCCTGCTCCGGACAAGTGACTTTTCTGTCCGGACAAGTCAATGGGAAAAATATACATCTTTCTTTGAGATTTACATTAGACAATTAAAAATCCGATCTTGTCTCCCCGATTCTGATCTTTTGAAATTCATGTGATCGGAGCCGATTTTCGATCACCCGATCCGATCGGGACAACCCTAGCAGTAAGAATAACAATTAATGTATAGTTGCAACGCTCGGTTCACACATGTGTTTTTTGGCCAGGGGGAGGTAGTTTAGACACCAGGATTACTGCATGTTTTTTGTGAGGGTAGAAGACAATAATAATAATAACCAGTAAGACGACCTGGGGGCAAGAAACGATCTCGCTCTAAAGGGCGAGGTCGCGTGCACGCATCTGCCTGGGTGACGGCCCCAAGTATGGGTATTTTGAGTGACGGGCAATTCCCAAGTATACTTGGAATTTTTTGTCAAAAATGTAAGATTTGGGGGCATGGTGGCACAGTTGGTAGTGCTGTCGCCTCACAGCTAGAAGGTCCTGGGTTCGATTCCCGCTCGGGACGCTGTGGGTGCTGGCGGCGTGTTTCCTCCTCCGCGTCATCAGTGCCCATACCCGAGGCGGGGTTGGCGAAAGGGCCTTTCTGTGTGGAGTTTGCATGTTCACTCCGTGTCCCCTAGGGTAGGTACCCTCACAAAAAAATGCAGTAATCCTGGTCTCTAAACTGATGGAGGGGAAAGGAACTGGTTGGAATAACGAGTTCCTTCCACGCGCTACGTCCAACCAGGGAAACTCCCCCCTGTGTAAAGGAGCAACTTGGACACTCAGGCATGAAGGAAGCATGAGTTCAAGTCCATTGCTCTCCCCATGTCCCCATATATGGGGACTAGGTTGACGGAGGGTGTGTACTGTGTACTGTGTAGAGCCCAGGATCACATTAGATCATTGACACAGGGGTGAAAAATGGGTTACAAAATCGTGGGATAAAAAAAAAAGTAAGATTTCATAGTAAATGCACAAAGTCTCTGTACGTCTAATCCATGTAATTCGGAAACCGTTTGCCCCACCGACTTCAAATTTGACACGCATTCCACACCACCACACGGAGTGCAGTGCCCGGTGTCAAGTCTGTCGGTTCGCCAGTTGTCAGGAAAAATCACAAAAGCCTCTGCAGAGGATATGGACCTGGCCTGTTCTGACATCACAATGATGCGCAACCTCGCCCTTTATTAGCCTATTGATCACACCTGATCACCCCCCAACGGGCACTGATCACACCTAGATCTCCATATATGGTAAATAAATGGTGCATTTATATAGCGCCTTTATCCAAGGAGCTTTACATAGATTGTGCATTACATTCACCCATTCACACACACATTCATACACCGATTGCGGCGGAAGCCATGCAAGGTACCAACCAGCACATCGGGAGCAATTTGGGGTTCAGTGTCTTGCCCAAGGACACTTTGACATGTAGACAGGAGGAGCCGGGATTCGAACCGCCGACCCATGGATCATTGGACGACCTACTCTACTTCTTGAGCCACAGTCGCCTGCAGTCGCTATATGGAGCTGGCCTGTTCTGACATCACAAATAAATGATGTTCTGACATCACAATGATGCACAACCTCGCCCTTTATTAGCCAATAATCACACCTGATCACCCCCCAACGGGCACTGTTCTAGTTAATTTAACTCTATAAGGAGTAGGATAATAATTTTTAAAAGTCTTTAATAAATAGCATTAAAGAAAGACAATAAAAATAGCAATGAAAATGTTTGGAAAAGAAAGTCTATACATTAAGTCAACAGAGGTAATAAATATGACAGTGTATAGACTTCTCAACAATATGGGCCATAAGAAAGTCTACATTTGGCAACAGAGGTAATAAATAAGACAGTGTACGACTTTTCTCAACAATATGGGCCATAAGAAAGTATACTTATGGCCCACATTTTGTCAACAGAGGTAATACATATGACACTTTTCTCAACAACATGGGCCATTATTACATTATGAACTTTTATTACATTATGAGCTGCTATGTGTTCGTTCATAATGTAACACATTATTACATTATAGAAAAATATGTTATTACGTTATGCGCTAATTTTTTTATTACATTATGAAATGATTATTACATTATGAGTTTTTATTACATTTAAATTATTACATTATGAGCCCTTATTACATTATGAGCAGTTATTACATTATGAGTTGCTACACTCACAAATAGTAGCCTAGCCTTAGCCTACATGCATACATGCATACCCTCTATACAGTCTTATTAAGCCCAGTGTTTGGCTGCACGGTGTATAGAAAAATAATGAGTCCACATTTCGTTTAACCTACTTTGACGTGCTTTGATCAAGCGACCAGCTGAGCTTGTTGCCGTAATGCACAGTACTGCTCTAGCCAGCATGGAGAGGAGGGGGAAGGTGTAACGTGATCATTTAAAAGTCAAGTAGGGGGATCTTGGTTCTTGGCACTCGTTGACAGTGAAGTGAGTCCAGCAACAATCTCTGTATTTTCAATGAATGCCCTGGCATAAAAATGAATGATTCTTGGCCGTCATCACAAAGTCACTGTTATATCTTTGTAATGTAAAAACTCTGTAATGGCCATGCTGGAGACCGTCTGAGTACTTTATATCACAACATGGAGTTCAGACACGGACTCATCGCACCCTCTGTTGAGTACCCTTTCAAGAACATACTGGCCTTTTTTGTCATTAATTATCACCATTATGTCAGTTCAGGATGTGTGTGCCGTCCAAAGACTCTTCCCTGGGGATGCTTGATGCGCACGTATCCTCCTTAGTGCTACAATATAGGTAACCCAAAAATAATTAGCAGTAATTGTGCCAAACCCAAGGACAGCACACGTTGCTCAGCTCTACACTACAGTACATAGCTGACACACACACGCACGCACGCATGCTCACTTGAGAAGCTGAATTTTCCCTGTGGAATGAAATGTCTCTAATTTATCTATTATTGAATGTTTCAGCACCACTGCCGGTGGACAGCGACACGCCATGCACTTTGACACAGCATCATGCCTTTTTTATATGGGGATACATTACCCAAGAGAGCAATGCATTGTGAGAATCACACCAAATGCATTCTCTTTCATCTCTAAAATACAAAGTAGTTCATCAGTTATAAGGCCTATACAAAGATAAAGCGAGGCGGTAGCATCAGAATGCACCTGTGCATGAAATAACCATCACATTGAACACAATTTCAGTTCAACATTGGGATGCAATTAAATCCATCCATTTGTGCCAAGTTTTATATTTACAGAACATGTTTTTATTTGGTCGGTAATCGGTATATCACTGAAAAAGGATTTAATAATGAAAAATGACCCTTCATGTTTTGCCCTCTCTGTAGTTCCGATGTTACAGGCTGAAGCTTATCTTGACTAGTTTGCTCAGACTTGGTGTACAGGTTTGAGATGAGGGTTGCTGTCACTCTTCAGGGTTGGACTTGCACTGCCAGCCTTGTGTCTGTCTGGAGCATTTTCTATACAGTTGGGTGCCACCGATATTGTCCCTTATCATTTGACCAATTTAGGCCTGACCTCAAAATTTTAAAAAATCCTTCTAAATCCTCCAGTTTTCTGAAATAAATATTTTCACGATTTTTCAAAAATAGCAGACCTACAAGCTCGTAGCGCGCCACTCGGTGGCGCGCTATGAGCTTGTAGATCTGCTATTTTTCAATAGCTAAATTATAACATAATGTTTAAAACACCAAAAGGGGTTCCCGCCCAAAATGGGTTAACTGTCCTTTTGCGCAGATCACGCAAAACTCAGCAAAAAGAAAAGGACAATATCGATGGCCTCCAACTGTATGTCTTCAAATGTGGACTGAGGAAGGTGGCCATTGTAACATGGATCTGCTGTTTACAATGTCCCTTCAACCAGTGGCCACACCAGGACTGAGTTGGGTTTGGTAGTACTCTCCATATCTTCTGATTCATCTTTACTGGGGGATAAGAAATCTCCATTTGTGAGGCATTACTGACAGAATTGATGCACTGCACACATTATCGTTCTTAAGTGCAGATTTTCTTTTGGACCCGGATCAAGTTACAAATTAAGCTTTTGGTTGTGACTCTGTAAGAATCACAGAGAGGAAGCTTCATAGCTTCATACACTATATTCAATATTCATGCATGCTGATTCAGGTTTCATGCAGATTTTGATGATACAGATACCCGTCTTATTTGTGCAATACCTCATAACTCAAGCAGATAACATACACTATAATAACTGTGTCATCGACTCAACGGACAGGACAACCCGCCCTAATCTCTCTCACTCCTGTCTTTGTTGGCCCACTTTACGTGCAACCTTGGCATCACACATTTTCAACTTTGCTATGATTTGTCGCATCTTCAGAGGAAGCTAGCATTCTCCATTCTCTCTTACTTCTGACCTGATCAGATATAGTGGTATGCATCCAAATAAAAAACCATGTGTGTTTCATTCAGGACATACACATTCTGTTCACGGGATGCTTGAGAACAAATTTGCACAACACAGATTCAACTATGCAATCTGCATGAGCTCTGAAACGCCCCCTCCCCCGAAGTAGAGCCTGAAGATACATGGTTATTACATGGACAATTATAATAGACACATGAAACCCCTCAAGGGCAGAACCAAAAAGAACTTGAATATTAAAAGAACATGATACTATATGGAAGTGGGTGGATGGGAGCTAGGGTTAAGATCACTGTACAGGCTGGCAATAATGTAATGAGAGTCGAGAGATATGCTGAGCATGTAGAAGTGTCTGTTTAAATGGACTATGTAGATTGAACTTTTGACCGTGGGCATATGTGATTGGACGGTGAATGAAGCGTGGGACCGCTGCTTTGAATGCATATCTGAACTATTAAATTGTGTGGTTGAATGTGATTGGAGGCTGGACCTCGAGCGTGGGACCCGTTCGACTTCTGTGCCCGCAATGCTGAGAGACAATTTACAATTTAGGCATTTAGCAGACGCTCTTAATCCAGAGCGAGAGAGAGAGAGAGAGAGAGAGAGAGAGACACCCGCCTGCCACACCCAGAATATTTTTATTTTACCCAAGCTGACTGAAGCCCACCCAGCCAATGGGTCATCCTGTGGGATGTGGGATGATGATCTGCAAACGAGTCGACCGGCACATTACTAACTGCACGCATGCACTCAAAACCTCACATGCCTACACCTACACCGATGTTTTTATGATAGGCTACAGATGAAAGATATCATATTTACAAAAGTGAAACGAAGGAAGTACCACATAAATGTTAATTAAAATCACACATAAGTGGGTCTGCATGAAGACTTTCAGTGCACTTGCGGTTTAAGACACGTTTTTTTTTTTCAAACATCTAGGAGTGAAAGTAGCATACCCTTGCCTGCTATGGACAGAGAAGGAGTTAATCACCTGAAGTGCCCTTGAGCAAGGCAATGAACCCCTACCATGAAATGTTCTATGAGCAGGGTCTGGCTGTAAACAAGCATCTCGAGCTTAGTCCATTCACCCTGGGTAAACAAAGAAATTTGCTTTGCTTTGCTTTACATACCTTTGCTCCACAAGCTTGCAGTTACTTACTACTTACAAATACTTGCAGTTTATGAATTTACAAGGAAGGAAGTATTGGAGTATACACACAAAGATGTCCCATATTCACGACAGCTTATAAAACACGATATATTATGTCAAATAAATTCAACTTTAGTTCTCTACACAGATGGGTCACCCTGATTCACCCACACAACACGGTTATTGTACGCCACAGCATCGGATTTTAATTTGAAAAAATGTAATAGCGTCTTCAAGGTTTGTTATTGCCTTCCAACAAAAAGTGCTTGGCCATGTCCTTGCTGCTGTATGTTCTGTCACATTCATTGTGTGTGGATGGCAAATTCTCTTCAATAGAACTCACAGTATAGATGACTAAAAGTTTAGCAATTCTGGTTGGCTGGCTTAACGGTCTGAAAGCTATATCTCCACCAAGCCAGAGGCATGAAACATAGGGGGTATCAGAAATAAGTTGCCACTTATTCTGGTTTAAGATTTGTGGCCTGGGCTGTGGCTCAGCGGTCCAGGCACCTTGGCTGCTAATCCAGTCTGGCAGTGTGCCGCGGGTTCGACTCCCGATCCCGACGGCCTTTACTGCATGTCATCCCCCCATCTCTCTCCCCATTTCCTGTCAGCCTACTGTCTGTCCCTCCATAAAAAATATAAAATAAAGGCGAAAGCCACAAAAAAAAAACATTAAAAAAAAAAAAAGATTTGCACCAATCCTTTGTTCTTCTTATGCGTACTAATTTACCCCATATTTAAATTTTTAATTTTGAAGTCACTGATACTGCTTTTATGCTTTATGATTTTATGTACTGCCATGTGTTTTCACTGTTACAAGTTACAAGTTGTCTTTGATTTATTTTCATCCCCCAATATTTCTCAATGGCCTCATCATTGTAGAGAATAATGTATAATCTATACGCTATTTTGGAAATGGCGTATAGAACTAGTGGATCTACAACGCAGTGCATTGTGAGATTGTAGATCCACTATTGTCACTATTTATTTGGAGGGAGAAAATGTTCTCCTATGCCCAAAATAAGGTATAGTCAGGTTGAAAGTAATCTTTGCAGACAAGGAAACGCATATCTATAACACGTGTCACATAGATGGATGGGCATGGACTGAGATTCACTCAGTGTTGATCTGAATTCAGATTAATCTGCCAGAAAGAAATCTGAGTTGGGGAAAATAATGCATAAAAGATTGAAGTTTAACTGCATTTGGGGTTAAATGTGAACACTATAGGGGTGGCAATTGCCATATCCCCCTGAGACCCCATCCTATATGTCCATATTTTACTGTACATTCATTGGGCTGCATCATTTAAATCTGTCAGCTGTGTCATATTCCATTAGTCCCTCACAGTGCTGCAGGCATACATTTTTAACATGTAAAGACCCAGTGGGGATCTAACTTTATAGCCTGCCCTGACAGGGCTTATGATGACACTCTGTATCCACTAAGCTGTGCAGGACCGCATGGGGTTGAATAATGAATTCAAACGGACACGTGGCTAATATCCAAGTCCATTTTTAAACACACCACTGCCGTACCTTTTCAGTTGTACCTGCTCAAGTCCTATACCTGTCCTACACTTGACAGTCCACAAGCCTTACATGTAAATTAGCCAATAGACACAAATTAGCAGCATGTATTAGTCAGTCTGAGAAAAAACAAAAACAAAACATGAAAATAAATAAATAAACCAAACAACTAAAAAATTACTAATCTCAATGAATTGGACTGCCCAGCACCAGACTGCTAGCCTGACACTGAATTTTCATTTCGTTTCACTTCATTATTCAGACTGAAAGCCTTCTGGGATGGGCGTTGCCAAAGCGGCAGTCTTTGGCGATTGGTTTAGGTTCACAACAACCAATCCAAATAGTAGCAAAGCAGATGATGGCTAAGGCCTGACTCACACCTTCGCAACAGATTGATGTATAGCTGATGCATGAGACTTATTGACTGATGCAAGCTCACAATGCATTTCCAATGGGAGTCACATGGTTTGACACAACATTTGTGTTGTATGGGGGGCAGTCGAAACACAGCCGAAAGCCGTACAACACAAATGTTGTGTCAAACCATGTGACTTCCATTGGAAATGCATTGCGAGCTTGCATCAGTAAACAAGTCTCATGCATCTAGCATCCAACAATGTTGTATGCTAGATGCGAAGGTGTGAGTCAGGCCTAAGCAAACAAACATGGTCAACGAGCGCTACTAGCATGTAAACAAACACAGTAAAATATGTCGGATGATGATGTTTCTAAAACCTGTCGTTTCTGTAAAGAAACTATTTATCATAAGGTGATTAAATAGCCAGATTGATACGGTCGCACGTTACCATAGTGAGGGCAGCCATGTTTGTTATTTGACGTCATCGAGTTGAAACTGCGCTGATTTTCAACCGAGGCTGCCATAGAGTCACCAGACCTGAATTGCCCAGAACATATTTTTGAATAGGCGTGTCTAGCGATTCAGGGGCTGGAGCGACGGAGCCGGCTGCTGCCAGACTGCAGCTCAATGGCAAATCATTGCAGTTGATTAATAATACAATACCTCGCGAGTTTACTTGACATCATCATCATGACGTGTACCTGGAAGTACACTGCGACTTGCCATTTCAGCCGGATGCTGACGTGCTTTGCTTTGTTGACATACCCTTGTAGTATGAAGAATGACGTGCTTGCAATATGAATGACTCATCTCTTTCAAATACAACTGTTCCAAGGTCTTGTGTGTGTGTGTGTGTGTGTGTGTGTGTGTGTGTGTGTGTGCGTGTGCATGTGCGGCGTGTGCGCACAGTACACGTGTGCATTGCATTCAACTTTTTTTCTTGTTTTGATCTGGAGGAAAACACTTTGCTAGAGTATACTGCTGCAGGGAATTCTGTGGGTGTTTCTTGACCCTGCATTAAAAGTAAAACTGGGAAAGCATCTTTGTGTCATTTTAGATTTTAGCGTTGGCTATTTACAGGAAAAAGCAAGGTCTTATGCACGCCTGATCAGCTCAGAGACGGGTGTGTGTGTATGCAGGGATCAGACGTCAGAATACAATGAAATTACCTGCACACTGTCTACTCTACACTCGAATTTACAATTTAGGCATTTAGCAGACGCTCTTAATCCAGAGACAAAAAACATGGCAATACATCATAGAGAATAGTCATCATGAATCATACGTAGACTAAGAACATAACAGTGGAATATCTATATAATGAAACTATGCATATAGTGCTATGGCTACATAAAATGCTATCTAAGTTACAATAAGGACAACAATAATGACAACTTTATTTAGACAACATTTTGGTCAATAGAATTCTATTTACTTCGTGCCTCTCTGCAAGCTTGTAGGCCTACATCAGCTATTTTTGAACATGTTTGAAAAAATCTTACGTGCTTCTTTTTTTTCTTTGCTTTTTTGCACAGATCTTCTCTTCTGGGCGTCCCTGGCACAAAATACTTTCAGATGGGGGTCCGCGGCCAATCCATTTCATTCTGGGGGTCTTGGCACGAAAACGTTGGAGAACTACTGATTCGGAAAATATTTGCAGAATGGGCCTCAGGTCTTACATGGGTTAATAGTCTGTTTGTCAGGCCAGATTGCAGCAGTGCACACAGAGAAGATGCACTCCACAATGGTTTGTGAGACAGGAGCACTAACGAGATCCAATGTCACTGGGGCAGGTTTTGGATAGACAGCCTCTCTCTCTCTCGAGCTCCAGAACTGCAATAGCGTCTCATTAAACGCACCCCATTTGACGTGAATGTCATTGACACACTTCAGTCAAAATAGTATATTTTGTGCTGTCCTATGAGCTTGTATCTGCTATTTGTGAAAAATCTTGAAAATATACATTTTTAAAGCAAACTTTTGTTACTCAAATCCTTTCTTCTGGGGTCGATCCTGGCACAACATATTTTGACATGGGTGGTCTTTGACATGAAACGGTTTGAGAACCACTGATATAGCAACATAGTTTTTTTCAGAACACTGTTTTTTAGAAGACATTTGTAGATATCGGCTGATCTGCCAGGTTCTGCATAAATGACTGTGCCCAGTGGCATGTGTCTAGTGAGTGACTGAAGAACTAGCAAAACACTTGGATCCATTAGACAGGCTCCTGCTGGTGTAGCATCAAACTGTAGGGAATCGGGGATATAGGAATGCTAGTGGAACGCTAGCGGAACCTTCTTGGAAGGACTTCAGCAGCACTTGAGCTAATTGGTTCTTGACAGTAGTAGTCAGCAGGTGTGCTTCAAGGTTGAGCAGTGTATGGCACGACTTGTGAGAGACACTGGCTGTCACTGAAACTGGTCTACTCTGCGTGAATGGAAACAGCTAGGGCTCCTCTACTAGCTTAACTTGTGTCGCTTGTGTCCATGCTCAAATCGTCATCAGTACACATCATTTGGTTTAGTTCAGCAGTCATGTCATCATACTGTATCAAAAGTAATAATAAAAAGGGTATCTTTGAAAAACAAAGAAAAGGTACCACACACTGTCAGACACTTGCCAAAATGTTGCTCTTTATTAGGTCGACGTTTCGGTCGATTAGACCTAACCTGACTCCGCCAGATGGGGCAGCAGCGGCCTGGCCAATCAGCATCAGCTAGAGGCGGGATAGCTGCTGCTGATTGGCCAGGCCGTTTTGTGGCCGGGCATCAAGTCTGCCTGAGAGTTCCCAGATGGGAGCAGGAGGGGGGAACCCAGTGTACTCTCTGCTGCCCCATCTGGTGGAGTCAGGTTAGATTAGACCTTCATCAGGACAGATAAAGGTCTAATCGACCGAAACATTGACCTAATAAAGAGCAACATTTTGGCAAGTGTCTGACAGTGTGTGGGACCTTTTCTTTGTTTTGCAAAGATACCCTTTTTAATATATGCTCTATTGCCCTACGCACCTGTCACCAGCCTTTTGAGGTGTGCATCAGCCTTTTGCTAAAAAAATCATATCAAAAGTAGCCTGGCTTTAGCCAGACACATACTGTACTGTGAATCCACGGAACGGTATGTGTATGGTCAAAGCCAGGCTATATCAAAAGTGCTGTTCCAGCATGTGAGTTTTGACACACCATTTGACGATTGCTTCATTCGCCACTGATGAATTCCTCTCTGTACCAGCTTTCTGGCTTACATTTATGACTGAGTCAGCACTCGGGTGCTTTATGGTGTCTTTGAGGGGGAGCTGAAGGGTGCCAGGCATGGGATTATCTGCATGTTATTGTTCTATCTGGCAGGTCAAGTTCTTCAAAAAAGAGAAAACAGCCAAACTATTGGATAATTAAAACATAAAATATAAGGCTCTCCAAGAACACTTGTAAAGTTCTGATTCTGAAGTTATAATCCCACTTGAGCCGTGTATTTGATTTAATAAAACCTGGTTTATGAAGTAGGGATTTGGGCTGTACTCACGCTAGGTTTTACAGCAGGGATCATATATAAGCTCACTAAGTTGTTTTATTATATTTAATAACTTGCACTGTGATCTCCATGGACTCTTCCCTGTATGACACATTGTAATTTTGATCTTGGATGTGAAATCATATGAATGATGATGTAAAAGTACAGAATGTTATTGTCAACTCCAGACCTTTGAAGATGAACTAAATTGAAGTTGAAACTAAAATAGGCTATACCTTGAATTTGAACAAATGTACTGCTTCTGACGGAAGGTTCCGCCAGTTGGAATCCAACCGGCAACTGCTTCTGGCGTAACGTTCCTTCCGATAAGCTTTATTATTGATATCAAACCGGATCGCTGATTTTTTTATTTTTTTATTTTTTATTTTTGGCTTGGCCTTTCCTTCTTTAGCGATCCTAGACCGGATTGCGCAACCACACTGCCGTTCACCTCCCATAAGATGGCCGCCCAAACAGGATGTGAGTCCAGCGTGTGTTACACTAGAAACGGCTCGGAAGCCTGCGGTTGGCTCTGCGTCCAGCAGGAGGCAGCAGATGGTGTAAAAGGTGTAACCTACTTGGGTTGGAATTGGAAAATGGCTGTGACCTCATGAACACTTCGAGTAGGCAAAGACAAAAAGTATAACCACCACCCTCACTGAGGCGTCCACTCCTGTCATCAGTCTGCTCCGTCTATCCACAATTCATCCTGCCTGTCTCTTGGCCGGGCCTGTGCAATATCAACATCTGCTGACTCCACTTTGCTCTCGCCTTCTATCACTAAGCATTGCCGATGTTGGAGCAGTTATCTGTCACTATGAGCAGCACCGTGTCTTCTCCTATAGCCCATGCATCTAATGTCTGATCAATGCAGCGGGCAATGGACACTCCCCGGCCTGCTCGTGGGTGCCCCATACATTCGGTGCGGGTTAAGCAGAGCATGGTGAACCTGCCCTGTGGGTGGATGATAAAAACAAGCTGACACACACATGAAAGATGGTGTTAATCCTCTCTTGCTCCATCTACAAACAGGTTCAGCCTCGTTGCCTTCCTTATGATTTCTTTCCATTTCTGCTTTGCAGTATGAATCCATCTTAGCCCCAATACCCACAGGCCTGGGCTAGGCAACCCAGGCTGACGCATATGCGCTGCGAAGAGGTGCATATTTCTAACTGTTTCTAGTTTGATGACAGTTTGTTATACTTTTCTCCATTGTAGGGTCTGTTGTGACCTACAGTACACTGGACCCAGCTGCATAAAGGCGCTTGTCTACTGCAGGTCACCTGTGGCATGGCCTGACTGACAGGAATCCAGTAGGCTGTGACCTTTATGCTCCTCCAGTCAAGCTCTGTCAACATGATTATGCAAGTGGAAGGCCAGACAGATTATTCCTTATTTTTAATAGAGTCCTCTGTGACTGTGAGGTCTCTACAAGGCAGAAAGATGATGAGCAGAAGTTGTTCATCTCAATGCGATTACTTCCATTTACTACTATACTCATAATCGTAATAGTTCAAGTAATTAGGACTATTTCTGGTGTGAATATAGTGTTGATAGTTCAAAGCTTATTTCCGTGAAGTTTACCACAGACAATATAAAAAGTATAGAAGTAAAGGAAATCATTAATAGACAGGAAATGACAATGCAACAAAAAAGCGCATGGTACAACAGTAAAGTCAGCCCCTAGCATCCACACAGCTACTGTACAGATACAATTGGGAAAGACGTTAATTTATATTCCATAAAGTGGAGGCACTCATTGTGCAGTAGGCTATAGTTAGGCTTTTAAACCCCATATGGTTGAGGAGAGTTCCTCAGGGCTCTATACTGGAGTTCTGTGCACTCAATGAGACTTGGGTTCTCTATCTCCTATTTTCAACTTTTTGAGCTCCAGCTGTAATTGGTGTCCATCGCCCCTGTGTACTGAGCTCTATCCCTGCAGGCATGCTGTGATTCATCAAATCAGCAGAGTTAGTGAGAGAGGCGGAGGGGAGAGAGATAGGAGAGACAGGATTATTATTATATACGGAAGGAAGAGTGAAAACAAACAATCAAAAGAGAGAAAGTAAGAGAGGAAGACAGGCAGAATGATGAGCAGAGGAAAGCAAACTGACACTACGCTATAGAGTATGATGGAGAGTATATCCAGAACATGGGCAAGACAAAGGCCGAATGGAGAGAAACACTCGGAATGAAGAACTAGACACGCAATAGAATGACAGAATGATTATTTCATGTGCTTCCATCCTAGGCACGGCAAGGCTGCTATAGAGGCTGTCCTAGGGCCATGTCCAATGTGGTGAACCATTCATGGAGATGTAATTTCGCAATGCCACAAAAAACTCCCCCAATGGAGGTCACAGCCAGTGCTAGCCTGCCAGGTTCAGATAACCACTATGCATAATGCACAGAGTTGACTCCATCTCAGTCCAGAGAGTTAGATGAAACGACAGTGGACTACAGGTGGATGAACAGCTGTCACACCAGTGGCGGCTAATAGGAATCCAAGAAAACTTGGATGACTTGCATCAAATATCTTCTACAACCAAAAGTGGTGTTAATACAGTAAGTATAATATTCCAGACAACCAGCTGAACGTGGAGTGTGTCAGGGACTCAGGGTGTCAAACATTTCACGAGTGCTTGGTGGGAAAAGAAATTAAACATTTAAGCGCAGTGGTTGACAAATTGATACAATTGAAAAAGCTAACTCTAGTGTGTGAACACAAGGTGTAAAGGGGATTTATTTTGTGTAAGCCCTGTACAAATATTTCATTTAAATTAAAAAAAATAATGTTCAGGTCAAATATACATTACCAGCTACCACCCGTTACCCCTTATCCCTAATCGTATTGTCTCCACCAGGCCGAAGGCATGGGGAGAGAGTATGTTTTGCACTCCGTCCGTCCGTCCGTGTGTGTCTGTGGACAGCTAATCTCTGGCACCGTTGGCTTGATCGCAGCCATAATCTGCACACACACTCCCTGAATGCCACAGCTGAACCTCTGCCCCAAGATTTTCACATTGGCCTCTTATAGCGCCACCAGGAGGCTGCTTTGTGCAAAACACTTTTTTGGACAGTATACAGATTTTGTTCAAACATCACGCAACGCAAATTGGTACACAGTCTCTCTAGAGCCATTCAACGAAACGGGTCTTTCAGATTTTTCAGACTCCATCCTGATTGGCTAAGATTGGCCAACTGAGTGCTCAGTTTCAAACAAAATGCTGCAAATCATGAACACATTGTGTGATTTCCGTGAAATTGTGCAGGCACATTCCCACTAGGCCGAGGAAGAAATGCCACTTGAACATTTTTAACTCAGCCTCATGGTGGCGCTATAACTGGCTGATTAGTGTTTTTACCTCGAACTGCATGGATCTGTGTAAAACTTGTTATGCACACTCCCTAGAGGCCATGGAAAAATCTTCTCTTTATAGCACCACCAGGCGGCCGACATATGTAAAACACATTTTCTAATATTACTCCTTCAGATTTTATCAAGACGGATTTGTTTGATTTCTCATAATCCATCCTGATTGGCTACGATTGGCTTCTAAAGTTTTCAGAAGTAGCCTACTTTGTACCCGTGTTGTACAAATCGCCACAACTCCTCAACGCAGCGTCCGATTGCGGTGACACTGTGCATGCATACTAGGCTGAGGAAGAAATTCCACTTGACAGTTTTCAAATCAGCCTCATGGTGGCGCTACAACAGGCCAAGTCACGTGACACACACACACACACACACACACACACACCACTGTTTTACTGTTTTAAAACGTTTTAAAATGGTTCAAATAGCTGATCTACAAGCTCACAATGTGTCGATGTAGATTGGCGAGTTGAACTATTTTAAAATGTTTTAAAATAGTAAAAAATTGCAAATAAGTTTAGGGATAAGGGATAAGATAAGATAGGGCCCGATGTCTCAGTATTGTGCAAAAATAATATCTAACTAACATTAAACAATGAACATGTATATGAGAATGTCTGCTTTTACATAAAGTAATGCCAGGTCAGTGTTACTTGTGTGCAAAACAGAAGCAAGTTTACAGTCAAACTGCAGCAGGTACTGTAGTTATTATGGGTGCATGATGTGTACAGACATGTGCACAAGGGCTCAGCCTGATGGCCTGGATGTAGAAACTGGCGTATTAGTCTGTTTGTATTGCCTTTGGTACTGAACAAATTGCGGCTTGGGTGGTTATTGTCCTTGTTTTACGTCTGTCTGTCTGGAAATAATGACTTGTCTGTCTGTCTGTCTGTCTGTCTGTCTGTCTGTCTGTCCAGACAGACAGACAGACAGACAGACAGACAAGTCATTATTTCCAAGCTTATTTGCCTACATGTTGGTGTTAGTCTGCCTGGTGAGCTACAATCTTTATCCTTTCAATATTTCAGTAGACAAGAATTCCACAGTTGTTACGGGTTACACAACATGCATCTAGCTATTGTAGTAGCACAACACACCAACCATAGAGAATTGTTAACATATTCATCTGATCATATTTTCAGAATGCTCTAGCTGTTTTGCACTTTAAAGCTGCAGGGAACTAAAAGCTGTTTTCACATTGTTTGAGTATACTTTGTATTAGTGTATCACAACTTGGGAGACTCTTTCATTTTGTGTTGTGTGTAAAATATTGAAATAATATAAAAGAAAAACATTATTATTAACCTAATTCAATAGCTCACTTCCCTCTCTTCTAGGTCAGGGGTTCTCAACGTTTTTGGCCGGGGACCCTCGGAAATGCTTTGGCAATGTCTCGGGACCCCCGCCCCGCCCCCTCCCAACCCCCAATATAAATTGACTGCTACAATAACCTTAAACCATTTTGGGCGGGAACCCCTTTTGGTGTTTTAAGCATTGTTATAATTTAGCTATTGAAAAATAGCAGATCTACAAGCTCGTAGCGCGCCACCGAGTGGCGCGCTACGAGCTTGTAGGTCTGCTATTTTTGAAAAATCGTGAAAATAAAATTTAAAAAAAAATATATATATATTTTTTTTTTGAAAATAATTTGGGGACCCCCTAAAATAATTTGGGGACCCCCTAAAATAATTTGGCGACCCCCCGAGGGGTCGCGACCCACGGGTTGAGAACCCCTGTTCTAGGTCACAGTGGATCTGGGCGCTGGATGGATAAAGGGCCTTGCAAACGGGGAGCGATAAAACGCGTCTATACTGTAGTTCAGTTTTTGCTCGGAGAAGTTGCGGTGCGACAACGCAAGCGTATTTACGTGAGTGCGGTCCCGTGAATTTGTTGCGCGCGTGCTCGTTACGTGCACACGCCTCACCAGACCTGGATTCTGTTTAGCTTTTTTTTTTACGCTTGCGTTGTTGCGCCCCTCTTCAACAGACCTGGAGGAGACCTGTGTTGATTCAGGCAACAACGCCTGCGTTCCTCGCTTCACGTTTGCAAGGCCCTTAAAACAGCACTGTATGAGAGCAAAGCACCTCATTGGGGTACGGTATGGGGCACGGGGTATAATAAGTACGGAAACGTCTTGACCGAGGACCTGCTATGGTCCCTTCTCTCTTTAGAAGCGCTGCCCCCATAATTCTTGATAGTAATCTTAACTGGGTGTTTGCTAAGGGCCATAAAACAGTTCCTTATAGTTTATCTGGGGGGGAAACAATGCGGCCGTATACATTATAGACAGCCATATAAACACTGAACCAGACAATGTGTAGCCCACCGTTGGGACCACAATGCAACAGTGACACAGCAAAAACTGAATTAATGCATTCAGTGGTGTAATGTAACTAAGTACATTTACTCAAGTACTGTACTTTACTGGAGTATTCCCGATTTTCTGTACTTTTCCTTCTACTCCACTACATTTCAGAGCCAATTCTTGTACTTTTACTCCACTACATTGCAGGGTTGATTATTGTACTTTTACTTTGTAGATTTTTATTATTATTACGAAGAACGACTTCAGCCTGATATACATTTCGGCATGTAGCCGTTCTACAAGCTCACAGTGCGTAGTATTTTGTGAAAGCTATATAATCTATGTAAAGTAGCAAAGGTTCTGGCCAGTGTATTATTGTATGCTATGCTGTATACAGTACAGCTGCTGTGAAAAACTGTTTGATGTAGTATTCTGAGTCGAATATCGGTGAAGAGATATACTGTGTGTGTGTCTGTGTCTGTGTCTGTGTGTGTGTGTGTGTGTGTGTGTCTGTGTCTGTGTCTGTGTCTGTGTCTCTGTGTGTGTGTGTGTGTGTGTGTAATGGGGGTTCCTACAGAGGACAAAAGCATTAGCCTGTGTGTCTCTTTCTCTCTTAGACCTATATGCCCTTCTCGCCACGTTACCTGTTGTTGCATTATGCAACAGTGCTAGAATGGACCGCTCCTATGCCACCCCCTTGGTCCGCTTCTGCTCTTTTTGCTCCTATTTAAAGATGAGATGAGACACATTCAGTCCCTGCACGTCCACACAGAAACAGAGCGTGCCGTGTAGGCACCGTTCCATAGTGTATGCTCCTGGCTGTTTGGTATGGAAGCCCGTTTCCAACAAAATAAAACAGGATCTGGATTGTGTTTTTGTCTCACAATTGCGACTTTATATAATTGAGTTGTTGTGCTTTTCTTCAGTGTTGGAAATGGGCCTTAAATAGTTGATGGTGATGGATGCTGGAGAGCAATGCATATCATCCATCCATCTATCTATGTTAAAACTGCAACGGCCCCAGCATGAGAATCCAGATAAACACATTTATAGCACCGAACTGAATAGAGGGGGAATAGAGGGGGAATAGAACAATAAAAAACGGATACTGAGACGTGACCTTGCTTCACACAGAGCATCTCAAGAGAGAGAGAGAGGGCGGACGGACGGACGGACGGACGGACGGACGGATCATCTATCAGACGTTTAGACGGTAGCGAATGGAAGTCATGCATATTCAGCTCCAGGTAATAGAGAGGTTCAGTTTAGCTCAGCTGGCAATACACATATTATAAATGAAATATAGATCTATAGGCAGAATAGGAGAGAGATATCTTTATTTGTTTTATTTTTATTTTGCGTCTGAATCTTACCCAAACTTTTTGCCATTCTTACTGTGTTTGAGGGTTCCCCTGTTAGCAGAAGCACCTTTAGTTTAGTGAGATAGCTCACGAATAGATTAAAACCAATATCTTATTTATAGAATGTAAATAGCGTTCAGGCTCTGCTATATTTTTCTCCCCACTCAGCACATTTAGACAACCATCATTAGGGAAACTTTGACAGAAAAAGACTCGCTCACCGTATAGAAAATAGAAGTAAAACTCCTTAAACTGAGACTTAAGAAAATATTTTTTCTTTATTTTATCATGCTCATAAAGTGCTCTGTGCTCAAAGTGTAATTAAAAAGCAAACGTTGCTAGATATAGCACTTACTTCTATTTTCTATACGGTGAGCGAGTCTTTTTCTGTCAAAGTTTCCCTCATGTTTTTGAGACCACCGCTAACGTAGTCATTTTACTCAAGTCTGAAGAAGAAAAAGAAAAAGAAAAAAAGGACGAAGAAAGGCGTTTTCTCAGGACAACCATCATTAACCATTAAGATTATAGGGAGATATATATATAGCCCTAAATAACAACCCCCATGGGGAACAGAACTATTAGCAGCTAGAGCCCAGCGGTGGTGCCGGGGTGGCGGTGGGAACAAACAGATGCATACAGTACCAGCACAGTCCAGGGGCAGCGTGCGCCACGCTCGGGATCATTAGTTGATTTGACCCCCAATCCAACCCATTGATACGGAGTGCCAAGCAGGGAGGCATTGGGTCCCATTTTTACAGTCTTTGGTATGACCAGGCTTGTAGGAGTTTTACAGCAGAGAACAGAGACTGAGGTGTGTTTAAATAACCCGCCAAATTGGTCAGCTGATTGGTACGACGATGCGACACCTCGAAAACCTCTCGAGTGTATAGCCTGAACTAGCACGCAGGCTAGGCATCATTTATTAAACTAGAGTGGTGCCAGTGGGGCCTCTACGGTGGTGCAATGGCCTACTTGGAATGATGCAAGTTGGAAATGCATGCCCCACGCACCCAGATATGTCTGTGTCCCTTTTAGGGAGTTATGTGTCAGCCATGCCCAAAGATGGAGTGTTGGGATGTCAGCTTTTGGAGTTCTGCATGTCAGGCATGCCCAAATATGGAGTGTATGAACTGGCCAGCTCCATATATGGACACTGGGCGGACAGGGGCCCTGTCCAGAGCCCGGGCAGAGGCCTTTTGGCGCTGCACCCCCTGCGGTGGTGTGGAACGCGTGTCGAATTTGAAGTCGGTGGGGCTAACGGTTCTCGAGTTACGTGGATTACACACGTACGTACAGACTTGGTGCATTCATTGCATTTATTAGTGCCTGAGTAGCTTTATTGTGACTCTATAATTTGCCATGCTGGGAAAGCACTTTTTTGCCATTGCTACCATAAAGTATAGTTTCTTGTTGCATACACAACAGAAACATGTATTTTTGGGGATTTTTTGCCTTTTATTTGACAGTTGACAGTAGGTAGACAGGAAAGGGGAGAGAGATGGGGGGGGACACATGCAGCAAAGTTCGTCGGGATCAGGACTTGAACCTGCGACACGCTGTAAAGCTGACTGACCAGCCAAGGTGCCTGGACCGCTGAGCCACGGCCCAGGCCCATTGTTGTTTTTATTGCCGCCCATGGCACCCAGTGCCTCCGTCACTGTTATAACTATCTGTGCTGCCTGACGCCGCCTCCCGGAGCCACCGTTGTTGCTGCTACTCCCTGAGCTACTCTCTTAAGCTACCGTGCACCTGTCCGGGATTGCAAGGGAGCCAGGGCTGATGGAAGAGGAGCAAAGTGACTATCGGTTGTGGCTGGCATGTCAAACCGATTAAAGAACAGGTTCAACTTGTTAGCATGCTCCCGGGACACTGTCGCCGCCATACTCGACAGGCTACGGTACTCAGTGATCGTCCTGTACTACCCACCCCACAACTCCCTGGAGTTATTTCCGTCCAAGAAATGATATAGTATGTCAGAGAAAACCGATTGAGTATACATGAGCTGGCTTTACAGTGATCTGAAGAGCAGCCTGCGTTGCAGCCTGGTGAGAGAAACATTGAGCTAATTACGCAGTCTGTGTAGGGAACTTGCCTCTGGTTACATTTTGTGTCTGGTATATAAGCACACTAGTTGAATGACAAGTACTGCCTTGTAAAGAAAAAAGCCTCCATAAACAACATGTTGAATGGAGACATCCAGAAAGAGGAGCTAACTCTACGCAGATCCTACAGTGGTTGATGGGTTAAAAACTCAAGTTTAAAGGTAGAACCTGAACACCAAGCTAAGTCTTTATTTGAAGAAAAATAAGACAACGTGAAACGTGGGTTAAGTAGTACCTGAAGAAGACCTGAAGAAAGACATCAACATCAGATTGATGAAACGTTCTTCTTTTACTGCAAATAAAGATGTGTTTTATCTTGGTGTGTGGGTTCTAGAGACACCCAGTCATAAAAGTATAATGGAGTCATAATAAATCCATAAACAGTTATCTACTGTATGTGTGCCCAGCCAAGCAGTAAGTTTCAGTTTAATACACCATTAGTGGCTTGTAGAAATGTCATGTTTTTTCCAAAGAGCAAACGAGGCTACATGAAAAAGTGCGTTCTATATATTTTCCTGCTGGCAATTTTAACGCCTTACAATCTAAATTCAGTGGCTGTCGTGTCAAGGTGAAAGAAACAAGTGGCACAATGCAGCTGCTACATTTCTAAAGATAAACAAAGAGGCCAGTCTGTATGTGACTAGTCTGAATGTAAAGAAATGTATAGTTTATTTTGAATATTTGTGTAAAATGTGAACCTATACATCCACACAAACATCTCAGAACTTGTGCGTATCGGAGTAATTATATTATCCTTTAGATAGAGCCCTAGAGGACAACAGCGAGTGCATGATGTCGTAAAGGAAAGAAAGTCGAGCCCATTGTGATGAAAACACATTACTGTGACAGTATGATAGCTGTGTTTACTCCCACTCTGCCACTGTCCACTCCAGAGCACACAATATAGTGAGTTTCATCGGTGTGTCACATTGCCTTTCGGTACAGGTCTCAAAGAAGAAGAGAAAGAAGAAAGATGGGAGACAAATTGGAAGAAGAGTGGGAGAAGAACACAGAATGAAGGCAGTCTCTCCTAAGGATTTAGCAAACATGAAATGGAAGAATCAGTCAAAGCCTGGAGAATAATAATACAAAAAAGAAAAGAAAAAAAAAAAAATCTTGCAGTCCAAACTCAACGAACTCCACTCCAAGAAAAAGTGCCTGTCTACGCGGTGGGCAATGGCCATGGAAATTTTATTTTATTTTTTCACCCCTCTTCCCTCCCTCCCCCCTCCAAGTGACTCCATATCCAATCTCTCTGTAAAATCCTTGCTTTCTTCAGAAGGACTACATATGGGATCAAGTCAACACTTAACAGGGGCAAAGGGCAATATCACTTCAGATTGTACTTTTCAGAAGGAGAAAAAGAAGAAAGAGTGGGCAGAAAAAGACGGCCATGGAATTTTAACTAAATTGTTTGCCCACAAGTGGCGCAGCCCCTGAGGATGGCTATGTCAGGCATTCAATCCACCAGTTTGTTCCCAAACAACACATCTCAAAACATTCTGGCTGGCGTACCATGGACTTTGCAGTGCACCATGATCCCCATGGCCCTCACTGATTTTGGTGACTCAACGTATTTTGCCCATATGCCACTCTTTGGCCGAAGTTTCCACTGAAAAAAATGTATTGCATTGCTCTTCTGTATTTTGTACATGCTTTGCATGAGTCTAGCCGTCTATAAGAGGGTCTGCCGGTCTGTCGCTCGTGAAGGCATTGGCGAGCGCTTTTATTGCCGTTGGACCTTCTCGCAGAACCTTTCACACACAGCGAGCAAAACCTCGGGGTTTTGTCAGCGAGCGCCCAAAAAAGCTCTCTGACAGCATAATCAGAGCAAATATTGTGCAGTGTGTAGGGGCCATTAGTGTGAGATTTAGTACTAGGCCAGTCCATTAAAGTCAGGCTGGTTGTAATACTCAAAGAGGCAGCAAGATATTTATTTGTCATTGCTGAGTGCTGACTGGTAGCCTTTAAAAGCCTTAAAAGCCTTCTTGTGAGAAAACATAGAACAACCAACAACCTTCATCTCAAGAAGAAAGGGAATTCCTCAACACCTCAGTGAGGTCGGGGAAGGTAAGGAGAAAACGTAAAGCCTTTTTATTGTGCTAACTAGACCATTGGTTCCCAAAGTGGGGTCCGGGGAGGGGACCCCCAGGGGTCCTTGAGGGAGTTCAGGGGGTCCCCAGCTAAATGATAGTTTGGAACCAAATGGACCCTTATGGGTCTGTAACTTTGAGAGTGTACAAATGGAACCAAATCAGAGTTAAATTAACATTGATTTTACAATATAAATTGGGGGTCCCAGAGATAGAGATGCCATTAAATGGGAGTCTGTAGACTGATGCATGTCAAACTGGGGGTCCTTGAAATTAAACGGGTTGCTAGAACCGTACAAATCTTTTCTTATGGGGGTCCCTGGAATATCTTTTCAAATGGGGGTCAGTGGGCTAATTAGCGTCAATTTGGGGGTCCTTGTGAAAAAGTTGCGTAACCTCTGAACTAGACAATCAATCGTTTCGATGTTACGTCTTCCTCGGGGTCATCTTTCATTGCAACTCATGCACTCATAAACACCATTCTGATGAAAATGTACAGTATCAGTTTCACATTAACTTTACCCACCGGCTTCGTGCAAACAGGCTCCCATTTTGGTGGTTGACATTTCAGTTCCCTTCCCTTTCACCGTCGACGAAAAAATTATTATCTTTCCATTCTGCATGAAAATTGCTTGTAATTTTGTCTTGTCTCGTGTTGTTAGCTCTGAATTAAATGTAGTAGTAGCCAAGTATTTACATGCTGCCACGGCTGTGGTTGCACACCTGTAGATTTTATTTTTATTTTTTTTAAGATTTATTTTTCATGCCTTTATTGATAGTGAAGTGAAGTTAGACAGGAATTGGGGAGAGAGAGATGGGGAGTGACACAAAGCAAAGGACTTGAACCTACACCGCGCTGTCAGGCTGCACATTGAGCACCGGAACACTAGGCTATAGCGGTCCGTGCCCATCTGTAGATTATTATTATTGCTTTGTTTTACATAATAGATCTGCCCAGTGAACTCACACAAGTTTCATGGTAATCTCCCCCATTACATTTCGAGATATCTTGAGTACAAGTGGAAAGTTTGCCCTAATGGTGGCAATGGAGGAATGCTAATGAGTAGGGCCAAGTCGTGCGGAGAATGAAGATCGATAGCAAATTCCACAGCAATGCAGCCAGTTTGTGATATATAGTTAGTTACTGCGATATACAGTTGGAGGCCATCGATATTGTCCTTTTCTTTTTGCTGAGGTTTGCGTGATCTGCACAAAAGGACAGTTGACCCATTTTGGGCGGAAACCCCTTTTGGTGTTTTAAACATTGTTATAATTTAGCTATTGAAAAATAGCAGACCTACAAGCTCGTAGCGCGCCACTCGGTGGCGCTATGAGCTTGTAGTTCGATTTTTTAAAAATCGTGAAAATATTTATTTCAGAAAACTGGAGGATTTAGAAGGATTTTTTTAAATTTTGAGGTCAGGCGTAAATGGGTCAAATTATAAGGGACAATATCGGTGGCACCCAACTGTACTGTGATATATATTGTTTGGAATAAAAGTGGCGAATGGACAGACATACAGTCCCGCTACTGACCAACCCCTAGTGGAGCTAAAAGAAATAAACTAAACTGTCATACCTATTTGTTTTAACCTCTGGGTGCTGTAGATAAGAGCTGTGCTTCATGTATCACAGCCTTGTAACATTACTAAGGAGCATGCTGAAAGTCCTTTCATCTCTTTACAACAGTAGAGGTTACAGAGTTTCGTACGCTGGCAGTGGCAGTTTCATTCCAATCCAACACTACCCCAAGGTCCTAGAGTTCAACATTTTAGTGGATCACTAAAATGTGGATCACATTTGGATTTTAGGCGTTAAAGTTATTTTTGGATTATAAAATGTATATTTCTTATTGATATGTTTGCTGAGATAATTCTATGATCACAGATTGATTCCCAATGCTGTTTTTTGTTTTTTGATTACCCAAATTCAAAATCGGATCCATTCGAATAGAGATTAAAAGTTTTGAACTGTCAATTTGAGTCATTGTTTGTCTCTTTCTGGAATTATAATTTGGCAATGCTCAAATTTAAGAACAATATCAGCATTTCTTATTTTTTGGCCACAGAGAAAACAATAGAAAAAAAGAAAGAAAAAAAAGGATTCACAAAAACGTCTGTGCATGGATGTGTATATGCTTATAGGATATAATTGCATTCATGTGGCAGGCTGTCCGTAAACGCCATATCTCAATGTTCCTATCTTGGCTATAGTACATAATATGGGATAATCTGACATGTATTATGCCAAATTCCTACTGTGTGAGCCTAGCTATGTGGCCCATGCTTCAAAAAGTGGTTCCAGCTACAGTATACTATAGATACCATTGGTGGTTTTGCTCACATAGTATTAGGCTTAGGTTATCAGTGGGTCCATGTGTGTTACTGTGTTACCCCGTTTACTGTTTGGTTGTGAATGAGCTGAATAGCTATCATCTGGATAAATTGTACAATTAGATTGGGAAAATGATTTAAAAAAACACTAATCCCTAGTCATAATGTATTAAAACCGGGTGGATGTTGCAGTGGATTATTTTATGCATTATGAATGGGCCCTGGGAAACATCGAACAACCACTGGCATAAACGCACAGACCACAATGTAAAATCACAATATTTGTTAAATACTTTAAATTGTACCTTTGAAGAGTGATTGCACTCACATCGGTAATCCTGCCAAATGGTACTTTGACTGCATTTCTCGCTAAACCAGCTTTCTGCTGAACATTTCCGCAAGTTAATTAATCTTAATTATTTAATTAGAATGTCTTTTATGGGATATCAAAGGGCATAATTTAAAAAGCAAGTGCTCCTGTACACTGTTATCATATTGTACAGTAACTTTTTCTTTGTGTGCATTCTTAATAGTCACTATTCAGTGGTATGTGGAGCATGCTGTACACGTTAACTACCCCCACCCAAACCCACTCCCCCCATACAATCACTTATTTCTCTCTCAAACACACAGAGGGAGAGAGAGAGAGAGAGAGAGGGGGGGGGGGGGGGAGAGGGAGAGAGAGAGGGAGAGAGAGAGAGAGAACACACCATGTGTTCCAGGGATTAGGTGCATCTCCAAAGGGGTACACCATGCCATCTGTGCATAGAGGTTAATCAGAGAATGTACACATCACACACACACATGCACACGCACATGCACATGCACGGGCGCACGCTCATGAATACTTTATTTTATTGCTCAGTCCACCAGAATCACTTAAAAGCAGACCGTGCTAAGGGACAAAGTTGATGCACAGACGAAACAAAGCAGACAACACTGTGGCTATGATAGCGTGGTAGACAATCACCAGTGGATGCTGTGCGTGAGAGCTGGCAGCCCTGCTCTCGAGATGGCTTTACACATGGTCAGTCGCTCGCACGCACGCACGCACACACACGCATTCACGCACGCACGCACACACACACACGCGCACATACATACACGCATATAGACCAGCAGGGTACACCAGCAGGGCCCTATGGCTTAAGTGTGCTCACTGCCCTTTTAATTCATTTGTGCTGATGGACAAGATAGTCGTTTCACTAATGCCTTGTAGATAGGCACGGGGAAAACAATAATGCCTTAGTCAGCGAGGACAGAGTGAACAAATAATGGAAATGGTTGCCTGCTGTACAGTACATGAAAAATCACATTGGATTGTGCGGTTGAATCAGTTTAGGATTTGTTTGTCCTGGCAGATTGTTTATGCTGCAAGGATATGAGCATTATTACTGATGCAGTGTGTGCCTCTGTGTTTGTTTGTTTGTTTGTTTGTTTGTGTGTGCTTGCAGGTGTGTATGTAGTGCAGGTTGCAGTACACTGTACTGGTTCTGTCTTAATGTGTCAGTCTCGCGCTCTCACTGTTTTGTTTTCTGTTACTCCCTCTGTACTCTGTTTAAATCCAAGCTTGCTTGGTACAAAAAAGCAGTTACTATATTTTGTCTCTGTGTCTCTGAAAGTCATATAACTGTGGATTCACATTGAGAAACTTTTCAAACTATAATACAGCACATTTCTCCCATTGCACATTGTTCTAAATGGCAACAGGGATTGTATTTCTGCTGTCAATCTGTGCTGACACTGACAAAATGTCATAGTTAACAGGGCATAGACAGTAGGTGATCGCCTAGGGTGCCAAGATGTTGAGGGGTGCACTGGCACCATCCAAGCAAGGCCTTTTGGGGTATATGCAGTATTTTTGATAGACCACACAACCCCGGGCCTATACTGTAGATACTGTAGGTATACCATTTAGTTTTCCACCTGACTTGTACATCTTGTGTGTGTGCAGGATAAGTTACAGAAATAACTCTAGGTTAGCCATAATCACTTAGAATAAAATCATTGTTTTGCACGAATTGTCCATCAGGCAATTAGTATCAACTAGTCAGGCTGCTCAGTTTTATTGCAGAGTGAGACCTACATGCATCTGTATTTCCAGGTGCACTAATGAAATATCTGGGACAGCCAACCCAGGGACCCTGCTGGGGAAGGGTGTCAAGGAGAAGACCCTGCTTCAACTGCATCACTGCCCGCCGCAGGTGACTTTAGTCACTTTCACATTCTATTTAAAAGAAACAACGTACTGTACTATACCATACAGGTTGAGAATCACTGCTTTAGAACAATATCAACAATATATCTTTGGCGGTTAGTGCAGAGATGCACACACCATCCCTGCAATGTCACAATCTGCTTCTTTTTTTTTTTTATGTTGTTTTTTTTCGGCTTTCGCCTTTATTTTATATTTTTTTATAGAGGGACAGACAGTAGGCTGACAGGGAATGGGGGAGAGAGATGGGGGGGGGGGGTGACATGCAGTAGGGGCGGGATCTGGAGTTGAGCCCGTGGCACACTGCCAGACTCGGACTACCGGCCAAGGTGCCTGGACCGCTGAGCCACGGCCCAGGCCCACAATCTGCTTCTTACCAGGTACTTTGGCTTAATGCCAAAGAAAAAGGCAAGTGGCAACACTATAGTAGTCTACTACTCAGTGGCTAAGCGGCATTACACAGCTATATGTAGGTTGCCAGGTATTCGGTGGATAAGCGACATTACACTGCCTGGCTTAGTCTTGGTAATTAAATTGCAGGTGAAAAGTTTGGATGAAACTGTGGAAGCCAGCAGACACCTGTCTCTCACTTACTGTCATCTCATATGCCAAAACAAGGAAGTGATGAGTCCATCTGCTAACTTCTTCACTTGTTACTTCTACACTGAAGCAAAGGTGTGTGTGTGTGTGTGTGTGTGTGTGTGTGTGTGTGTGTGTGTGTGTGTGTGTGTGTGTGTGTGTGTGTGTGTGTGTGTGTGTGTGTGTGTGTGTGTGTGTGTGTGTGTGTGTGTGTGTGTGTGTGTGTGTGAGCACTGTAACAACTGTTTAATTGTTTCACTTTCCCAGATAAATTAGCACATGTACTGTGTACCGCTATATTGTCACAAAACTTGTAAATGGTGGCATCCAGTTGTGAGATCATGCCATATGCACAAACAAAAGCGATAAACAGAGAATCAGACACACAGAAAGTCAGAAATACAGGAGAGAGATTGCAGTTTGAGTCAGAAAATGCAGTAGCCTATATGGGTCAGGCACTAATGAAAGACGTCCTCATCTATCAGGGCCGCTATCAAAAATGCAAGAGCTGACATTTTTTTGGGACGGACCCAGATTTAAAACACAAATATAGCCTCTGCCATCATCTGTCAAAGCTATTCAGCCATGGGATGGAATGGAATATTGTCATTGACTGCATGGGCTGCATTTGATTTGCCTCAAAGCATGTTTGTACGCACGCACGCACGCACGCACGCACGCACGCACGCACGCACGCACGCACGCACGCACGCACGCACACACACATGGTCATTTACAGAATTATGTATCAGCTGTCAGGCCCGTCACCACTTGAGCAAACGCATTTTGCACTTGCAGAATATATCCCTCTATGCAGACGTGCACACACATGCGGGTGCACCCCCCTCCCCCTTCCCCCCACACACGAACACACACAAAGTACAGCACAACTTGTTGTCAGCTCATAAGCCTTAGATGGAAACTATAATGATGTTTTTGTGGCATAGACCCCTGCAGATAGAACCAAAACAAGGTCTGTCTTCTTAGCAACAGCAGGGGGTAAGGCTGACTAATCCTGCATATAGTGTGTGCGTGCGTGCGTGCGTGCGTGCGTGCGTGCGTGCGTGCGTGCGTGCGTGCGTGCGTGCGTGCGTGCGTGCGTGCGTGTGTGCGTGCGTGCCTTCATGGATGCGTGTGTGTGGCAGCGCACGGTGAGACGCCAGTGGACACCAGTGTTGTTGGTTCTGTAACATCTATACCAACCATACCCGTTTTAACTACGGGCGCAATTATACAGTATAGTAGGTGTAGATTTAGGACGCATTTTGTGCAATTCTGTGGGCGACTTCCCTGCGGTGCGTCTGCCGTCGGAGCAGCGGTGGGCGGACCTCCAGGCCCATGGGAGCGGCTATGGAGGGTGCTTTCTCAACAGGCGGCCACCGTGTACCCGGCGACCTCTCTGCGGCGTATCCGTCCACTGTCAGAGCAGAGGTGGGTGGACTTCCAGGCCCGGGGGAGTGGCTGCGGAGGGCGCTTTGGCACCACTCACCGGGCGATGGTGCGAGACTGGGAACTTTGCTTCCCAGACATTCCCGCGAGGCAAAAGGAGCGGTGAAGTGTTGTACTGTCCCTGTTGTGCTGTCTCGGCCTCCATATGCGGCGGAGACGCTGCTGAATGACATTCTTTTTTTTGTTTTTGTGGCTTTCGCCTTTATTATTATTTATTGTTTTATGGAGGGATAGACAGTAGGCTGACAGGAAATGGGGAGAGAGATGGGGGGGGGGGGGGGGGGGGGGTGAGGACATGCAGTAAAGGCCGTCGGGATCGGGAGTCGAACCCGCGGCACACTGCCAGACTGAGACTGGATTACCAGCCAAGGTGCCTGGATAGCTGAGCCACGGCCCAGGCGCTGAATGACATTCTTGTTGTATTGTGAAGACGTGTGTGTGTGTGTGTGTGTGTGTGTGTGTGTGTGTGGGGTGGTGGTATTCCTGAGATAATCACACCACAGGACCGATCAGTGCCACATTTCTTGATGCTGCCATAGTAGGCTAACCTTGTCCACAATATGTTTAATTTTTCTTTAAAGGAACCACAACATGCATTTTAAGAATGTTTTTAATATTTAATATCATATTGTTTATGTCCCTCAAACGTATTTCTAATGGTTTGAGTCTAAATCACCACTTTGATATAACCAGTCCATGTCATTTCTGTCTGGCTTCTAAAGCGGTTTTAGCTGCAGTACCACAATATCCTGATGTGGTGTGGGCGCTGTGTATATGCTAATTATTTTCTCCACCACACCTCATCCCAGCTACTCCCCTCCCAAATCTTTGACTCATTACAATTAAATATGAATTATGATGAAAGTCAATGTCGCTCGGATGGGGCTGAAATGTTTGACTCATACATACTCATAGATATGCCATACTGCCATCACAAGCTGGACATGTTCCCATGAGGATCCCAAGATCCTCATCAATCCAGTGTGGGCATACCGTAGGCTATAGGATAGGTACAGTATATGTGTCTCTTTGCAGCTATATGCAGTACAGTACATACTGTACAAGCATGTGTGCATACATACATAGACTTTACCCTTTGTGTTTTGTGTGTGCGTGCGCATGTGTGTGTGTATGTACTGTAGTGTGAACTTGTCTCATTTGCAGGTTTCTTTGCACATACACGCAAATGTGAGAGTCTACTCTGAGAGAGACAAAGAGCCCTATAGCGGAAAACCTCATGGGAGATGTAGTCAGACACCCATCTGAACCACAATTCTGTGGAGTACGCAAACAGCAAACAGCCCTGCAGCTCTGCAAGCACTACCACACACCCCTGGTACTCTGTCAACATCTCAGCCTTGCATGTACGAGAGAGAGAGAGAGAGAGAGAGAGAGAGAGAGAGAGCGAGAGGGGTGTGTGTGTGTGTGTAGTGAGAGAGAGAGAGAGAGCGAGAGGGGTGTGTGTGTGTGTGTGTGTGTGTGTGTGTGTGTGTGTGTGTGTGTGTGTGTGTGTGTGTGTGTGTGTGTGTGTGTGTGTGTGTGTGTGTGTGTGTGTGTGTGTGTGTGTGTGTGTGTGTGTGTGTGTGTGTGTGCGTGCGTGTGCGTGTGCGTGTGTGCGTGCGTGCGTGCGTCAAAAAAGGGTGAAGCATTGCAAACAGGGAAGAGAGAGAATAAAAGAGGGACTATAGGGGTGAAGGAGAGAGGGAGAAACGGTATACTATCATTAGTATACCAGAGGAACTTAACAGAGAGACAGAGACAGGGAGGAGGGGGGGAATAAGAGAGCAAGCAAGCAAGTCAGAGGAGACAACAATTTAGACACAAAGGCTAAAGGAGGAGTAATAGATGGAGACCCTGGCCTTGCATAGCCAATGACAAGAAGAAAGGAGAGGGAAGGAGGGGGGAAACAAAATGTTGGAGTACATCAGAGATCGTGACGGTGAGGTGAAGTGAGATTCAGAAAGAAACAGAGAGAGAGGTTTGGGGGTTAGGAAGGTGATCAGACATGAGGCAGGGGGAGTATTCACTTTCTCTGCCTCATGTCTGACAGGAATAAAGGAGGCCGGGACAAGGTGAGATGAGATTATAGAAAAAAGGGGAGAGAGGGAGAGGGAGAGAGCGAGAGAGAGAGAGGGAGAGAGCGAGAGAGAGAGGGGGGGGGGGGGGGGTCATAGCAGAGTAGGGTAGGGTAGAAGCTAGTTAAAGTAACTGTGTGCGTGCTTGTGCGTATGTGCGAGAGAGAGAGAGAGAGAGAGAGAGAGAGAGAGAGAGATTGAATTGGCTGAAAGAAGGAGGGTCTTAGCCAGAAAAGGGGATTGAGAGAACTGAGAGGATAGGCAGATCACGGAGCAAGAGGGAGGAGAGAGAAAGACAGTGTTTGTGTGTGTGTGTGTGTGAGTGAGTGAGTGTGTGTGTGTGAGCAAAGAGCCATAAGCCCTTCACTGTTCACTTGCAGGGAGAGGAAGAGAGACAGAGAACGCTCAAACCTTTGGACTACTTTAATCTATTCTGACCGTCAGCAACACAGAAGGCGAGGGAGAGACAGAAAAGAGAGATTTGTTACAGGTATGTGATTTTCTGTGCTTGTCTGTTCAGTTAAGTACTATCACTGGTTATGTTCTTTGACTTGGAAAAGGTTAACACAAGCATCATACTGGCTGTGACTCTACGCACAGCACACAGTGGTAGGTGTAGTCTTGTGATCGTGGCAGCTACATGTGTTTCATAGGGCTGTGTTGGCTCACATCTTTTAGTTCCAAAATACTTTTTTATACTTTGTTGTATGAAGTTTTGTGCTGCTGCGAAAATAGAGCTATGGACCAGAGCTAATCTACAAGCTCACAAGATCTTGTGGTGATCTATTTTCGCAATTTGTTTCCTTTTTTTTTTCTTTCTGTTTTGGGGGGCGGGGGATTTTCAGCTATAATGGTCAAAATAGGGATGCCAGGTTGAAGGTAGATAAAGTCAATGAACAAGAAGGAGTTGGGGAGAGAGAGAGAGAGAGAGAGAGAGAGAGAGAGAGGAAAGAGCAGGCTCTATAACTTCAGCAGTTGCAATCAGGTTGTGCAGAGCATTTGAATCTTGATCAGTTCAGTTATTTGGTTGTTAATGAAGATATGGACTATGTTTGAAGGTCCATCATCTTTGACTTTGTGCGAATATGGTTAGTGGTGCTGTGGCTTCCCATCACTTGTGCTCATGTAGTCTACATTCTCTTGTACTTTGTGCATGCCAATGCCAGGGTTTTCAGCCAGATGGTCAGGACCCAATGTATGAAGCGGCAATATTACATTTGTGTAATTTGAGCGACCACATCAAACACAAGGTTGATGCTGGCAAATACTGCGGCATGGTCAAGCTGGACCTCCAAAAGGCTTTTGACACTGTGAACCACTCCATACTGGTAACAAGCTAAAAGCAATGGGTAGCACATCAGTGAGCTGGATGAAATCCTACCTGGAGGGAAGAGAACAGATGGTGGAGGTGAACGGAACACTGTCTCCCCCCTGCCCATTTTGACAAGGCTGGAATGGCTTAGGGTTGATGACAGAGTACAGCATCTTGCAATGGGTCTGATCCACAAGATTCACCACTCCACCAAGATACCCATGTACCAGTCTAAATACTTACTTAATGTCAACGAAGTCCACACCCACAACACCAGAGGGAGTTCAAGAAACCATGTGCCAACCCAGATTTGGCACAAACAAGGGACTAAATTAATTTCTATGCCACCAAAATGTGGAACGCCCTACCAACAACAGTCATTAAGACATGCGAATCCCTTGACTCCATTCAAAACCGCTCTCAAAGGACACCTACGGACGGCTGCAATTCGAAACCGGCCCCTGTAAATTCTGAATCCCCACCCACCCCTTTTTCCCCTCACTGTATATACTTTTTTTCCTTTTTACCTCCTCTATGATGATTTCCTGTTTTTTGGCTATATAGAAGTGTATATTTGTACGTCTCTAAATGGTATGATGAATTGAAAATGGTGGACCCTCTTGTAAACAAGTGTAATACTTTATAGTGTCGTCCACTCACAGTTGACAGTTTTTGAATTGAGTTGTACTTGAAATGTACTGTAATTCTGCAAACTGTTAATAAATACTTCAATCAATCAATCAATCAATCAATCAATCAATCAATCAATCAATCAATGTGTTAGTTATCCATTCCTGATGTCATCAAGGCCATATAACCTTTACCAAAAAAAGAACAGCTCTTGTCTTGTTAATACTTTTCATTGGTTAAATATATAAAACCCACTGACAGACTGGCAGATACGACCTTTCAACATGTGACACTGCGACACGTAACATTGTAGGTCAGCTCCATGCATGGCACCGTATAACAAAATAGCATACACATTTATGACATTATCATTTTTCTGCCTCGTATATCTGACCAATGTACAGTACTACTGTTCGCTAGACATACTGTACGTTGCAGCATAAAGCTCTTTCAAACTCACTATAGTCAGATTATTACCAGTAAGACGCCCTGAGGGCGAGAAGCGACTGAGGTCACGTGCACGCATCCACGCACGGGTGACGGCAGACTGCTGGGGGAGCGCTGGCGCTTTGACATGGGTGGGGAGTCAGATCAACATATGGAATGAATTCTGTACTGGCCATATATGGAGTATGTGTCTTGAGTGTACAGGGTTTGATGAAGTCAGATCAACATAAGGAATGCCAGAACAGGTCAGCTCCATATATGGAGATCTAAGGGTGGCAGCGGGGGCCGTGTCTTGAGTGTACATGGTTTGATAAGGTCTGGCCATATACTGTATGGAGCGTGTCTTGAGTGTACAGGGTTTGATTAGGTCAAATCAACATATGGAAGGTCAGAACATTTCAGCTACATATGTGGAGATCTAAGGGCGGCGGGGGCAGTGTCTTGAGTGTACAGGGTTTGATGAGGGCTCAGGTAGCCTTAAGTTTCTGGCCTGTTAAGCCTGTACAAGCTTACCATCAAGCATCAAAAGTAAACTATATAGTTAAAATGTTTAATTTGGGTTAATGGAAAAAAAAATAGGGTATATAGAGATGGAATAATATTATTCTGTCTATCTAATATTAATGTGCATACTGTATCTGTATTCTGTAACCAGGAGGGAAATGTGCATGTTCTGCCAAGATTGAATGAACTTCTCAGTTCACTACCCCGAGAGCGCTCTGAGATTGAATCCAACAAGACTAAGGGGCCATGTGCACCAAGACATTTGTTTTTCCTTTTTTGGAAACACCAGCAGCGCGATGAGGCGCTGAGCTTTTGTTTTGAGATCACGAGTGGCATTTTTTTTAATCTGCCTGCTGAGAGCTGAAATATTTTCATCTCTGACATTTGGAAGAGTTTTCAGTCAGGACAATGCCCCTTAGAGTCTAAAAGCACCACTTACAAACATGGTGTTCTACATCCAACCAGGTCAATAGCTGAGAATTAACTTGTAAGAAATCACCAAGATTTGGCCTTGGTAACAAGTTTTTGAATTTTGGCGTGGTGTTAGTTATGGGTATAAGGTTTTCAAAAAGCTGTGCAAATATTGTCTCAAATAGGTAAAGGTATGGTTGAAAACCAAAATAATTGATAAAAGAAGCTCCCGGCAGCCATCGTGGACGCCATCTTGAAAACGATGCCTTTCCAGTTGTTTGTTTTTTGTATGTTATTTAGCACACCCAATATATAGTAGTAACAGAATCCAGATCTCTGAAAATCTAATAATAATCAATTATTGGGGTTTCAACCATAATACTGATATATCTCATATTTGAGTCAGTACAAAGTGCAAACAGACCACTAGGGGCGCGCCCAACTTGTTTGCACAGCTTTTTGAAAACCTTGTGCTAAAAATGAAAATAATATTTTAAATTCTTATTAGAGGCAGAAATGGGGATGATGTGATGGGTATGTTTACTGACGAATTTACACATTCATTTTGTAAATAACAAAAGCTTTATTGTAAGAGAAAAGAAAACCTTTAAAACAAAACAAGTCGCCTAGGGTTGACATTTTAACCTGGGGGTGTGCCAAATGCTTACCCAAATGCATTTGCAGTTAAACCATATATTCTTAGTTGACCAATGTTTCTGTACTTCTGTTTGTTGTGTTCTCTCCGCCCAGTACTACATTTTGTTGTCAATAGCCAATCTACAAGCTCTCAATGCACTGTATTACAGCACGTTGAGAGCTTGTGGAGTGGCTGTTTTTGCTAAATGTTCAGCCAAACTATTATGCTATTTTGAAACAACATTTTGGTCCAAGGGCCGTGCTTGAGGAATTGGCTATTGAGTCAACAAAAGCTGTGCGTATCACTATCGTGAAGGTGAACAGCAAATTCCATTACAACTCCCCTAACCTCTCTGGGATCTCGCTATCTCTCTTGACTGTGGCTATTTAGCATTAAAGCACGACTTCATCCATTTTCAACCTACAGTATGTTCATGATAAAATGGTACCATTTTTCTTTCCTACTAGTCTGTGTCTCAGAGGAGGACTGTGTACATTTCAGAAACCCGACAGATTTTGTTTTTTATTAACGCAAGAACAATGGCTTCCATTATCGCATGCTAACTTTCCAGGAATAGAAAGCCTGACATTTCTATTAACTTGGATTCCCCATCGATGATGTCTCTGGTAGGCGGGTTTATGAACTGTCCACAGCCTTCCTATGATACACATAGTGAGTGGAGAAAAGAATTACCATATTATAATGACTTTTCTTGTTACCACCGTGCTCTGACTTCTCTGGTCTATCCATTTAGATCAATATCATAAAGGTCACACACTGTGGCAAGAGTGAGTTTTTTCTCTTTTATTGCATCTTTACATCATGTCAATATATAGAGATAAACGTATCCATAGTATAATGAGCATTAGTGAGGACCAACTATATGAAGATGGGTTGAAGAGATAAACGTATCCATAGTATAATGAGCATTAGTGAGGACCAACTATATGAAGATGGGTTGAAGAGATAAACGTATCCATAGTATAATGAGCATTAGTGAGGACCAACTATATGAAGATGGGTTGAAGAGATAAACGTATCCATAGTATAATGAGCATTAGTGAGGACCAACTATATGAAGATGGGTTGAAGAGATAAACGTATCCATAGTATAATGAGCATTAGTGAGGACCAACTATATGAATATATAGAGATAAACGTATCCATAGTATAATGAGCATTAGTGAGGACCAACTATATGAAGATGGGTTGAAGAGATAAACGTATCCATAGTATAATGAGCATTAGTGAGGACCAACTATATGAATATATAGAGATAAACGTATCCATAGTATAATGAGCATTAGTGAGGACCAACTATATGAATATATAGAGATAAACGTATCCATAGTATAATGAGCATTAGTGAGGACCAACTATATGAATATATAGAGATAAACGTATCCATAGTATAATGAGCATTAGTGAGGACCAACTATATGAAGATGGGTTGAAACTGGGTGAAGTCCTTTAATCATACCAACACAAACAAGGGCTTTCATCCACAATGAATTATCTAGTCCAGTAGTTCTCAAATGAGGGTCCAGGGACCCATTAAATAGATGCTTACAGGTCTGTACGTTTATTATTATTGTTATTGTTACTATTATTATGATTATGATTATTATTATTATTATTATTATTATTATTATTATTATTATTATTATTATTATTATTATTATTATTTTTCATTTATAAAAAAAAAGATTCCATGATTTTGTAACCCATTTTTCTTTTCACCCGGTGCCAATGCCTAAACTGTATTCCTGCCAATCTGGGGATAGCCGTGAACTGAGCTCATGCTTCTTTCACTGCATGAAGAGTGAGCAGGCTACTCTTTATCACCTCACCTGACAGAGGGAGTTTCCCCGGTAGGACGTATAGCATGTATAGCATGTGAAGGAACACGTTCCTTTCCACTCCATCAGGCTGATGGAGTGGAATGGGTTCCCAGAGGGAGGCAGTATAGAGAGCAGGATTACTGCATTTGTGAGGATAGTAGGGTACCTACCCTAGGCCTAGGGACACAGGGAAAACATGCACAGAAAGGCCCTTTCGCCAACCCCACCTAGGGTATGGGCACTGATGACGTGAATCAAACCCGGAAGTTTGAGAACCACTGCTATAGCCGAAAGGGGGAAAAAAGCTGTTTTGATCATTCAGGACCACGGACAGTGATAGTCAGCCAAATTACTGTTTTCCATGATTGCCAAGACATTTCTTGAAATTGGGTCAATTTTTTTAAAACTGAAATGTACACTCATCTTCTCAAACTTCAAACATCCATGTCAAAGCCAAACTCTCCACTCTAAATCATATTACACAATTTATCTAAACCAAACTTTGCTTTCAGAGCTTGCACAAAAAACGAATTTCACCCACTGTTACAACTGTAAACTGTAAACTACATTTTTTTCTCACTTAAACAGTAAACAAACCAACATACAGAATAATTATACAGGGTATCTGCATATTTCGACAGTGACACTGACAATTCAAGTACTTTTAAGACCTTTTTAATGCCAAATTGTCAAATATTACGTAAGAAGAAAGATGCAAACATTTAGTGTGAGGTGTTGTGAGCTTGTAGATCTGCTATTTTCACAATATTTACTTTTGGAACCGAGTCAAACTAAATGCAATGCCCACAATTCCTAGTGCTAGTCAGGGTGGGGGGGGGGTCCCCATAGTTCGAAATATTATTTTGGGGGGTTGCAGCCTAAAGAGTTTGAGAACCCTTGGTTTCGAGTAGACGTCTAATACTAGGGTCTTGGATTACCTGTGATCCTGTAGTTCAATGAAGTACTAGCCGCACCACACTGTCTCTCTGCCTTTTATTGATATGTATATTACCTTGCTTATTGTAAGTTGCTATGGATGAGAACGTCTGCTAAATGCCTAAATTGTAATAGCTTTCCAAAGCTTGATGTGGTTAAGTGATGCAGACTTAAATGGCTTTTTGAACACAATCTATTTGCATTTTATAATTACTTAGAGAATAAACAAAGAGAACATGATGTATTATAATATAATATGTGATATATTTTGTTTGGGTTACAAATTATTATTGCAATTCTACCTTGTGTAAATTGTACCGCATAGATCATGCAGCTTTCAATTACTGAGTGAGTGTAACGCTGTAAAATTAGATGTTTTGGGGTCTTAATACCATAAGGGATGGGTCTTAACCCATTAAAACCGAGAAAGCATTTGTGTCATTTTAGATTTTGGCTGTCTCTGTTGGGTGGAACTGGAAACCTCATTATGTCCAAAACTGTTACTGTTTACGATTCAGATTCAAAAGTAGCAAAAACGCACCGATTCGCACTGCATTTCGAGCTGTTCCTACTTTGAATGCTTTTATGTGATGCTGTAGTATGATCAATTCATTTACAAACAGTTGGTAAATGTAATCCTTGTGAAAGTCCTTGTGAAATCCATGACCTTACAGGGACAGGAACAGGGTTGAACTGAGTTGTGGTTCAACAATAGAAACAGAAAGCGAGGAAATGTTTGAGTTTGAGAGAAAACCCTCTCACACTTTGCACTTGATCTTTCATTCCGGTGGGATTTGTTCACCACCATTGCCTCTGTACTCCGGCTCGCCTGGCTGTCCTTGGGCTGTCCATTCCAGATTCCTGGCAGAGAGTGTCCACTTCTTCTCAAAATGTACTCACGTTTGTCACTTAAAAGTATCAATACTGCGACAGACATATCAGCTCACCATTGTGAGCTTGTACATTGGCTATATTAAGATAAGAAGTGGTTATAAATGTTAAATGTTTTGTAATAATAAAAGTTTTCAAATAATTGTAGTGGAGTAAAAGTAGAATATTTACCTCTGAGATGTAGTGGAAGTTAAAGTATTGAAATTTGGAAATAATCCACTAAAGTAAAAACACCTTGAGTAATTGTAGTTGCTTTACACCACTTCTGTACTCGACTGGCTGTCCCTGGCCCAGCAGACCTAGGTTCATCTGGCCTCCATCTGACTCTCTCTGATTCATCCAGGACGTCAGTCTTAGTGGGCAGAATTTATGTTGGTTGGAATCAGGTGATATTCTGGACCAGATCTATAACTAGTCTTGGTTTAACTTGATCTGGCCCCAAACGAGACGTCCCTAATTCGTCCAGGTCCTGACCGTGCTTGCTGGGGGTGGGGGGGGGGGGTCAATTCCAAATTCCTGGCAGGGAGTGAACACTTCTTCTCAAAATCAACACTACATTAGAGCCTCCTTTATAAATAAATAAATAAAATACACGGTGAAGAAAGGCTCACTTGGCTGATGGCTGATGATACAGCCAGAGGCTCTGAAAGTGCTCAAAGGGCCTCAATGACACTTCAGTGTGGTTTTGGGAGCTCAAGAAAGAGACATTTTAGTGTGTCTACATGGTGCAGGGCACAGCGACTCAAACCTGCACACTTTATCCAAACTGTCAGCACATTATTTCAGCTCCATCCTGTTCTTCTTTGATGTGTTCAAAAACAAATTCATCCATTTTTAAAATGATTAATCTGCGCCTTTTTCATTACATCGCTGTCAGCGAGTTCAAGTCAATGTGCAGAGCAGTGCCACACAGTGTGTTGGAAGATAACCAGGAGCCTATATAACCCTCTGTTGTTTTATAATGTATTGGGTAGGGTTTTGCACCCCTCCATGCACCCAGAACCCAGAGACCCAGACACCCAGGAGCACAGCGCAGAAATTCCCCTAATCTCCATAAACGCCAATGGCTGTGCCTTTGTTGTCTTCACCTCCTCCAAAACATGATGTTCCTCTCCCTGAGCTCCCCTGCTGCTTGAATTGTGGGTTACTGGTACACAAGTTCCAACATACTATTGGTCCGACTGGCATTAGAACGACAACCTCAACCTCAAACCCTAACCATATTAACCGCAAGCACGGGAACAGTGCATGTCTGACCGCATGTCCGACCGTTGTTTCCGCATGTCGGACCTTTGGTGTGTCGGATCTCCGTGTGTATCCCACATTATAAGCACTCACTGGTGGATTTAGTTAGGCTCTGCATGTTGGCACTGTGTCGTCATTCCCTGCAGACTTGGGAAATGTTTGAAAAGTTATGCTGCACCGCCTCCAAAATGTGTTCCATATTTGCATGTCTTTGATGTCACAGGTGTATGACGTATACTGTAGCTTCCTATTACAGTATGTGTTGTTCTTTCTTAATGAAAGAAGCACCAATGGCCACACTGTGGGGCGATGGAGGTACCTCCTGGACCTACTGCCAGCGTGCACACATTTGGTGCTGCGATCAGCACCAAATGTCTGTCTGTCTGTCTGTCTGTCTGTCTGTCTGTCTGACTGACTGACGGACGGACGGACGGAACTGAGCAATCAGATCTGTTAAACTCAAATAAATTAAAGTGTTGAATCATTAAATAGGAACTGAGCAATCAGGAGCAGTAGACCCCTCTGGTTTGAAAGACAGTCCTCACTGGACTTACAAGTAAGACGCGCAAACGCGGGAAGCGAACGCAGCTCGTAAATTGCAATAACAACAATTAGAATAAATTACGTACTTTTTAAGGTTTTTTTTAAGTTAAGTTTTTTTTAAGGTAAGTGTTTTGTGTGTGTGCGTTTTTCCTTTTTAAGTTTTTTTTTTAAGTTAAAGTTTTTTTTTAAGTTACGTTTTTTGTGTGTGTGTGTGCGTGCGTGCGTGCATGCGTGCGTGCGTGTGTGTGTGTGTGTGTGTGTGTGTGTGCGTGCATGTGTGTGTGTGTGTTTTTGTGTGTGATATAGCTGCGCCCTCTGGTGGTGGGCGGGTGGTGTTACAGCGTGACACACACACACACAGACACACACACACACACACACACACACACAGACGTGATCTGCTGGGTCTCATAGTAAATGCTCACTGCGTTCGCAATTATGGAGAACAGAAGCTGAGCAGAATGAGTAATGTCAATTATCTGGCTCAATAACATTTCTTTGGGGTACAATTGCAGAGCCAAAGTGGGCAAGTACAAAGCCCATTACTGCAATGAGAGACCGTCAGTACAAAGCCCATTACTGCAATGAGAGACAGTCAGTACAAAGCCCATTACTGCAATGAGAGACAGTCAGTACAAAGCCCATTACTGCAATGAGAGACCGTCAGACACATGCACAGACAATACTGTAAGTGTAACAGTCATAGTGTAATGTAACCCCTTTGTGAGGACAACTTCAATAGAAGGTGACATGACAAGGCGAAGCATGGATTCTGTGTGAAGATTCCTGAGACAAATAAATAATATGCACATGCAGCGGTGGCCTTGATACCGGAAGGTCGCCAGTTCGAATCAGCGGTCCGACACGTTAAAATTACCACCGCTGAAGTGCCCTTGAACAAGGCATTGAACCACTACGATGAAATGTGTTCTATGAGCAGGGCCTGGCTGGAAACAAGTTCTTGAGCTTAGCCCAGATACCCTGGGTAAATATAGTAATCATTTCATTTCATTTCATTTCATTTCATGCATAAGCATGCGTATGTACTGCATGTGCCACCTAATCACAATTATTTGAGATGAGTCCATTGATTTCGATGATGGAAATGGATTATTGTTTCTGCAGTGCACGACCTGTATGGTTTTCCACACGAGGGGCAGATGTGCACATCCAGAGGTGGCCCCCTGCAGCATGCTGATGTCTCTGTGCACGAATGTTTTCTTCTCTCTCGAGTTGTGTGATGCCCTGTGATTGGTGGAACTACCCGTTTTTTTTTCTTAGTTTTTATGTGATCCGCATTTACGCTTCCACTACCCCTAACTTATACTACTGTACATGTCCAATCTGGGAACCCATTCTGTAAAAATACCCCCTTTATTGTGGGCACCGCCTCCTTTTTGGTAGAAACATGAACTTGGTTTGGCTCCTCCCCTTTCTTAGTCCACTTCTTCCCAGGTGGTCCTGTGTTTATTCCTACTAACAACAACACTATATATTTAAGGCAGTGGTGCTGAGAAACAAAACAAAAAGCCATAACCCTAATAATGCTCCCTAAAAAGTGAAGACCACCAAATTCTATGAACCTGTTTGTTGACAATGGCATAATGGCAATGACAATGGCAGCCTGGCAGTTAACATTGAGTGGGCCGCTTGGCCTATTCTATTGTGTGTGTATTTATTTGGATGAGAACCTCTGTTTTGTGGATTCAGGCTATTTCCAGACTTCAAAGCGTACATTGTCTGATGATTATTTACTGAGAGTTGTACCGTACATACATGCTTTCCGTGCTTGGACTATTTCGGTGTCTTCTATTCTGGTGTTTTGCTGCCTTCGCACATTCATTTTCAATGGAAACCAGCGACGTGAAGATACAAACTGATGTTCCACACTTGTAGCTGTTGATGCTCGATTCAAAGCTAGAAAATAAAGTTGAGCAGGCTTCAATTTCACACCAGCTGTAATGTGCACATGCTTAATCATTTTCACTCACCTTAATTCTCTCTCAAAAAACGTCTACTTGTAATAAACTGTTACGCAAAAAGTGTATTATTATATAAAAGTGTCTTCACTCACATTGCATGATTTCCTTAAACTCCTCACAAGGGAAGAAGTAGAGACACACATAAACATGTCCCACACAAACACAAACACACGCGCACGCACACGCACGCACATACGTACGCATTATACGTCCACACTCGCATACACAGCACATTGTGGAGCCTTCACTCAGCTTTGCTTTATGCTGATCAGATACTTTCACTGTAGTTCACAAACTTCACATCTACAGTGCTGTGAAGAGAATCCCAAAGGAAGGCTCATTTTCAACACATCTGTCGGGCTTGGGGCAAAATGTGCTTTGTAGTACTTCTAAGTATTTCTTTTAGGAATTGCTACTACATTAGTATTGTAGGGAAAGAGAGAGAGGTAATTGCGACTGTATGTCGCAGATTACTATGAAAGCCTTTCAGTCCGTCCGTCGTTCCGTCCGTCACACGACCATATATGGCCGTCAGTCCCTCACGTCTCGTGACACGTCATGCCACCATATATGGCCGTCAGTCCGTCCCGCCTTGTGCCACCATAGGAGGACTGTGGGCAGTTCAGAAACCTCATCGATCGTTCTCACGATATTAAAAAAATCACACCCGTGTGAACTGAGTGGTGTAAGGTCTTATATAGCCTGATCAGCTGTGGTCTGACGTAATGTCTGACGTAATGAAATCACACCCGGGTGAACTGGGTGACCGTAGCAACCATGCTCATTTTTTGAGCACAGACAGACAGACAGATAGACACGTAAACTAACAAAGCCAGTCGTAGGAGTGGTTTACACCACTCAAAAAACGATGATGTCACTGGTGGACGGGTTTCTGAACTGCCCACAGCACTCTTATGAGACACAGAGTAGAAAAAGATTGTGCCATTTTATCATGATTATTAGTGAGAACCTATTATATGAAGATAGGTTAATTGAAAAATGGTGAAGTGGTCCTTTATGTATGCTCTGTCGTTTGAGTACAATCTGGTCACCCACCGAATATATTTGATCTACAGTACAAGTATAAATCGGGCTTACATGCAAGTTCTGCATCTATACAGTGTATACACAAGTTGATACACGACATGCAGCTGCGGTACTTTGTCATGTGCATGTGACGTGGTGGTTGCCAGTGATTCAACATCATGTCATCTTTCAAAAGTGCTGACATTAATGTTTTGTGCAATTGCCAACACTAAAGGCGTTGGCATGATGTGCAGTACATACACAAACACATGCACAAGACAGCATTCACAATTAAAACCTCAGAGTTCATTTAGTGTACTAATGGAACCAAATAGACCGTTATGGGTCAATTTGTTTCCATTTGGACACTTTCAGAGTTAGATTAACACTCGGAACAGAAATTTGGCAGTGTACCCCGGCAGCGCTGACACAAACATTTTAAGCTGTTTTTGAGCACATGCATACGATAAGTACATCTCTCTTTCTCTCTCTCTCTCTCTCTCTCTCTCTCTCTCTCTCTCTCTCTCTCTCTCTCTCTCCCTCTCCCGCAATGAATCTACATTTGCTGGTGAATTGCGGGTGTTATCGGGAAGGGAGTGGAGGTTGATAGATGGAAATGAATGTGCGTAATACATTTCGGTGGTACTGGGGGAGCGCCGTGGCTCCAGCCCCATGCAGCTCCAACTGGGGCGGGCGGCTTGCCTTGTTCCACCTCACTGGAAGATTGATGACTTCTGGGTTCTCAGGGATTTGCACCTGCTTCTACGAGCCGTCTTCTTCTGGCTTTCCTCTTTGTGTCATAGGCTAACTCTCTCTCTCTCTCTCTCTCCCTCCCTCCCTCCCTCCTTCCCCATCTTCAGTAGCCCCACCATATCACTCCTTCTAATTTTCTTCCCATATGATTTTTGATCTCCGCTTTTCTCTACCTGCTTCTCTTGACCGGTCTCTGTTTCCCTACATTCAACTTTCTCTCTCTCTCTCTGATTCTTCCCACTCACTCTTTATCTCCGCTTTTCTCACACTTGTTCTGTTCCTACTTAGTTTCTATACACTGCAGTGCTTACCTTACCTTTTTCCCCCATTCATCACTTTGGACACTCTTAACGTTTCCTCCATCACGTTCTGTTTGCTAAGTCAAAGTCTGATTTATGCCAGTTCCTCTCTCTCTCCATCTCACTTGTCTCTGTCTGTGTACCTATCTCGTGTGTGCACTCTCTCTCTCTCTCTCTCTCTCTCTCTCTCTCTCTCTCTCTCTCTCTCTCTCTCTCTCTCTCTCTCTCTCTCTCTCTCTCTCTCTCTCTGTCTCTGTCTCAAATTCTTACTGGTATTCTCTCTCTTTCTATCTCACTCAACTATTTGTTGCTTGTATTCTGTCTGTCTGTCTGTCTGTCTGTCTGTCTGTCTGTCTGTCTGTCTGTCTGTCTGTCTGTCTGTCTGTCTGTCTGTCTGTCTGTCTGTCTGTCTGTCTGTCTGTCTGTCTGTCTGTCTGTCTGTCTGTCTGTCTGTCTGTCTGTCTGTCTGTCTGTCTGTCTGTCTGTCTGTCTGCTTTCTCTCAATGCATCTTTGTTAGTTTGTTTCTGTATGCATCTTTCTCTGTCAACCTCTGTTTCCTCCCACTCCCTCTCTCCTGCCATACGCGCCCTCTCCTTCGTGCTTGAGTGCATATCAATATTCAGTGTGTGTTCGTATGTATGTACACACATCATATCGGCATGTCTGCGCGTAGGACACTGCGTCAAGGCCAGGGTGAAGACAAACTTGTTGATGTATGGCAACCTGGCTGGTGCTCAACCAGATAGCCTTTTATCACAATTTGCATTATTTTCATAAATAGACATATTACTTTTACAACTTTACTGAAAACATTCGCACGATTGAGTTGACACCTGTGGTTTTGATGGGCTGATAATAGGACAATTTATTATTCCCCTATTGTGGCAAGTTGTGCAACTTTATGTGTCAATCATGGTCTGCTTATTAAGATGAAAGAATGTTGTTAATTATTCACAGATGGTGATTTTCTATACAATGTGGTGACAGAATGGGTAAGATGACGCTGCTGCGCCACAGCTGAGCAACATTATAATGTTAGCGTCATCATCATTGGTGATGTGCTGCTCTTCAAGATATGATATAATCAACTTCAAGATATATTGCAAATCATATAAGTCTTCGGTTTCTCAAAGTGGGGTCCAGGGACCCTCTGGGTTCCTTCAGGGGGTTCCAAATGGACTGTTGAATTATGGAGGATTTCCAAATGGACTGTTGGTTACGGGAGTCTTTAAAATAAAAAAATTGACCATCGCGGAAATTGCGGTTGTCTTTACTTAGTTTTTTGTTTTGTTTTTATTTGCTTTCCAACTTTGCACTGGTGAGGTGAAGGGATATTAGTGAGGTGTGCCGAAGCATGGACAGAATCTAATTATGCCATGGGAGACTGTGTGACAGCAGAATGCAATATGCACAAAACAAACAGGGTGTTCACTCTAAAAACTGTCAGTTGTAGGGAAGAGTGTCTATGGATTCATTTATTTATTTATCTATCTCCGTGCCTGTCACAATGGATAACCAATGCGGGGGTCTGCGCATCACGCCTAAATGTGCATCCGCATGCACGTATACGGGATACACACATTTGTCTGGTTAATGGATAAGACACACACGCGCAAACACACACACACACACACACACACACACACACACACACACACACACACACACACACACACACACACACACACACACACACACACAGAAAGAACTTCTCAGCATGTGTTTTGTTTTAATCAAAAGATAGATTATGCAGAAAAGTTCTTCCCTACACGCACGCACGCACGCACGCACACGCATGCACATGCGACATACTCACAGGTACACTTTTTCACTCTCCTGTATGCATATTGCATAAGTTACTGCTAACATGAACACTCATTATTTTCTCTCGGGTAGCACTTATACGCTGTTGGCCTCTTGATCAGTTGAGTGCAATTCAACTTAAACTCAACTACAGTATAAAAGCATAGAGCATTTTCTTTTTGTTGTGAAGAACAAAGGCAGGCACTTCATTATTCCAAGATCTTCTATGGTCTTTATGAGTGAAAACCACTGAAGTTTAACCGGAAAATGCCTGACATTTATAATGAAACAATAAATAAATAAACAAGCCCACTTAAGCAGCCTAAAAACTCACACACCGTTACGAAAATGATATGAAGATCAAAACTAATATATACTTGATGCTTTGTTTATACAAGGCCTTTATTCACAGTGAAGAAATCCACCTCATTCCGAAAGAAAAATCCCACGTCCAATTATTGCAGTGACTCATGACACTAATAGGCTAACAGTTCAAAAAGACATGTTTTCATGGGCTTATCAATAGCATGGGGACAGAGTGGCATTCCCACGCACCGCCATTCCGACTACGTCGCTTCTGCGTGTGGTTAGGGTTGGGGTTAGGGACAGGGATAGTATTGTGGCGCAACCAATAGCACATGTTTATCTAAACAAACATTACCAGGCAAAAGTTCTCTAAACAAACATTCAAAGTCCATCACTTGACGTGATGTCATGTGGCAGCCAAGTCTATGGACTTTTATTTTACTCTGTCATTTCTCAACCGTTTTGTACCCCCCCCCCCAGGAACGCGCCCGGGCCGGTTCCGGCGAACCGCACCAGGCCCCTGGGCGTGTTCCTGGGGTTCTGGTTCTGTCATTTCTCGTTTCGGACACGGGCAGCTCGCCAGAACCGGGCTGGCACCCTGGCCGCATTCCTGGGGGTCTAGAAGTTCCGGGGACCCCCACACGGAGTCGCACCACTCAGTTCACCCGGGTGTGATTTTTTTAATTTTGCTGGGGGTTTGGCAAATGTGTTTGAAACTTGAGAGAGTATCGTCGGTGCATTAAGCCACTGCTCATGAGTGGCTCCGTGGTTCCACTCCCATGGCGATGTGATAATATGGCTATGTAGAAAACGTGTTGTGACACTGTCCTGGGGACAGAGCGTTTCTGTCCTCTCTGTAGAATGTCACTTACTGTTAGCTCAGCCACAGATACACAATGATCCTCTAAGAGGCTGTAATTGCACCTCTGAAGATATTACAGTGAGTGCCTCCACAGAGTGTGTGTGTGTGTGTGTGTGTGTGTGTGTGTGTGTGTGTGTGTGTGTGTGTGTGTGTGTGTGTGTGTGTGTGTGTGTGTGTGTGTGTGTGTGTGTGTGTGTGTGTGTGTGTGTGTGTGTGTGTGTGTGTGTGAGAAAGTGTACAAATTAAGCACATTAGTTTATGCAGGACACAGGGGTACATGATACGCCTCCAGCTAATCAGCTGTCATACTGCGGAATCTGATTGTTGGTGTTTCTAATCAGCCACACTTTTCTAGGCAGCAATCACAGTTCATAACCACAACAAGGCGGTCCATTTCAATTATGGCCGCTTATTATACTGTAGATCTAGTTGGTTTATGGTCCATTGCTGCCACACACTACTGCTGTTGCTGCTGCTGGCATCAATGTGCCTCCACCACCCCAGACTCCACCTTCTAATTAGTTGGGAGTTTTGCGTGCAGGCTTAAAAGTTCAAATGAAGTTAAACTTAAATTCTATGTTTTTTATGGCTCTACGCTGAAATTCAATGTTAGCATGGCTCTGAAGTTAAACTGAAATTCAATGTTAGCATGGCTCTGAAGTTAGACTGAAATTCAATGTTAGCATGGCTCTGAAGTTAAACTGAAATTCAATGTTAGCATGGCTCTGAAGTTAAACTGAAATTCAATGTTTGCATGGCTCTGAAGTTAAACTGAAATTCAATGTTAGCATGGCTCTGAAGTTAAACTGAAATTCAATGTTAGCATGGCTCTGAAGTTAAACTGAAATTCAATGTTAGCATGGCTCTGAAGTTAGACTGAAATTCAATGTTAGCATGGCTCTGAAGTTAAACTGAAATTCAATGTTTTGCATTATATGGCTCATGTTAAACTGTCTTGCTGTGGGTGTGGTCTTGTATACCCATGGGCAGCCAGTTTCTTCATTGCATTCCCTGATTTAGCCTACCATAAGCCCTCAATGAATTGCATTGAATTGAATGGGGCTATGGGGTGTTGTGCTAATTCGCTTATTTCCATCGCTTTTTTGTATATATCCTCTCTTCATAATGTAAATAGTATCCCAAGCGGCGCACTTTACTACTTATTTCGATGGAAATAAGCGAATTTGCACAAAAACCCAACCCCCATTGAGGGCTTATATGGTAGGGGAAATAGCCAATAATGCACTTTTGCACAAAATAACACCGGGACCTCTTTGGTGGGGACGTAACAACTACAAATAAAAGTATGACTAGCATGGAATTCTCCTTTAACCCTAGAACACACCCGACAATTCTATTTTTGTAATTTTCATAATGTTGCTGATTGGGTGGGTCTTTCACTATACCTTCCTGATGCGCAGTAACTTTTGTTTGTTTGTTTCCCTTCCCACATATCTGTTTTTTCTTTTCTACAGGCAGGTGTTTTGGTGAATTCTTCAATATTATTTTGATGAGAAATATTTGTTATGGAACATATAAAATATGGTTCAGTGATGGTTTGACAAAAGTTACATTTTGTGTTCTAATTCAGGAAACATCTTCAGGAAACATCTTTTCCTCAGTCAGTATAACTGACTGAATGTAACCAAATGGCTCGTAGTTGCATTTTGTACTCTCTCTGTTTTAAATTGATACATTATTTAATGATGTATTTAATGTGTAGGGATGGGTGATACACAGGGATGGTACACCATAATACCAGTTTTCAAGCATTCCAGTGATTATGTAACAACACAATATCGTGACGCAAGTATGAGCAACTTGCATCAGTGGCTCCACATCATGCTATAATTTGATCATTAGTTGCCAGGCAACCAATTGATTTCGCTATTGATCTGCACGGATCTAGACTAGACTTTTTCCAGCAACTCTTGTCCCATCTCGTTTAGTTACTTAATCAACTAACAAGATAAAGTACTTCCAAGTAATGGAAAAGTAGTAATTAAAAAACAAAAAGGAAAGAAAAGACCGCATGGGGAAAGAAGGAACTGAAAGACTGACTTGGGAGCGTGGGACCTTTATTTTGACTGCATCAAACAGTGTATTTGGGGGATGCCTCCTGGCATAGATGTGCGCTCCACTGAGCACACCGTTATCGTTGCTGTGGCTGTGCCGTGGTGGCACAGAAGGGGTCGGCCATCTACAATAGTGGTTCTCAACAAAGTGTTTAACCCATTTTGGGCGGGAACCCCTTTTGGTGTTAGCATTATGTTATGCTTTAGCTATTGAAAAATAGCAGATCTACAAGCTCATAGCGCGCCACCGAGTGGCGCGCTACGAGCTTGTAGGTCTGCTATTTTTGAAAAATTGAAGAACGACTGACATAGAAACATAGCTTTTTCTGATCTCAGGTCAAAATGGGTTAATTGCATGGTGCCATTTTTTATCTTTGGGAATCTACACGCGTCCATTTGGTTCCCTTTGTTTGATTGGCTTTGGAGTCGAGGGAGATGCAGCTCCCATAAAAGGCTGCGAGGCAGTTGGTCAGGACGCCCTCGGTGGTGCTGTTGTATAAACGTCCTGACGATGCATTGCAGGGGCTCACGCTGAATGGATTCAACCCAGTGAGGCATTGCTGTGCATGTGTTGCCCTACAGCAGGGGTGGGCAACTTTGACCATGGAGAGGGCCACTATAGTTCCACACTCACTCCAGAGGGCCACATTGCATACTTACTGTCGTAGCATAATAGCAAAATGGCCGATCTACAAGCTTCGCATCAGTGATTCTATCAGATGAGCTATTTTTGCTGTATTTGAATTGAAATCCTGAATAATGTTTTGCTTTTTTTTAATTGGAATCCTGAAAAGTATCATTTGTATTTAATTTCAGTCACTTACCCATGGAGTAATGTGCTGGAGTCGCCACCACTACATTTCAGTCATTTGGACTATGCAGGCCAAAGAGTACACTGATCACATGACCCCAACAATCAATTCAGTTCAACACAGAGGTTTCTTTTTTCTTATTTCCACACAACAATAATGACATAGTATGTTGAAAATGGGTGGCAATGGGTTAAAGATTTTTAGATTGTTTTTTTTCTCCAAATGATCATGAACGTCCTTATTGTGATAGCATCTTCATTTATCATGATTGCGGCCATCCCTATAGTATGCCTTTATGAACATACATGTACAGTAGTATGTGTACTGTATGTAACCCCGAATAAACTTGGTGGGCTGAAGCAGGGTTTGGTTTGGTGGCTGGGGTGTGGGGTTTAGTTGGGTGTGGAGATGAGAGGGGATGGTTTGGTGGCTGGGGTGTGGGGTTTAGTTGGGTGTGGAGATGAGAGGGGATGGTTTGGTGGCTGGGGTGTGGGGTTTAGTTGGGTGTGGAGATGAGAGGGGATGGTTTGGTGGCTGGGGTGTGGGGTTTAGTTGGGTGGCTGGGGTGTGGGGTTTAGTTGGGTGTGGAGATGAGAGGGGATGGTTTGGTGGCTGGGGTGTGGGGTTTAGTTGGGTGGCTGGGGTGTGGGGTTTAGTTGGGTGTGGAGATGAGAGGGGATGGTTTGGTGGCTGGGGTGTGGGGTTTAGTTGGGTGGCTGGGGTGTGGGGTTTAGTTGGGTGGCTGGGGTGTGGGGTTTAGTTGGGTGGCTGGGGTGTGGGGTTTAGTTGGGTGGCTGGGGTGTGGGGTTTAGTTGGGTGTGGAGATGAGAGGGGCTGAAGCAGGGTTTGGTTTGGTGGCTGGGGTGTGGGGTTTAGTTGGGTGTGGAGATGAGAGGTTTGGTGGCTGGGGTGTGGGGTTTAGTTGGGTGTGGAGATGAGAGGGGATGGTTTGGTGGCTGGGGTGTGGGGTTTAGTTGGGTGTGGAGATGAGAGGTTTGGTGGCTGGGGTGTGGGGTTTAGTTGGGTGTGGAGATGAGAGGGGATGAGCAGGGTTTGGTTTGGTGGCTGGGGTGTGGGGTTTAGTTGGGTGTGGAGATGAGAGGGGATGGTTTGGTGGCTGGGGTGTGGGGTTTGGTTTGGTGGCTGGGGTGTGGGGTTTAGTTGGGTGTGGAGATGAGAGGGGATGGTTTGGTGGCTGGGGTGTGGGGTTTGGTTTGGTGGCTGGGGTGTGGGGTTTAGTTGGGTGTGGAGATGAGAGGGGATGGTTTGGTGTCTGGGGTGTGGGGTTTAGTTGGGTGTGGAGATGAGAGGGGATGGTTTGGTGTCTGGGGTGTGGGGTTTAGTTGGGTGTGGAGATGAGAGGGGATCAGGGCCGGATTTAGCCAGCCCCACTCAGGTGGGCAGTCGGGAATTGTAAGGGGGGCGACTCCACCGGCGCGGGTGGGGTGTCAAACCCACATTGAGTGGGCAGGACGCACGTTTGGGTGGGCTATGCCCACCCCTGCCCCCCCCTAGAACCGGCCCTGGAGGGGATGGTTTGGTGGCTGGGGTGTGGGGTTTAGTTGGGTTTGGAGATGAGAGGGGATGGTTTGGTGGCTGGGGTGTGGGGTTTAGTTGGGTGTGGAGATGAGAGGGGATGGTTTGGTGGCTGGGGTGTGGGGTTTAGTTGGGTGTGGAGATGAGAGGGGATGGTTTGGTGGCTGGGGTGTGGGGTTTAGTTGGGTGTGGAGATGAGAGGGGATGGTTTGGTGGCTGGGGTGTGGGGTTTAGTTGGGTGGCTGGGGTGTGGGGTTTAGTTGGGTGTGGAGATGAGAGGGGATGGTTTGGTGGCTGGGGTGTGGGGTTTAGTTGGGTGGCTGGGGTGTGGGGTTTAGTTGGGTGTGGAGATGAGAGGGGATGGTTTGGTGGCTGGGGTGTGGGGTTTAGTTGGGTGGCTGGGGTGTGGGGTTTAGTTGGGTGGCTGGGGTGTGGGGTTTAGTTGGGTGGCTGGGGTGTGGGGTTTAGTTGGGTGGCTGGGGTGTGGGGTTTAGTTGGGTGTGGAGATGAGAGGGGCTGAAGCAGGGTTTGGTTTGGTGGCTGGGGTGTGGGGTTTAGTTGGGTGTGGAGATGAGAGGTTTGGTGGCTGGGGTGTGGGGTTTAGTTGGGTGTGGAGATGAGAGGGGATGGTTTGGTGGCTGGGGTGTGGGGTTTAGTTGGGTGTGGAGATGAGAGGTTTGGTGGCTGGGGTGTGGGGTTTAGTTGGGTGTGGAGATGAGAGGGGATGAGCAGGGTTTGGTTTGGTGGCTGGGGTGTGGGGTTTAGTTGGGTGTGGAGATGAGAGGGGATGGTTTGGTGGCTGGGGTGTGGGGTTTGGTTTGGTGGCTGGGGTGTGGGGTTTAGTTGGGTGTGGAGATGAGAGGGGATGGTTTGGTGGCTGGGGTGTGGGGTTTGGTTTGGTGGCTGGGGTGTGGGGTTTAGTTGGGTGTGGAGATGAGAGGGGATGGTTTGGTGTCTGGGGTGTGGGGTTTAGTTGGGTGTGGAGATGAGAGGGGATGGTTTGGTGTCTGGGGTGTGGGGTTTAGTTGGGTGTGGAGATGAGAGGGGATCAGGGCCGGATTTAGCCAGCCCCACTCAGGTGGGCAGTCGGGAATTGTAAGGGGGGCGACTCCACCGGCGCGGGTGGGGTGTCAAACCCACATTGAGTGGGCAGGACGCACGTTTGGGTGGGCTATGCCCACCCCTGCCCCCCCCTAGAACCGGCCCTGGAGGGGATGGTTTGGTGGCTGGGGTGTGGGGTTTAGTTGGGTTTGGAGATGAGAGGGGATGGTTTGGTGGCTGGGGTGTGGGGTTTAGTTGGGTTTGGTGGCTGGGGTGTGGGGTTTAGTTGGTTTGGTGGCTGGGTTGTGGGGTTTAGTTGGTTTGGTGGCTGGGGTGTGGGGTTCAGTTGGGTGTGGAGATGAGAGGTATGGTTTGGTGGCTGGGGTGTGGGGTTTAGTTGGGTGTGGAGATGAGAGGGGATGAGCAATGAGAGAGAGCGACATGGGTCAGGGCTTTGGCATCAGGCAGATCCCATACAATCATTCATCACTCACAGTCATGTGGGACATTCAATGTAAAATACACACTGTACAGGGTACTGGTTCACCTGGTTTCATGCTGGGACCCCAAGCTTTGTTTTTACTGTGTGAATGAAGACAGAAACCTGTATATGAAAAATGAAAGTCTGCTAAAGGTGAATAGACCTTTTACTCTATTAACCGGGAAAGTGTCTGTGCCATTTTAGATTTTTGCCTTGGCTATGAAGAACATCTGCTATAGAGCGGGGTTTCCCAAACCTTTTCGTGTCAAGGACCCCCAAATCGACATTTATTAGGCCACGATAGGCCAATGGGGGGTCCCCCATTTGAAAACATCTGCCAGTGACCCCGATAAGGGAGGATTTTTACGGCTCTGGCAGTGATTCCGAAACATATTCATTTCATGGACCCCAGTTTCACACGCATTATGCTACGGACCCCCTATTTAATAGCATTTCTATCTCTGGTACCCCAATTTATATTGTAAAACCACTGTTAATTGTCTCCACCAGGCCGAAGGCATGGGGAGAGAGTATGTTTTGCACTCCGTCCGTGTGTGTGTGTGTCCTTCCGTCCGTCCTTCCTTCCGTCCGTCCGTCCGTCCTTCCGTCCGTCCGTTATCAGCTAATCTCCGGTACCGTTGGCCCGATCCATGCCAAACTTTGCACACACACTCCCTGGATGCCAACGACGAACCTCTGCCCCAAATATTCCTCAACGGCCTGTTATAGCGCCACCATGAGGTCGATTTAGGCAAAACACATTTCTGTAGATAACTCGTACACATTTTATCCATACATCACACAATTCGGTATACACTATCTCCATAGTCATGTGATCAACACGGATCTGCACCATTTCCCATCTTCCATCCTGATTGGCTAAGATTGGCTTCCAAAGCTCACATGATTGGTCCGTTTCGAACAAAATGCCACAAATCACAAACACAGTGTCCAATTTCCATGAAATTATACACGCACATTTCCACTAGGCCGAGGACGACATGCCACTATTTTTTTCCCAAATCAGCCTCACGGTGGCGCTATAACAGGCCAATTCCTGTTTTTACCTATAACTGCATCGACAACTTATGTATGTGCACTCCCTAGAGGCCATGGAAAAACATTTTCCTTGCATCCCTCCACATCTGCCGGTTATAGCGCCACCATGAGGCCGATTTCTGCAAAACACATTGTTTATGTTAGTCGCACAGATTTCATCCAAATCTCACGCAAATCGGTACACATGATCTCTGTAGTCATGTGATCAAGACGAGCCTGTTGGAATTCTCAGATTCTACACTGATTAGCTAAGATTGCCTTCCAAAGTTTTCAGGAGTAGCCTGTTTTCTACAAAATGCTGCACATGTCCTGCTCATCCAGAATTCTATCCTCACAGATGCTATGAGTGATCTGGCTCTGCATTTCCTCAACAAAATGAAGAAAATTGTTGCAAGAAACAAACAAAAAACCATTTTTTATATGTTTATATCACTCCTAAACATTTTGCCAAACATCACACACACTCCTATCCTCCTGGTGGAGACCTGTGCCCAGAAGGGCACTTTTTCTAGTTTAACTCTGAGAGTGTACAAATGTAACCGGTCCATTTGGTTCCATTTGTACACTCTCTGAGTTACAGACCCATAAGGGTCCATTTGGTTCCTATAACTTCCTAACTATCTCTAATTGAGCTAGGTACCCCCTGGAATTCCCTCAAGTACCCCTAGGGGTCCCCGGACCCCACTTTGGGAACCCATGCTATAGAGCACAAAAGTCTGACGTCAAGTCAGTCCACGGGTTTGTGTACATTGTTTTGTATTCTAATCCCCATAGGGGGATTTTACAGTAGATCGTCTCATATAAGAACTGTGTTTGAAAAAGAAACAAATCATCCCGTCCGTTTCACTAATATGAAGAATCAACAGAAAGAAAGCGCTAATGTTATTGTTGCCGAATTAGTTACATTTTCGCCGGAAACAGACTGTATCAAATATGAGTGAATGAATATCGCAGAGACAGTTTGTTTATTTTTGGACCACAATTCTTATATGAGATGATTTTATGATGACACAATGGTATTCTCTATAGAGAAAAACTTCCGGTGAGCGAGTGATGTCAGGACTTTGGCGCTCTATTATTGAACAGTGTGAGAACTACTGATTTAGAAGGCATTTGTAGAAACGGCCTCAGGTCTTAATGGGTTAAAGCCAAATCCATATGCGTTGTGTCCATTACCTTGTACAGGAGCCCTCGTACAAGGTTTCTTCAACTATGCATGCACCACTTCGTACCACAGCACCTCTAAGGTGCCTTAAAACAAGGCTCCAGACTTCCCAAAACAAACTGGTCAGGCTACTACTTGGCCTCACTCCCTGAACCCACCTCACCCCTGCCCACTTTGACAGGCTGGAATGGCTTAGGGTTGACGACAGAGTACAGCATCTTGCAATGGGTTTGGTCCACACGATTCAATACACCAAGATACCCTGGCATGTACCTGTCTACATACTTCATTAATGTCAACAAAGTTCACCCACAACACCAGAGGAAGTTCAACAAACTATGTGCAACCAAGATTCAGCACTAACAAGGGACTAAATTAATTTTGCTCCTATGCCACCAAAATGTGGAATGCCCTACCAAGAGCCATTAAGACATACGAATCCCTTGACTCCTTCAAAACCGCTCTCAAAGGGCACCTACGGACGGCTGTACTACAGTATCATTTCTAATTTATATTATTGTCTTTTATTTTATTTCCAGTAACCTTCTATCACATTGCATTAGTAACAATTCAGTCAGACAACTCACGAATAGAATTAACCAATATTCGGCATGATTAACCACCATCATAAAACATTAAGAGCAGGGAGATAGATATACAATAAAAACCCCATGGGGAACATAAATAACAGAGCCCACCGGTGGTGCTGGGGTGGTGGTGGGAGGGAGCAAACATCACATAACAACCAGGAACCATATATGCAGAGGAAGGCAGGAAGAGCATGCAGTCTAGTGAGCTTAAGTAGCCCGCCCAATTGATCAGCTGACTGCCCATCAGCGAATGACGTGTGGGACTTGCACACACTTACACCCCCACATAGTAATGCAGCATGTTAACCCCTTGAGTATAGTATGCGCCTTTGAGCACGGCATGAACCCCCTCGAGTGTATCTGACTGAACTAACTCTGCAAGCTACGTATCATTTACAACAAGGGACTTCAGGTATTCACAGTAGGAGCCTTCAGTTGATTGTCATTATACACTCCCCATTAAAGTGACATGCATCAACAGACACCACGTATTGGATGATATTGCATAGTCAAGCGATGGTTTCAGATGATCATTAGGACAAAATGTTCTTAGCACCTTCATGCAGAAACCAATAATATATTATGAGATTTGAGATTCACTAATGCTCTAAAATGAATGTGGAGCCAGAGCCTCTGGTGGCTAGTGATATGGATTTTTACGAGGTGAAGCTCAGCTCCGGTGGACGCTGGTTCAATTTAACTGGCTTATGGTCGGAGCGTGTGTGTGTGTGTGTGCAGTGCCATGCGCACTGTGCCCGCGTGTGGGTGCGCAGATGAACCACCTGTTCAGAAATCTTAAAACAAGTGGATTCCTCTAGCTACTGAGGCCCAATCCTATGCAGCTATTTAGAGGTATAATTCCCTGCCCCCCCCCCCCCCCCCCCCCCCCCCCCCCCCCCCCTCCATGGGTGACAGGACTATCAGTGCTGCTGGTCCTATAAACTCTGGAATGCTCTCCCTGAGGGTCTCAACCAGTCTACGTGTTGTTTCTTTTTTTGAGAGGCGCTAACCGCTCCAACCTTTTGTCAGTGATGCGTGGAAAAAGTACTACACTTTTTTTTGCCGGGGAATTATTCTGAATAAAGGCTCTAGAGTGCCAAGCAGATGAGGCAGATTTTACTCTGAAAAGCCACGCTTTCCATTTCCCCCCGGGGGGGGGGGAAATGGAAACATCGCCGTTCTGATCAGAACCACGGACAGCGCCGTAGATTCAGAGTAAATAAGGAAGATTGTTGGGCCGTAAACCAAGCTATATGAAATGGAGGTAAAGTCACCAACGTCATTTTCGCTATCACGCAATTCCAGACGGCAGATTCGTCGCACCATGGGAGCCAAACTGCACTCGGAAGTTCGGCAGAATGCACTGGAGTCAATGAGAGCTCAGTGACCAGCTCATGAACATGAGGCTACACAAACAATATTTCTGAATGACTGAGATATTTTGTAAAGTAATCGCTTCTGGCAAATAACAGAAGACATATAACACTATTGTCTGCTGTGTTGCTTTTCGACTGTGTAATTTTATAGAGGTATCTAAAGAGCAAAAAGTATGTTTCTGAACGTGCCAAGTATCGCGAGACTGTCCACCGTTTCCTGTCTGGCAGCCAAATCTTGCGATACCCCCGGAACAGAAACGATACTTGCTGCTGTTTAAATCCTCAAATAAAATGATGCACTGTGCACTCTGTGCACATGAAAAAGCAAGTGATTAGAAAACAAACTGTGATATGTCTTCTTTTATATACCTGAACCGATTATATGACACAGGTCTCAATGGTTCATAAATAATGTTTGTTATGAGCTGGTCCAGCTGGCTCCATTTACTGCTTTGTATTCATGTAACTTCCGGTGCGAGATTTGGCTCCCATGAAAGTGTCATGGCGCAGCACAGTCACGTGACCATGTCACTTCCTTCTCTAATCTTCCTTGCCGTAAACCAGGACGTGAATGGCTGCGTGCGCAGCAAAACAGCTCCGGGACGGCCCCTGTAAAAAAATGGATTTTAGCGATCGCGCTTTATATCATTTAAAAGGACCCAAACATCCTGGGCCTCCTATACGGGTGTAATTATGAAGACGTGTGGACACGTCCTGGGCATCATAAGTGTTAAGTATCAATACTGCAATGTAGAAATACTCTGTTACAAGTAAAATGGAATTTAAAAATCACACCTGTGTGAAGTGAGGGGCGCTCATCATCATACATTATCCATTCATTGTCAATGGGAATTTATTTTTGTGTAGGACAAAAATAGCCGATTTGCTCGTCTACAGATATGACGTGAATTCTCCATTCACTGTCAGTGGGAATTTAATCTTTGTGTAGGACAAAAATATACACTATAAGAGTTGGTGGGGCGAACGGTTCACACACAGACAGACGTACAGGCAGACAGACAGAGACTTGGTGCATTTATGGATTCAATCAATCAATCTTTATTTCAGACCCAGGGAGATCCAGATATTCCCACCCCCTGTGACATCATGTGGTGTGTGTTTGTGTGTCTATGTACTGTATACATTATCATCATGATAAAAGGCACCGCTCACTTCACACAAGTGTGATTTCTTTCATCACAAATGAAAACACACTAAGCTTTTCGTTGAGCTTCTTACCCACGTAAGCCCTTTACTTGGTCACTGAAAATAGCGGATCTGCAAGCTTGATAGAGCTTGTAGATCTGATATTTTCCGCAGAAATGCAATACAGATTATGTGGTTTAAGTGGCTAATGTGTAATTTATTTATTAATATTTAAGTTCTATTTTGTACTGTATTGAATGGCTTCTACTGTAACTTTGTAAAGTGTTCTCAGGAGTTACGGGTTACGGGTCCATTTTGGTCCATTTTTACTCTCTCAGAGTTAACACTTACTATTTTATTGTGTGAGGAGAATGCATTATATATGCCTCATTTACTGATGAGTTTTATTTTTTGGCAGTTGCTGCATACTAGTACAGCATACTAGTACAGTATTTTGCACTTACAAGTGAAACATTCACTTGTAAACCAGTACATTAATGTGTCTAATCTGGTTATTTACTCAAATAGGATTTGGGATCTTGCAATTTGATGCAACAGCGATAACACCGACAACTTCATTCTGAAGTGCACCTCTCCACTTCAAATTTCATTGAAATATTGCAATGCTCCACGACATTTCAGGTTATACGGTTGGCTGGGCTAAAGGCTCCCTGGAGAACATACAAACACTTGCACGCACGCACGCACACATGCTCGGCTTGCACGCACACACACACACACACACACACACACACACACACACACACACACACACACACGTGTACGGTATGCACGCTGATGGCACTCCTGGGAGCCAATTTGTTCATCTCTCCTCTTGCGGTGCGGTGATCCATGACAGTCCGGGTGTAGGATAGTGCAAGGGTTCGGTACACGTGAAGGTCTTTTATCAGCTATACTGGGTAACTGGGATAGGACATTTTGAGCCGCTATGGGATAAAATAGCATTATTTCCTCATGGCTGTGTACTGCGATGATGAAACTGATTTCTTTACTTATGCTTGACTTGGCTTCATTCATACGCAGCAGAAGGGATGGAGGAATCATTTATTTGTTCCATGCTACAGATCCAAATGTAGTGTTTCTCAAGCCTTTTGCCAGCTAGAGTTTGGCGGATAGTGTATAATCAATGACTGCGGTGCTTGTGGGGAGTCGTTTTTGAAGTGTTTCCTGGCCCACAGGTCCTTATTCATGTGAAGACCCAGCAAGAACCAGCCCATGACCCACTTAGAGCAGTGAGATTCACAAGTACATCTTAGGTGGGAGATTTCTTTGACCGTTCATAGAGGTGATATGCACACATTGAGTTGTTGTCCATGTTACACTACAAACTAACATTGAGCATACTGTACACAACATACAAAACATTAGGGACATCTTACTCAGTTGCACCTGAGCTGAACATCTTTTTAAATGTATTTTTTTTGTGGCTTTCGCCTTTATTTTATATTTTTTATGGAGGGATAGACAGTAGGCTGACAGGAAATGGGGAGAGAGATGGGGGGGTGACATGCAGTAAAGGCCGTCGGGATCGGGAGTCGAGCCGGCGGCACACTGCCAGACTGGATTACCAGCTAAGGTGCCTGGACCGCTGAGCCACGGCCCAGGCCGAGCTGAACATCTTTACTATGAAAACTTAAAACTCCAACTCCCCTTCATCAAAATTAAAATGCATTAACTTGAAATCAAAAAGGGAGCATGTAATAGATTTCACCTGTCTTTTGTGGAAATTGAATATTTATGTATACTCACAAGAGTACATAGAAATAATGTTAATTCCACAGGCTGTAAGTTGTATTTAATTCAGAATAGTCAAGTTGTTAATAATGCCGTACTATCTGTTGCTTAATACGTACACTTTGTGTTTCTTCAGGTGGGAAAGCTGTGGCGAGACGAAGACGGAAGAGGGCAATAATCCTGGGTCTCCAGCGGCAATCCCGTTTTCCAAATGTTCACTGGGTTTTCCCCTCATCTAGAGACCCAAACTGTATGCACAACCCAACCCCCTGGATGTAAACCTCATCATTCACTGGATTCAAGCTAATTTCACCTGTTCCAAATATCCCGATTGTGACATAGCCTTCTCAGCTTCCTATGTACTAACTCTGTTACACGCTACAATGCTTACCAAGAACTTAAAAGTATACGTGTCTAACCATCTAACGGAACCATACTAGAACCAAATCACTTGCCCCGATGCTTTCCTGCAGACCGGGTCCTGCTTTCAACACATGTCAGTTGTCTACCTGGAATTAGAATAGGTTTGTCAACCTGTTCCTGCCAACAACTGCTGCCACTGCCACTGACACACCCCGATGATCACACAGGAATCTCTCTTGCTTTTGCTGGCAGCCTCGTGTTTCCTGCTGGACTACAGTTCCCAGAACTCCCTGCGGCTCCCACATAGGATGAACAGGAGGACCTATGAAAATGACAAGGGCAGAACTAAGGGGAGAGAGCCATCACTCAGAGATGGGATGAGAAATAGGAGCGTGGCACTAGGAGACGTGACCTTGACTCACAGTAGGGTTGGAGCGAAGGGCGTGACGTGGCAGCTGGAGAGGGCAGCGCCAAGGAGCAGGACGAGGTCAAGGAGGCACGGGGGGCGATGGCGGGGTCAGCGGGTTAAGAGAGGATGGGTGTGGAACCAATTCTTCGTCCTGGAAGAGTACATGGGATCTGAGCCACAGTATGTCGGAAAGGTAAGACAACAGCATGTTTTCTATCTCGTTGTTTTACACTTCTCTTTAGCAGCAGCGGTTGGGGTAATGTCTGCACCCGTTTGATCTGCCATTGTTTCTGAACTGTAAGGTTCTGCTGTAATACACTGCTTATTACTTGCACACAAATAAATACATAGTCATTTTACATTAATTATAATCAAAGTACTATATGCACTATACTTTTATAAAGCCAAGGTGTGTCACAGTGAGTCGAGAGCAGTACTTTTGTCAGTTGTGGTCAATTCCTCATACCGTAGGTAGTACATGAAGACATTATTAACAAACTAAATTTAAATCCATAAAGGTTAAGCTATTAAAAAAGGAGATATCAAAACAAAGTACATGTCCTATGCCTGGAAAGGATATAGGTACAGTACTGTAGCCTCCAGGGGAGCTACTGTACTGTATGTATCTTGTTCCACTGTTTTATCATTGGATTATGACCCAATCCTGTCTCTTGTGATAGAGAGAAGGATCTTAGTCTCATGTTATTGATGTAGAACGGGTGCAGTGTTGAAACGGGCTCCATTTAGTCCACTCCACGCTCAGCCTCTTCACAGGATACAATAGAAAGGGCTGGACACGGAATGGCCAACGCAAGGCAGTGGAAGGACCATTTCAAGGGCTTAATGGGCCATCAGGCTCTCTTTACAGTATATGACATGTGCTCATCTTTCAAAACGTGATAGATTACATTAGGCCACGCTGGGAGGAGGCCTGTGGCTTGGAGCTTTTTGTTGTGTCCGTGAGTAATTGATCCATGGCACTTTTTTATCTACACAGTGTTATTTAAATCCGAGAGTGTGTGTGTGTGTGTGTGTGTGTGTGTGTGTGTGTGTGTGTGTGTGTGTGTGTGTGTGTGTGTGTGTGTGTGTGTGTGTGTGTGTGTGTGTGTGTGTGTGTGTGTGTGTGTGTGTGTCGCTCAAGTCTTGCTCAGTAGGTTGTACTGTACCTCTGGTTAACCTCTCTTTGTGATGACGGTGTTCAAGGGTCAGAGTTCAAACTGAGGAGGAGTTCTGAAGCCCTCCTCATTTCTTTGTTGTCTCACACTCCTCTCTGAAGGCCTCGCCTCCGGGATCGATAGGAGCGCGACTCAGTAATTGAAAACAACATCCAAGGGCATAAAGGACTGGCGTTTTTGTGTGTGGAGAAAGTACACATCAGAGCAACGGGGGTGACTACTCAACACTCGCCTTGAGCAGAAAATAGAATTTTTCAAAATGGCTTCATGATTGTCCCAGACAGCTTTGAGGGTGCCGAGTAGTGAGGCATTCCAATAACCTCTAAAGTGAAACTGTTATTTGCCCTGGAGGAAGAGCAGAAGAGGACAATATCATTGTCACGGGGAGCTGGTGCACAGAGGTTATGATTGGCCGGTGAGAATGGGAGCCAACATGGTGTAGTGTCTCGCAGTGGGGGATGCCTCCGTGATTCAAAGTGCTGCAATGTCACACCGCCGTACCCAGCTGCACCTGATGACACTGACCTGTTATGCTCCATCATTGCACAGTAGCCGCTTAGATAATGCTCACATATAATATAAAATCACCTTATTGCTTTAACACTTTTAAGGGGCGTTAGCTCCTCCTATGCCCAGCTTACGGGGTTTGTGTGAACACAAACATTGGCTTGTTATTGGCTGATGATTTGATTCGCTGAGCAAAGTACATATTGAAGATAAAAGTGAGGGCAGAAAAGTGAAGACGCCAAAAGGGATTGGCCGGAATGACATTGTGATGATTTGATTGGTTGAGCACGGAAATGTTGTCCCCACACGTCTCAATATTTGCCATTTACAATGAAAGGAGAAATTAGGTCAAATGTACGTCCGCCAAATATGACGTAAATGTGTGGCAACACAAACATTAAATGCCATGAAGGGAAGATTTACGTCATATGTAGACGAGCAAATCGGCTAACCAATCACATACTGTACATTCAGTTGTTCATGAGATGATGTATAATGATAAGAGCGCCCCTCACTTCACACGGTGTCTCTCTCTACGTCGTCCTCAGACAAGCCCTCCATCGTCGTCTCCAGTCATCTCGGTTCTCCATATATCTGGCCGCAGCTCATTTGTGCTTTCTGCACCAGCATCTTTCTTTAGTATGTCCACGTAGGTATGTGTGGGACGTCCTCTCCATCGATGCCCGTGTTTGGTTTTTTTGGGGGGAAGTATCTAGATTATAATACAGCCATACTGTATTTTGTTATTAAAAATAAAATGTACTTTCTAATTTGTACTTTTGAATACTTTGGTAGAGTATATGCTTTTAGAAATACCTAGCAGTTAAAGATACCCATTCTGGGCGGGAACCCGTTTTGGTGTTTTAAACATTATGTTACAATTTAGCTATTGAAAAATAGCAGATCTACAAGCTCATAGCGCGCTCATAGCGCACCGAGTGGCGCGCTATGAACTTGTAGGTCTTCTATTTTTTTTAAATCGTTAAAATGTGCCTCAAATCTTTCAGAAAATTGTCATGATTTAGAAGACTTTTTTTTTTATTTTGACGTCAGGCCTGAATGGGTTAACTGAGCAACTTTCACTTTGAGTAATATTTGACCAGGTTACTTTGGCTCAAGTACTGTTGAGTACTTTATCCATTACTGTGTGTCCAGTGTCCACTACTCTAAACTCTAAAGTACCATACCATAGGCATATTGTACCGTAGCTCCATCAGCAACATTCTGTTCAGGCACTGTGCTGATATTTCTTGGCTTTGACTGTGCAATTTCCGCAGCACCTCCTAATTATCCATTTTTAATACAGAAGGGAGGGCAGGGGAAGCATTTTGTCCTGGTCCAAATTGCATTCCATTCATTAGTTTGTGGGGGAAACCCGTATACAATCTCATATACAGCAGCAGATGGAGCGAGACCTGAGGATTGTAAATAGCAGTCATTATGCATGGGTCATTAGAAAAACACTTTTCAAACCAGAGCTTCATCTACAGTATACCTAATACTGCTATCACCAATTCAGCTCCTCTGTATGTTGTTCAGAAAAGATAGAGAAGTGATGTCAATTTTTTGTTGTACATTAGTCAGTGCACAATATGATGACAATTAAATTCAATCTTGTTATGGTGCCAAATCGCGACACTTTAGCAGTGACCGGACGCTTCACCTCTAAGTAAACATTTGGTGACGCTGGCATGGAAAATCAGTTGTTCTCACACTTTCAAGATTTTTCAAAAATGTTGAAAAATAGCAGATGTACAAGTTTGCATTGTGACACGCTGTGAACCTACATCTGCTATGTTTGAATAGCCAATTCCAAAATCTAAAATGACACAGATGCTTCCCCGGTTTGAATCGCTAAATATAACATAAAGCAGAACCAGGCTCTAGCATGGGAGGATATCTGCCTTGACTGATCAACACAGTTTGTGTGTTGATAATGTTTATTTTGACGTAACAGTCGTTAGCAGCAGTAACCCTTTTTTTATTTTTCTGAAAATGTTCTGTCAATCTATGTAAACATGAACATATGCTGGAAAGATCTTTGTGCATACAGAGCTGAAGTTTTGGCTGTAGCAAACATTTTTTAAATGGTTTATTAGAGATGAATAGTGTGCCATATCTCACTGTGCTCCTCAGTTCTGTCTGTCATGATAGACTTTTCTTTTCTTTTTGTCTTTTTTTCATCAAACCGGCTGTAGCTTGAATGGACCAGCCCAAAGCCACGTCCAAATTGCATTCCAGAAAGTATTAAGAGGCGCTTTTCTGAAAGCCGATGCTTGCCAGCTGGGATGTGTGGATGCCTGGATGGACTAAACGTTATAGATTGACTTGCCAGCAGGACATTGAAGGATTCAGGTCCACCAAACCTGCTGCCGAGGCAGAAAAGCATTTTTTTCCCTTCAGTGGTGGGCCTCAAACCTCCTTTGGACAGAAAGAGAGTCAGGCGAAAAAGTGAATGCATGAAAGCGAAAAGAGACAGTGTGAACCGTTAAGCCTTGTCGGTGTTAACTGTGGTTTATGTCAGATGCAGCACCTTGTCTGCCTATTATAAAATTCTGTTCAGATTTGTGAAAGTGGTATTGTTTAGGCATCTGGGTGTTATCAGGTAAAGGACAGTGAAATTGTTAAGATTGGACAGAAAGCTCTTTATTTGAGCAATGTAGAGATGCAGATGCAATTGTTTCTATGGACATTATCAATCCTTGTGGTTGTTCCCTTTTAATTACGGCCAATGATTTAGTCTGGCAACGCTCTGTATCGGTTCCGCTGCTGTGTGTTAAACTTACAGACCAATACTTTGCACTGCCGATAAACATGAATCCTTACTGCCCTCAAACTAGAGCCCAGAGGGCAGAAAATGGCTATACTGTAGAAGTCCTACACTGTTTTAAACATTTCATTGTTTTGGTGCCTCCCTTCTTCAAATTGCTGCCCATCTAACCTGTCAAATTGTGTGAGCCATATGATTGATTGATTGATTGAAATATTTATTAACAGTTTGCAGAATTACAGTACATTTCAAGCACAACTCAATACAAAGGCTGTTAACTGTGAGTGGACGACCCAATTAAGCATTACACTTGTTTACAAGAGGGTCCACCATGTTCAATTCATCAAAGATGAATGCCACTAAGGTTGCCCTAGTGGCATATTGGGCCTTCCTTCTGCAAATAATGTTGTCCATCTAACCTGCCACATTGTGTGAGCCATAAGGTTGCCCTGTAGTGGCATAAGGTTATGATTTATCTCACAACCTTGCTTGTCATCCCCTACAACACGTCTGTCCTGGAGTCTCTCTCCCATTATTCTTTGTCTCTCACTCTCTATCACTTTTCTTGTTACAGTAGGGCAGGCTATTATTGTGATGCATAGCAAGAAAGGGCCTAATTATTGTTTATGACTGTGGACCTTGCTATTCTGTCCTGTTATCATGAGCTCATTTCACACATGGGAAATGATGCGTAGACTGCAAGCTAGTTCAGGCAGGTACACTCGAGAGGTGAGATAGGGTGAGAAGTGCAGTCACACAAACTTTCTTCGCCTGGAAAGGAGCCAGCTTAGGTGGTTCGGGCATCTGGTGGTTAGGATGCCTCTCGGGCGTCTCCCTGGGGAGGTCCTTGAGGAACGTCCCACTGGGAGGAGACCCCGTGGGCAGACCAAGGCGCAGTTGGAGGAAACACATCGACTCACTGGCCTTGGAATGTCTCGGGATCCCCCAGGAGGAAGTCACTAATGTTGCTCTGGAGAGGGAAGTCTGGAACACTCTGGTGGAGATGTTGCCCCCGCGACCCGACTACGGATAAGCGGTTGAATATTGATGGATGGATGGACACTCGAGAGGTTTATACGCATGTGCAGCACTGTGTGGGCGATGTACAGTATGGGACGTGTCATGTGCAGCACTGTGTGGGCGATGTACAGTATGGGACGTGTCATGTGCAGCACTGTGTGGGCGATGTACAGTATGGGACGTGTCATGTGCAGCACCGTGTGGGCGATGTACAATATGGGACGTGTCATGTGCAGCACCGTGTGGGCGATGTACAATATGGGACGTGTCATGTGCAGCACTGTGTGGGCGATGTACAGTATGGGACGTGTCAAGCAGCTGACCAAAATGGTGGTCTACGTACTGTACGCAAGCTCAACTGATTCATTGCACTTCCCTTTGCTGTCAGCGCTGTCACTGATGATGGTGTGCTTGTTTGCTCCCACCACCCCAGTACCACCAGTAGGCTCTGCTTTCCCCTAATCCGGGTTCTGTTCTCCCCTGGGGGGGGTTGTTATAGAAATATTTCCCTGCTCTTAAGTGTTTGTCTGCTAATGTGCTGAGCACTGTAATGTATAGCAGAGGCTGAATGCAAAGATCAAATATAATATTCACACTTTTATAAATAAAAATGTCTTAAGCTATTATTGCCTGAACTACCTTAGTAGCTCTACCTTGTTGTGAGAAGAGAGAGCAATCTGAGAAAAAGAAAGAGAGATGTGGAAATGGAACAGCAAGGACACCTGGGCGCCACCTGGGAGAGGAATGCCACCCAAGCTCTTTGCCCTCCTTGGTGCCCTGTGTGGCATATGAGGGCAGGCCAGGTGGCTCTTTGCCCTCCTTGGTGCCCTGTGTGGCATATGAGGGCAGGCCAGGTGGCCAGGAGTCAACAAGGCCCCTTGATTAAACACTTAACCCAGATCAAGACCTGAGGCCAATTCTAAAAATATTTCTTTTATAAATCGTTTTTCTGAAGAAAAAAACCGTTGCTACAGTATATCGTTGGTGCTCAAACCTTTTTGTACAGAAGCAAAGATTTAAGTTAAAAATGTTTGCTTTAAAAAATGTCACGGTTAAAAAATAAAATAAAATGCAGCTCTACAAGATCTATGAGGTTGTATCTGTTATTTTTGAATAGTCAAAGTATAATGTTTTTATAGATGCTTTCTCGGTTTAAATGGGTTTAATACTTAAACCCTATATACTATACTATACTATACTATACTATACTATACTATACTATACTATACTATACTATACTATACTATACTATACTATACTATACTAATACTCACTCAGTTGACTATAATAAGCACCCTTCTTTTTTTTCTACCAGACTACACTAAATATCTCCAGCAAAATTAGCAGATAAGTGTCACACAACGTGTTGTGACACGGAACATTGTGAGTTTGTAGATCTGCGGCAAATGTGCGCCCAGCCCAGGATAGGAACCAACAACATTTTGTTGATTCTGAGGGAAGGCCAACGGGTCAAATTTTAAATAAAATAAATCACTGCATATTATGGAGGCAGAGTATTTTCCTTCATTTTAAGTTTGTTCCCGCAGGTTAGAACCTCACCGAACCGTTTCTAATATATGAATGTACAGTGTACTTTAGCAGACAGTTATGCAGTACATCAACAGTGGGTGCTAAGTGTGAGACAGAGTGTCAGACAAGTATAACACCCACAACAACAGCCTTCTTATGAATACAAAAGTAGACAATGTTTTGATTTAATGTACCTGTTGTTGGACATAAAACTTGCTAGATCTTTCTTTTTGTCAATTTTCTTCAGCATTGTCATTTTTAGAGGTGGCTGTCCTCCAGAAAAGTATACCACATAAGAGCTGCAGCGTCATGTCAAGTACCTCTGTGTGTGGTCTAGATTGGTAGCCTACACAGCAGAAATAAACTATAATATATTAAAATGCAAAAGCTATTGTTTTATATACATATTGCGCCAAAGTTGTCTCTTTGGAAGCATATCAGTTAGTTATTAGTCCAACTTGTCCAACGACCTACAAGCCCACAATGTGTCGAGATGCACTGCATTGGGGGTTTGTATTCGGGTACTTTCGCTATTCATCATACGAGAAGTATATAGGGCTTGTGTGTGTGTGTGTGTGTGTGTGTGAAGTATATAGGGCTTGTGTGTGTGTGTGTGTGTGTGTGTGTGTGTGTGTGTGTGTGTGTGTGTGTGTGTGTGTGTGTGTGTGTGTGTGTGTGTGTGTGTGTGTGTGTGTGTGTGTGTGTGTGTGTGTGTGTGTGTGTGTGTGTGTGAAGTATATAGGGCTTGTGTGTGTGCGTGCATATGTCTCAGCTTTCCCGAGCGCGGCACGGCTGCAGCTCACCGCTCCTTGGCTGCGGCTCACCGCTCCAAGAGATGGGTCAAATGCGGAGAACAAATTTCACTGCGGTAACGTGTGTGACAAATCGCACGACTTTGACTTTTGACTTTGGTCAGATGTAGAAGGGGGCTCCAGTGGAAAAACAGATTAGGAACCACCACTATGTTAGATCAATAGAATTATTTAAATGAATAAATGACACATATTAATTCATGGCTTGGCAAGATTAAAATAACGCTGCACTGAACAACGTGATTCGACTTCAGGAAGCCTTCGTGAGGGTGGCAAATAATTGCTTTACATTTAATTTGAACATTTAATCTGGATTGAATAGCCTATACTATAGATAATGTATGCCTCAACCATACAGATGCTGGCTGGGCTGAATTCCATGTTGCTGTGAGAGGTGCTGGACACGTATATGCTGAGATAATGTCTGCACATGTGCAACTGTATTATGGAGGCAGAGTGTGTGACTTCTTTTCCTTTTATTTTAAGTTTGTTCCCGCAGGTCAGAACCTCACCGAACCGTTGATGTGCGACCGTTCCTAATATAATAACAGGTTGAATGCCACCAATATACGGCCGTCTTTCAGGCTAGACTGCCTATGTTTAAAGTTACCTTTGAACAGCCGTGCACCGATAGCTGAGTTGCTTGTCATGAAAATCCACTTTAAAACGGTGTAATCGCTTGTTGTAGAGTAGAAAAGTATTCCATAGCGGCGATCACAACAACAGCCCGGGCAGCGCACGGCTACTTCCTCCGGCAGAATCGCCATTGTAAACAATGGGACTCAATTTCCCATAACCCTTTGCACACCGGCGCGACAGACCTTTTTGCAATGACGTCATCAAAACACGTCTCATATCCCATTCTGTCCGGTGGATTGCCTGTATGACTTAAAACTGATTAAAAAACGTGGATTAAACAATGAAAACATAACTTGGGCAACTCGCGAATAGAAGTCAAAGTGTTTTAATGTACTTGTGTGGTAGACTACTTTAGCAGACAGTTATGCAGTACATCAACAGTGGGTGCCAAGTGTGAGACAGAGTGTCAGACAAGTATAACACCCACAACAACAGCCTTCTTTTATGAATACAAAAGTAGACAATGTTTTGATGTAATGTACCTGTTGTTGCACATAAAACTTGCTGGATCTTTCTTTTTGTCAATGTTTCTTCAGCATTGTCATTTTAACAGCAGAAATAAACTACATTATATTAAAATGCAAAAGCTATTGTTTTATACACCTACAGTATTGCGCCAAGGTTGTCTCTTTGGAAGCATATCAGTTAGTTATTACTCCAACTTGTCTTATAGAAAGAACGACCTACAAGCCCACAATGTGTCGAGATGCACTGCATTGGGGGTTTGTATTCGGGTACTTTCGCTATTCATCATACGAGAAGTATATAGGGCGTGTGTGTGTGTGTGTGTGTGTGTGTGTGTGTGTGTGTGTGTGTGTGTGTGTGTGTGTGTGTGTGTGTGTGTGTGTGTGTGTGTGTGTGTGTGTGTGTGTGTGTGTGTGTGTGTGTGTGTGTGTGTGTGTGTGTGTGCATATGTCTCAGCTTTGGTCAGATGTAAGAAGGGGGGCTCCAGTGGAAAAAAAAGGTTAGGAACCACCTAAAGGAACCTAGATCAATAGGAATTTTGAAATATTACACATATTAATTCATGGCTTGGCTAGATTAAAATAACGCTGCACTGAACAACGTGCTGTGACTTCAGGAAGCCTTCGTGAGGGTGGCAAATAATTGCTTTACATTTAATTTGAAAAATGTAAGCAGTTGCAGCAACATGCGTGACCTCTGTTGGACAATGCCGACACGCCATTTTTATTTGATTAATCACTCACTTCACTTTTTCCGAAGGTCACTAGGAAACCATAATGTTCCCAAACACCAGTATGGCAGTGTCTTCTGGTCCTGGATTGGATAACCTATAGATCTATACTGTATGCCTCAACCATACAGAATTACAGATGCCGGCTGGGCTGAATTCCATGTTGCTGTGAGAGGTGCTGGACACGTATATGCTGAGATAATGGGCCTCATGCGCCAATAAGTTCCTAACTTTTCCTCTTACATTTCTTCCTAAGTGAATTCCTAAGAGAAGTCCAGTCAGATTCATGAAACGTTCTTAAGTAGGCAGAATTGTTCGTAAGCATGTTCTTGTGATGATGAATCCAAATCCTCGTAACTTGAAGGGGTGTGCCAGTTCATTCAAATTATCATAGGTAGACGCCCCATATATCCTAATTAGCATCCTATCATATAGGCGTAGAATGATTTTCAGGAATATAAAGATATACAAACATGCGTTGTGTTGTGAGCTTGTAGTTTGGCCTTTTTCTACTTGTGTGTGACACTGTCATACACTACAACAACGTGTAAAATAAGGCATTCGTTCATTCATAAAATAAATAAATAAAAGATCAAAAGATGGCTTCTGGTAATATTCTGTAGTAAGAAAGAAAGAAAGAAAGAAAGAAGGAAAGAAAGAAACATGTGTAATGTTACTAAAGCTAGGTTAAGACAACATCTTCTTAAGCTATTTGCATTCCATCGATATGCAGCTTGGCAGTGCAAAACGTCATTGAAGATGGTCGTGTGTTGAATAAAATATCAAAATTCAAAGCCTTGAAAGCTATTCTTCCATCTCATGCACACCTGTAAGAGAATCTTTTCTTTACATTGAGGAGGACGCACTGTACCATGACAGGCGCGCGCGCGCGCACACACACACACACACACACACACACACACACACACACACACACACACACACACACACACACACACACACACACACACACACACACACACACACACACACACACACACACACACACAGAGAGAGAGAGCCAGTATGCTCGGTAGAGGATGGCACCAGCATTTCTCATTTATATAGCTGGTCATCTGACTGCTTGTATAATTCATTAGAAGAATTCCATCTATCCTGAGTGTATGTACGCACTAGGGTCTGGCCATGTAACATCATGAATGCAAGATCACATCCCTACAATCAATCTACCTCTCAATCAAAGTTTTTTCTCTCTGGAATCTTTACTCACCCGATCTAAGGCAAGGGGGTGTTTGTTTCCTTTGTTTAATGAGGGCCTGTAACGCCCTTGAGAGAGACTAAGACTGTAACAGTGAAGGACTTTGAGGCTTTGTGGGCAGCGGTGGCATAAAGCCTAGTCCAAACCAAAGCCTTATGACATGATGAAACCGCTTTAAAGGATTGCAGAGAAATTTTGCAGCGGTCTGAGTCACATACCGTTGGCTGCTTGAGTCACAAGAGATTCAACTTGTTGCATCACAACCAACAAGTTGCAATGCATTTCTGATGACACAAACATATTGCTCACATTGTAATGCTCTCTATCGCTCTCTCTCACACACACATAAATGTGCATAAAAAAACACCCTCACAGTGTGCGTATTACAGTATGTTCAAGAATACATATACAGTTTGTAATTTAAAGCTGGGGTGCCATGGTTTTTGTACTTTTTCTGTTGTGCATGTGTCTATGGAGTTTACATTCCTCCCCCTGGTGTGGTTATAATATGCAAATATGTCTTCCCTATATGTATTTTTGGTTTCTCCCTGAAAGCTGAAAGCTTTTGAGTCTGATCACGTTTTAGGGGTGAAAAAATCACGGCACCCCCTCTCAATTATACAAAAGAAAGGTTGTGGCCGGCCCTTCACTCTCTTCCTCTCCACTTCCTCTCTCTGTCTTGGAAAATATACACACAAATGATGAAGCTGTGGGTATGTGCTTTGTACCGCACCTACAGTGCGGTATGCCTGAAGCAATTATGCACAGATACTCTTTGCACCTTAATCTCATATTCAGTATAACATGCTGATATTGTTTTTGCACCTTCAATGTCTCATACCATGTACAGGTAGACACAACAGGAAAGGGCGCACACCAGTGTTTGATGAGGTGCTGGCCTAAGGCAGTAAACTAGTATAAATATGAAAAAGGCAGCACACTCGTAGCCCCGATGCTGTATATTTATTGACAAGAATCCAACGTTTCGACCTAGGAGGTCTTCTTCAGGGAATGAACAGTACATCATACTGTACATGCTGCTATGTTCATACTGGATGGATATGCTACAGTATGTGCATAATATACGTCAATATATTTTGCTTGATTTGTTTGAAACAACAGAGGTGCACTGTCTAAACCAGACTTGAGCCACCAGAAGCACCGCCGAGCGAGTCGCCTTACCGAGCGCTGCGAAGTCCACTTCAGCCGACTTAGCGCCGTTCGAGTTATGTCCCGATAGGGAGAGAATTGTAACTCAATATGTCCCCCCAGTCAACATGTGCCGTCGTGGGTACCCCCTTCCAGTCAACATGTGCCGTCGTGGGTACCCCCTTCCAGTCAACATGTGCCGTCGTGGGTACCCCCTTCCAGTCAACATGTGCCGTCGTGGGGACCCCCTTCCAGTCAACATGTGCCGTCGTGGGTACCCCCTTCCAGTCAACATGTGCCGTCGTGGGGACCCCCTTCCAGTCAACATGTGCCGTCGTGGGGACCCCCTTCCAGTCAACATGTGCCGTCGTGTGTAGGTTCCAGTCAACATGTGCCGTTGTGGGGACCACCTTCCAGTCAACATGTGCCGTCGTGGGTACCCCGTTCCAGTCAACATGTGCCGTCGTGGGTACCCCGTTCCAGTCAACATGTGCCGTCGTGGGGACCCCCTTCCAGTCAACATGTGCCGTTGTGGGGACCCCCTTCCAGTCAAACGTTTAACCAAATCTGTCCCATAAGAAGTCACCCGTTTTACGTCTTGGAAGTGAGAATGCGTTGTAAATAAAGGTTAGAGGAATGCACTCGTGGCGAAAAGGTTCCTGGTTCGATCCCTCAGAGCAGCAGGAACAATCTGGGTGAGGAAGAGATGGAGAGTAGCGGATTAATGAAAATTAACCAATATCAACCAGTAGATTACTTATAAAGACGATGAAATTGAGGGATGCAATTAGGAAACTCAGAGACGTGGTCGCATTGTCCGACTTTTGCTAACTCTAACCCTAACCTCAGTCTTAACCGTCCGCGTAAGCCCCCTCATATCAGTCTTAACTGGCCACATACCGTAAGTCTGTTTCACCATGTTTTCGGCGGCAGTCATTTCACTTCCATGTTTCCTAATCACAGCCAGTACTGTAGGTGCCAGTTAGTCTTGCCGCCATGACTGTCTCTGTATCAAAGAGAGTCACATTTACCCTATACAGTCAAAATGTAACATTCAGTAAGGCAACAATCTCCAGACTCCAAAGTCAAATATACCACATAAATATCTCACATCTCTTACTGACAGCATCACATTCACAGCCATCATTTATTTCAATTCCGGTGGAAAATGAGCCTGACGTTTCTGGCCTTTGGAGGACTCAGCAAAGTCTAAAGAGGAATTATGCGTTTTCAAAACTTTTTGATTTATGTCCATTGTTCACAGTTACACTCTCTTCGCTGTTCGGTTCACATTTTCTGGGCTTTGCATTGTGTATTTAACTATTTATTTATGATAGTTGAACTCTCTCTTGACATTTTTTACAATGTTGAAATGATGGACGACACAACATTTTGTGGGTTTTCACTGCAACAACAACAACTGCACTGAGTCAGAAGCATTATGTCAACAGTTGCATACAGTAAGAAACTGTAATGTGAAAGGTAGTTCAATCAATATAGTAATAATATGTACTAAAGGTGCTATCGATAAATGTCCAACGAGTACTTCTGTGGGTGTCACAGTTCATCATATGCCAGTGTCTCACGGCAATAATAGATGATGTACAAGCACAATGTGCCGCATTGCGTATGCATATCAGGGTTATGACTATGAGTTTGACAGCTGAATATCAAAAGGACGCCAAGGTACTTACGTACAATTGCAGGCAAAAGATCATTCGTTATTTTGAAAGGAGTGGGCAGTCGACTCCACACCCCTTGGGATTCTTTTCTTTAGTGAGACAGATGGAAAGCAAAGTGCAGCAGGACACACGCACAGGGTATAGGAAAAGGAAAGCAGGCCATGGGCAGATTTCCGCCTAGCTAAGCAGCAGACATGTGTGGTTCTGGAGGTGAGCGCCTTAACCTCCATGGCATCAGTGGGCATAAAACACACATTAATCAGTTCTATCAAACTATACTCATTGCCACCCACACAGATGAAATAGTGCAGGTTACAGTATATCCATCACTGCCAAAAAGACAAAACAAAAAAACAACATCAACGATGTTCCCTAACCGTGATTTACATGCTACCTTGCTGGGAACTGCTGAAGTCAGGAGGTGCTGTACCACAGGGCAGACAGCTCAGACTATTATTTTAAGAAGTGTATTAATATCACAATGCACTATTGCGGAGAGAAAGGACATGAAAAGGAGACTTGCAGCTGTTTTAGCTGCCCCAGCTGGACCATACAGCTTAGTCCAGCAAGAAGCAAGGAATAAATATTCATGTCTATCGTATTATTAATTTATTAGGCAGTTTTCCCCCCTGTTTTTTCTTTTCTTTTTGTTTCTTTTTTATGTAGATATATTATAGATTAGAACGTTATGCATTGTTTAACAGAATGAGCCACATGTTAATTAAAACCACACAGATGGAAAATTACCACCACATGTACATAGCTCACCATTCGACATCTAGTCATTAGTACAAATGATTTTGCATAAGTTATTGGTTCTTGACATGGGGTCTAGGGACCCCCAGGGGTCCTTGAGGGGGTTCCAGGAGGTCTCCACTTAAATTATTGTCACTTAGAAACCAAATGGACGCCTACAGGTCCAGATTATGAATCTTAAGTAAGTAAGTACACTTTATCTATATAGAATTTTACATTTACACTAAACTTTACATACAGAGAATAAAAACACAAGGCAGGCCTATTAAAGCAGAAAAAGCCTATATAATTGATTTCAAACAGTACAGCAAATAACACAAACATGGAAATAAAGTCATGTAACATCTGCTTGTTCATAGTAGTGTTCTAAGGTTGTTAAAGGTTGTAAAATCACACATGTGTAGTGAGGGGCACAGCGAGGGCAGTATTTATATCAGCCACATGACGTCCATAGACCTGGCTGGCAAATAATTACATTATAACTACCCTGAACAAACATTAAAGTTCATAGACCTGGCTGGCAAATAATTACATTATAACTACCCTGAACAAACATTAAAGTTCATAGACCTGGCTGGCGGCCTGTTATTTCTTTAGGCTCTAAACAAACATTAAAAGTCCATAGACTTGGCTGCCACTTGACGTCATTTCAGAAAGCCATGCATTGGAGCTGCTAGCGCCTCTCAAACATGTCCACAGAGGCTTCCGCTCTCAAGACCTGTGGAAGAGCATTCCAAAGTGTGAGAGCTTCAACCTGAAACATTAAACTGCACTTTCCGTACTTACGTACTTTCCACTTTCCGTAGTACTTGCCCTAGCCTCGGCCTCGTATGCAAAGGCTCAACTTATGTAACTTACAGCATTTTATGTAGACTTAGATGGTAGTTTATGTACTTATAGCATTTTATGTAAACATAGCACTATATACTATATAGTGCTATGTTTACATAACATGCTATGCATATATATACTATATAGTATATAGTATGCATAGTTTCATTTTATAGATATTCCACTGTTACGTTCTCAGCTTACGTATATGTAATGCCATGCTTTTTGTTCTTGCTTAATGTAAATCGCTCTGGATTAAGAGCGTCTGCTAAATGCCTAAATCCGTAAATTGTAAATTGAGAGTCTGAAAGCAGACCCTGTTCAGCAGACCTTTGGGCCCTCCATGGCACATAACGTGGGACCAGGTTTTAGTTAGGTATTCTGGGGAACAAAAAGAAAATCAATCAGGTGCTCGATGGAGATGCAAGAATCATAATAATGTAAAGTAGGCTGCTGCTTCAAGGATCAGTGGGACTGGAATACTAAAGAAAAGGCTGCGATCCGAGCACTCAAAAGGTTGAAAAATGAGGAGAGGGTGGATAAAAATGTACCTTTTTTGAGTGCTCGGATTTTCTTTAGGTATTCTGGGGCTTGACCATGCAGAATTCTGTCTCCACCAGACGAAGGCATGGGGAGAGTATGTATTGCACTCCGTCCGTGTGGAGGGAGAGCGAGTGCATTTTCCGGCAGCGGCAGTCTCATGGTGGTGCTATTAACACGCCAATTCATGTTTTCACCTATACCTGCACCGATCTGTGGACAGCTTTGTATGCGACTACAGTATATGCGCACTCCCTAGAGCCAAGGAAAAGCCTTTGTCCTGCATTTTCCACATCTGCCTGTTATAGCTGTGTCCCGAGGGGCACTTTTTCTAGTTCATTTTGAATTAACTTGAGACAGTCCATGGTAGTTTTATCGAGGCAGGCGAATAGTGAATTGCAATAGTCCAAGCTTGAGAAGTGCAGGTGTGCTGCAGTGGCACCTGTGCAAATTAACCCATTTAGGCCTGACGTCGAAATAAAAAAAAAGACTTCTGAAAGAATATTATATTCAAAGATTTGTGCCACATTTTCACGATTTTTCAAAAATAGCAGACCTACAAGCTTGTAGCATGCCAACTCGGTGGCGCGCTATGAGCTTGTAGATCTGCTATTTTTCAATAGCTAAAGTATAACATAATGCTTAGTTAAAACACCAAAAGGGGTTCCCGCCCAGAATAAATTAAGGTTGCTATGCTTGCATGCAATGGCGATGGTTTGTCTTGTGTGTTGATTAGACCATACCTATGCTCAGCCTATAAAGAGTAAAGATGCTTTTAGGAATCTACAGTTGGGTGCCACCGATATTGTCCCTTATCATTTGACCCATTTAGGCCTGACCTCAACATTTAAAAAAATCCTTCTAAATCCTCCAGTTTTCTGAAATAAATATTTTCACGATTTTTCAAAAATAGCAGACCTACAAGCTCGTAGCGCGCCACTCGGTGGCGCGCTATGAGCTTGTAGATCTGCTATTTTTCAATAGCTAAATTATAACAATGTTTAAAACACCAAAAGGGGTTCCCGCCCAAAATGGGTTAACTGTCCTTTTGCGCAGATCACGCAAACCTCAGCAAAAAGAAAAGGACAATATCGATGGCCTCCAACTGTACTTACAAGTGACGAAGGGTTATGTATCGCACGAGTGATAGAAACACATAGAGGTCAGGAGCTTCAATGCGTCGGACAGTATGAGGCAACATCAGCGCGTGCACACTGGAGAAAAACCTTTCCACTGGAAACAATGTGGCAAGAGTTTCCGTCAATTACATAACCTGAAGTCACACCAGCGTGTCCACACCGGAGAAAGGCCGTACCACTGTAATCAATGTGACAAGAGTTTCAATCAGGCGGGTAATCTGAAGATACACCAGCGTGTCCACACTGGAGAAAGACCACATACCACTGCATAAAGTGTGACAAGAGCTTCAGTGTGACTGGTAATCTGAAGAAACACCAGCGTGTCATATGAGTTTCAATGAGTTAGATAATATTAAAGTAATAATAATAATAATAATAATAATAATAATAATAATAATAATGCACTTTACATTCCTCGGAATCTCAAAGTGCTACAGTAGGCATTAGGCAAAAATATGAAACAATAGGTAAAAGCAGAAAAAAACAAGAACATTACACGATTAAAAGCACACAGTTTAGCATCAGGAAAAACAACAGTTATTGAACATAACTACAATTGTTAATATTTAATGTCCTATTTTTATGTCCCTCAAAAGTATTTCTAATGGTTTGAGCCTAAGTCACCACTCTGATATAACCATTCCATGTCATTTCTGCTTGGCTTCTAAAGCAGTTTTAGCTGCAGGACCACAATGTCCTGATATGGTGTGGGCGCTGTGTATGTATGTATATGTATGTATTTTCTCCGCCACACCCTCATCCCAGCTACTCCGCTCCCACATCTTTGACTCACTATAATAATAAAAATCACACCCGTGTGAAGTGAGGGGCGCTCTTGTCATCGTACATCATCTCACACTGGCCAATCAGTATAGCTTTGATATCTTCTGGCCAAGCCCTTAACTCTTTGAGAGTTTCAAGGATTTCTATATAGTTTTTAGACTTCTCTATGGCAGAATGGCGTTTTTGAATGATTTATTGAAAATTCTCTGTTGTGAATGTGTGACAACGAAAGACCTTCAGAGAAAGCTTGGCTTGTCTGCTTCCAGGAAAAAAATGAACTGAGTATAAAATGTTTAGTTTTTGTGTTGGAAGCCATTTAAAAGAGCCTGCATTTACACTGGGTAGTGTTTCTAGGACAACAAAAAAAGTTATGCCCGGTTGAAGTTTTATTTTCTAAATAACTTTTTTTCTGCTGGGCGTACATAGCCATGCAATATCTCATTTTAAAGGGTGAGTTGTCTAGTTCAATTAAAATAAAATAAAAAGTTTCTCACATGTACCACTGTAGATATTTTGCCATCTATAAATAGCATGGTCAGTCATGATCAATCTGACCTATCCAGCTAAAAGTCCCCCTAGCTCTGAAATGGAACATCATATAAACTCAATTCTTTTTTGGGGTAAAATTAGACATTCTAACGCACATTTTGATATATACCATGTTTACATAGTCTTACCAGTACCGTGTCTATTCATGCATGTATCTCAAAATCCTGTTGTGAAGAAACAGTTTTGATAAAAAACACATCCAAGGACATTGTTTTGATATGACTTTGTGCCCATGATATGTATCAAAATATAGACTTGAATGTATACTGTATTATAACAAAAAAATTGGGTTCTTACCATCTACCGTTACAGAGTAAATCACAGTTGAAACTCGCTTAGTCAAACCATAAACCTCAGAATAGTGAACAAAATAGCCATGACAGGTCTAACTCATTGTAAAAGCTTGTCTTTTATTTTTTATGACTAACATAATACAATTATAATAAATATTACAGAAAATAAATAGGCCTACATACAAAACAGTTGTCCCCAAACTCCCCAGTGTCCCCAAACCACTGCATTCCAGTTGTTCTTGACGGTGTGTGTGTGTGTGTGTAGGCTAAATTTAAAAAAAACAACAACTGAAATGAATGAATGCATCCGGTTCAGTGTCGGAGAACTCCATCGCAGTCTTGACTCTTCGTCTTCATCATCATCATCATCATCATCATCCTCCTCCTCCTCCTCATCTGATGCCAGTTCTAAATATATAAAAATAAACATTTAGCTGTAGTCAGCCCGGCCAATAGCCAGTTGGGGGGGGGGGGGGGGGGGGGGGGGGGGGCGTAGGCTATCTGACATCATCGTCATCATCATCATCACACGGAGACACACTAAACAATGTACAATCATGATTGTATACAATATACAATGAATGCAATTATCATGCAAGCTCAGACGTCAATGAAACGTCATACAGATCTTATATAATACGCTACTGTTAGCTTCACTCCCCGTCCCCCCTCCGATCCTTGTAGCAAGGTCATCATAAGCACGCGTTGCTTCAGTAAACGATGCATGTTTGTTCTCCGTCTTTGTAGACAGTAAATAAAAGGAGCGAACATTACTCTAAAGATCAGATCGCCTATAAGGCACGCTACAATATAAAATACTTGTACTGCCATGCGTGCATGCCTGCTACGATACATTTGTACTGCACCAACCAACCGATCGACACCAACCCCCCCTCCAGCCATTAGCCAGCACCAATGCACCGACCAACACCATTAGCCAGCACCTTTGGTGCTGGCTAATGGCTGGGGGCCATCGTGGTGAGTCATTCTGGCGTCATGATCTGACTAGTAGTAGTAATTATCCAAGCATCTATTTGTAGCGATCATCTTATGATTTCTGATCACTATAGAAGGGCATTTTCTACAATAAGATTACCTCAAAACATTCCGGGTTGATCGTCTTCTTCAATGGTTTCCCGGTATAGCTCATCGGACGACGATGGGGAGACAATGAAAAAAGGAGGGAGGGAGCAGCGAGTCTCGCTGTAAGCACTGGACCAGGGCTACTCCGCCTGGAGAAGGCGACTGGGACGCGTATGGATCAATACTACTACCACAAAACTCGCTCAAATAAATAGTACTGCTTTCAACTTTTTCTGCTAGAAAATCGCTCGGGCGAGACGGCAAAACAGGCAAAACAATGAAAAATATGAAGACTCCCTCTGCCCCCACTGTTTACAGGGGTGGGACCAGCTTCCAATGGCAACACGTACACGTGTGTCACGTGACACGGGTTTTCTGGGTAATGTAGTTGGAATATAAGCTCAGGAATTTAAACAGCGCTTCGGAGCATATTAATATGTTTAGATTCATCAAAAACTGTGAAGACGCCAATTGGCGTCATTGATCATTTACGGAATTCTGATGAAGACGCCAATTGGCGTCTTTCACCTTCTAAGGGTTAAGCGCCCTTATTGGCCAAGCGCTCCCACCGACATGTGATTGGTTAGCCGATTTGCTCGTCTACATATGACGTACATTTTCCCTTCAATGTCAATGGCGTTTAATGTTTTGATGTTTGTGTCATATTTATGTCATATTTGGCAGAATTTTGACATCATTTCTCCTTTCATTGTCAATGGCAAATATTGAGATGTGTGAGGACAAAAGCTATGAGGGGATAGCGCCCCTCAATAATAAGGCCCACCCCCTCCCACAATCTAATTTGGAACTAAAGAGGGGGAAGGATTATACAAAGTAGGAAGATACCGATGACATCACAAGTAGCACCAAATCAGTTTGTGCCTGTTGTGAGACCACTGTACATACATTTGTGGGGATAGAAGACACGTAGGAACCCCCACCCCAAAAGAAAATCAAAAGCGAGTCCAAGTCAAGACCAAGTCCGAGGGGGGCCAGTCCGAGTCAAGACCGAGTGTGGGAGGGGGTCGAGACTGAGTCGACTGCGAAACCAGATTGTTTCTTTTTCTTCACATGGGTAGAACCTAAAAAAACAATCTTGATCTGAAACAATGTATTGTACGGAGCCCCTGAATGGCCATGCATTCAAAATATATTTTATCTTGTACATACAAGATAATATCTTGTACGTACAAGATATTATCTTGTCCGTACAAGATAGTAATTATCTCGTACGTACAAGATAATATATTGTACGTACAAGATAATATCTCGTACGTACAAGATATTATCTTGTATGTACAAGATAAAATATATTTTGAATGCATGGCCATTCAGGGGCTCCGTACAATACAGTACGGTGCAATTATATTGTACTGACTTTGGATACGCTCATAATTAGGTATACTACAGGCTGGCCAGTGCTACAGTATATTATGCCTGGCCTACTACAATCCTCTATTCAAAAAAGCAGTTATATCCAAAACTTGACCACAAGAGCAGGCATGCACGTCAGAAGCGCTCCGGGCATTACTCCGTGCTAACAAGACAACTGTCTATAAGCCTAGACCCTCCAGAAAAACACGGGCAAAAAACCTTGATTTTGCGGGCAAGAATCCTTGATTATTCAATGTTAATATGCATGAGTTCTATGTGAATTTATGTCGTGAAATTGCAGGAATTTTGATTAACCTGACTAGCCTGCTTGTCTTCCCTGGATGTGTTTGTGACCATGAGCTGATCTGATCTCTCTACAGAGTTTTTTTTTTATTATTATTTTCTTGTTTGTGTGTGTGTGTGTGTGTGTGTGTGTGTGTGTGTGTGTGTGTGTGTGTGTGTGTGTGTGTGTGTGTGTGTGTGTGTGTGTGTGTGCGTGCGTGCGTGCGTGCGTGCGTGCGTGCGTGCGTGCGTGCGTGCGTGCGTGCGTGCGTGCGTGCGTGCGTGCGTGCGTGCGTGCGTGCGTGCGTGCGTGCGTGCGTGCGTGCGTGCGTGCGTGCGGGCGGGCGGGCGGGCGTGCGTGCGTGCGTGTTATGATATGATATGATATATACCAGTAGACGCCTGAAAGAAATCATATGAAATCAGAGAATCATAGCTTCAAATTGACCAATTGGTTGTTCAGTTTGACCCACCAGTTTTGGAGAAAACAGGCTTGAAAGGTTCACTTCTGTGGTCTTTAACATTACACCTAGCTACATGTTTAAGCATTTATTTCATATTTCATATCATATTTACACAACAGCTCTGACACTTATTTCAGACATGCTCTAGTATGTCTGCCTGTGCTATTAACTCATTTTGGATTAAAAAAGTTTTTCTCCTCTGGTGAAAAGCTGGAGTTTGCACGATGGCAGGCTCTCAGTCACATCAGGTCACATTTGTACATTGTACAATTTTTTTACAGCGTGTCCCAGAAATACAAATCGTATCAAATGGCGGCCCATGGTTTAATATCAAACTGGAGGTCCATTTAATTAAAACGGTTGAATATCACTGGTTCAAGATAAACCCCCAAAAAATCCACTTGTGTCAGTTTGGCTGCAGCCATCAATGCATCAGCCTAAATACTGCTGTGAACTGGCGTTTGACTCCCAGCCCGTTGAGCACATGCTGCTTTGCGTGTGGCCTTTCAGAGGGGGAAGATATATCACCTCGTTGTCCCCTTTACACATGTCTCCTTGACCTTTTGAATGGTGCATCAATCCGTCTTGGACAAGACATGACTTTTATGTGAAAGGACCACTCCGGAGTATAATGTGTGGCCATTGGCATTCATCATGAGCGCGGCACACGCAGCTCTGATTGTGTGAAAATAAGCACTAAGATGGGCAACCCGTGTGGGCTCCGGCACTTAAATACCAACATCTATCACATGTGTCACGAGGAATAGCCATTCCGAAGCGCATTACGGCGAGATTTCCATTTTAAAAATGTCAACATTGGTATTCAGCATACGGCAAGGTGCCCTGATAAGCTATCCTTTCACTGTTTAATACACCAGGCACATAGGATTCAAGAAACAAAAGCAGGCCCTTTCAGACAGGATGCATCCATCAAAACACAGGCCACAGACACTTACCTTTAATTTATCTGCGATAAATTTGCAGAAGAGGGGGATGACTTTATTTCAGCACAAAGAGCCAATTAACCGGAACATCATATTCATTTCCCTAGTCATTACATACACAACCCACTTAATGAATGCTGTACATTCATGTTCTATCTGAGTGCAATGAAGAATCGTTATACTGTACAAAACGGTCGTTTCTCTGGGCAATGAAATTGCGATATCGTAAACAGTGGTTTCCGCACATTCATTATGAGCATAATATTATTAATATCATTCACAGAAAAGTATAGTGATGTTCCCTTGTTGTATGTCTTTGTGGCAGTTGTGTTGTGACAAAACCTCAAAGTATTTCCATATGGGAACGATTCTTTTCTTATCCCTTGATTCCAATTTCGCAGATTGTTTTGACATGAAAAGGCACAGAACTGTGAGCCTCTTTACCCTGCTCCATTCCTCCACTGCTTTTCATTGGGCCATTCCCTGGGAACTCTGGAAGTCTTTAGGTGCGAGGTTTGCAACCCCTATTACTTTGTCCCTCTCTCCCTTGCTCCTTCCCATCTTCATCATCTTCTCCCTCTGTTTCTTCTGTTTGTTTTCCTGCTTGATCATTTCATCATTGATTGCTTCTATCTTCCGCACTCATGTACTCTCTACTTTCTGTTGCTGCTCAATGGCTCTTTCCTCCTCCCACTCTGTCCTTTGTTCCCTCCCTTTCTTCCCTTTTCTCCCTTTCTCTATGTTGTTGACTGTTAAACAGCCAGTCGGCCATCAACCTTATTGTGTGTGACGAACCGTAAGCTTTGTACTCAACCTCTGGCTACGCGTGCTAAATGTACCGAGTACGAGCTGTTCCCAATGTCATACATGCGTTTAATTATAAATAAATCACAGCCAAGCTATGAGCTAATGTTAGAATACTTTTCCTGCATATATAACACTATAGCTAGAGAGGAATCATGCTTTTGGTGAAATAGCGCCTGTATCTTTTTTGAGATGTCACATGAAAACCACAATTTTATTTTTGTGTAGCAGGTCAGGCGTCTTATTTACAGGTAGTATATACTGAACTGTCTTGTTGGTTTAAAGTCAGATACATCTAGGAGCATCTCTATTTTGGGAGTGAGTGAGTGGGGCATGACAACAGACTTTTAGTATTTTCCGTAGTATTTTCAGGGAGAATAGATGCCGAAGTCTGACACAGGGGTGCAAAGGAGTAAGCTTGTTTATCCGTTCCTCTTCTTCTACTAAACTACACAAACTACATTGCATGCTTACAACTTGCATATTTACCATACGGTTGCATTTGTATGTTATTGTGCAACATTTTGCTGCGATGCAAATTACATCACATTTTCCACATTCACTGACCCCTCCCCTTTTCACTGAACACACACACACACACACACACACACACACACACACGCCACCTGGACAACTGGACACATTTAAAGAAAACAAATCAGTGGCGCTACAGCGAGACCGGCCGAAGGCCAGTCGACTTTTTGTATTGAAATTCCCATAGAGGAATTTATCCAAACAAAGATGTTATCAAATGTAACTCAATATCATAAACGACACAGAGTCACATACAAAATCCCCAGGTGGTACGAATGACACAATCTAAGATTTGCCTATGGGGATTCCAATACAACATTACACTGTGACCCAGGCGTAGTGGGAGTGACGTCAGGACTTCAGTACTCGTGCGGAGTACCCATGGCACAGTTGCAAAATAGGTATATGTTGGATATAATTTGTCAGTGGGTGTGTTGCAGTGTGGTAAATTCAATAATGACCAATACAATTATCGCTTTTTGCGCTGTAGCGCACAGTGCGCTGTGCTCTGCCCAATGGTGTTCTGTTAAGTGATTGAAGTAAAGCCTTGGAAACATAATTTATCCCATGAGCAAACTGACTGATTGATCGTTGTGTGGGTGGTGCGGAGTTGTTAAATCAAGTCTACAGCAGCTCAAACGGACCGCCAATTATCTTGGGAGGAATGCACAACATTAAATTACAGTGGTGGCGGTGGCTCAGCGGTAGAGTGGCTGGATGGAAACCGCAAGGTTGCCAGTTCGAACCCGGGCTCCCCCAGAGTTAGTGTCAAAGTGTCCTTGAGCAAGACACTGAACCCCTAATTGCTCCTGATGTGCTGGTTGGTGCCTTGCATGGTTTCCGCTGCCATCGGTGTATGAATGTGTGTGTGAATGGGTGAATGTATAATGCAATCCACAATCTATGTAAAGCGGCGCTATATAAATGCACCATTTACCATTTACCATTTACCATTTACCATGCATGTGAAGTAGCCATGTTCATTATAAACTAATGCATTCTGCATTGATCTGCAGATCATACTTATGGCTTACATGGTCTTTTTGGCTTATGACAAACTCAATATATTGCTCTGACTTGCCAATGTGGGAAGCTCCACATGTTTGGCCTTATCGGTGCATTAAGACACAGACCATGAATCGATATCTGATGACGATAATGTATAATTATGTATTTTTTCTGACTGATAGTAGCCAGACCCATTGATTTTCTCTAATTGAGGGAACGTGCTGTGTTGTCCCTCTTCAGCTCCACACAGACAGGGACCATGGAGAAAGTGAAGTCAAGTACACGCTGTCGGGGGAGGGAGCAGGCTCCATCTTCACTATTGACCAGATCACTGGGGACATACACGCTCTGGTTGGACTTGACAGGTGAGCACTCTCAAGCACTGCAAGCACTCTCAAGCACTCTCAAGCACACTCAAGGGTAACCGGAAGGTTCGCCCCAAAACACACTGCCCATGTTCTTCGCGGACCGCTCGCCCGCAGTGGTTCTTGTATTTGTTTTACTGAGGTTAAGATTAGGCAATAGGTTAGGATTAGGCATAGTTTTACTGAGGTTAAGATTAGGAATGGGGTTAGGTTTTGGCATAGTTTTAGGAATAAGGTTAGCACCCTCAGGTGCTTGAGATAGAAATACTCTGTTACAAGTAAAAGTTCTGTATTCACATTTTACTTAGTGTAGTATTGGCATCAAATTGTACTTCTGTACATCTGGACAGTACACTTACAGATTCAAGTACACAGTTGTTCTTTACTTAGTTAACTTTGTGTGGTTTAAAAATGTATCAAAAATATTTTCAAAATACCAGATTTACAAGCTCACAATGTCGCGTCGCTCTGCAACACGTTCTGTCGCATCTTTAGGCTGAGTGAGGGGTTAGGACTTTTTATACTTGTATACTGTATTTGATTACTGTATGTATTTGGGATGTACTGATGAGACAATTTGGCCGATAACCGATGTCGATATGATCTCATTCTGTATTCAAAAAATATAATAATTTTGGCCATTTTGAAAACAGGCTGAATTTGAAAAAAGCAATGCCTCTTTATTCCAAAACTAGGGATGCACCGTTATTGAAATATTGGCTCATATCCCATTCCCAACATAAACATACAATATCTGCTAAATCCGATTATTATTTTATCGATACCGATTACTGATGAATTGGTTTAAGGCCAATATCGGCCGATACCGATGTGTTTGCCAATTAATCTCCCATCACTTACTATATTATGTTATGATCACACAGACTGATTAGTATAGTACTAAGCTTATGATGCCACTTGGCTCCAATATACCGTATTGTCAAAGCATTGTCTCAAAGATGCATTCCAACTTCCAACCATTCTGGTGCTTCCCCTACCGCTCGGCTGTGCTTTTATCGATGGCTTTATTGATCCCCAACTGCTGTGACCAGGGAGCTAGTTAGCAGTATTTCCTATTTCCTCCTGCTTTTTTACTTCTATACTGCATTTGACTTTGAAGAAAACGGTTAAGTCAATACACATGCACTGCAAACCGTTGTGAAAACCTGTAATGCCCATGAGGTTGTTCCAGAATAGCTACTGGTATTCTAGTGATGCCTGCAGCACTCGTCTGCATGTATTATCTATTGCATTGTCACCGTGCCCATAATCACAGCAAAGAAAGCCCTCCCGGGTATTACTGCTGTCACAAAATGCACTTCAATTACACTTCAACCAGATGCAGCCGGAAATATTCAGTGCAGAGGGTGTGCTTTGACAGGTTTCTGTCTTATAATATCTTATGTAAGTGTTTAACTTGGAAGAAACAAAGCAAACACTATCAGGGATATGACAAAATAGAGACATGTCTGGCATTGATAAATAAGACATACTCTGGCTGGGTAAAGAAGATATGTGGCTATCTTGAAACGTGAATTATACTGAAATAATAATCAGTCCAATGGCCATATGGTATCTGTGTGATTAAAAATGCTATTCACATTCACCTGAAGAGACCAACCCCATTTGATGGGAAAGTTAATTCAGTTTGAAAGAGGTGGTATAAACCCTTGATTGTCTGTTCAATTGTTTTGGAGTATGCATTTCCTACAGTATAGGCCATTTTGTGGTTCCACCGATCCAGAGCCCATGCATTTTTCCCATAGAGATTTCCCAAAATATTTATTTTATATAACTTTAATTTAACTTTCTTTACTTGCCCTCGCCACAATATTATTCGGTTTGTATGACTCTCCCTTTTCTCTCTCTCTCTCTCTCCACTTTTTTCCTGAGACTTTGCTGGCTTGTTCTGCCACCTTTCAGACGACGTATAGCTATGTACATCTCATCCTAAATGCAGTTTTATGTACAGTACAATAATTGTCTGTAAATGATCTTACTTTCTCTCGCGAAGGACTCGAAGCAGTACAGCTAGTGCGGGGGAGTGAAAACTTGACACATTTAAAATTGCAACCTTTGAATGACTGCTTGGTGATGCAAACATTATCACAAGGAATAAAAAAAATCTGATTTAGCAGATTATAAATCAATTTGAATGAGAGAAATCTGTTCAGAATTACATGCATGATTGGAGTTAGGAGAGTCGTGCACACTTATTGCAATGTACAGTTGGAGGCCATCGATTTTAGCTAATTTAGCTATTGAAAAATAGCAGATCTACAAGCTCATAGCGCGCCACCGAGTGGCGCGCTACGAGCTTGTAGGTCTGCTATTTTTGAAAAATCGTGAAAATATTTATTTCAGAAAACTGGAGGATCTAGAAGGATTTTTTAAAGTTTTGAGGTCAGGCCTAAATGGGTCAAATGATAAGGGACAATATCGGTGGCACCCAACTGCATTAGGCTATAACATTGTAACTTTATGTTCGTCTTAGTGATGGCAACATGCATCACTACTTTTCGATGTGTTTATTGTAGAGCCTGATTGCGAACGAAGTGATTGCGAACGAAGTGAGCACTAACTATAGAAGCTGGCCAAAACTGTCTGTCTGTGTGTCTGTGTGTCTGTCACGCTGTAACAACACTTCGTTCGCTTCCTGCGTTTACGCGTCTTACTTGTTTATACTTTCTTGTGCGGTGGTACCTTGTGTCGAAAGGAGTTCAGGCTTCATGCCTCCATATACACTGTCTACTCAGCTTGCACCATGATAGTGCCCTGTGCCTTTTCCTATACTTACAAATCATTGTCATCACATGCCCTAGATAGAGAGAAACATAGAGAGGGAGTGCATGTGTATGAGAGACTGATAGAAGAACATAGAGCCAATATACAACTGGTTTGTATGACTACTCTTTTATGGCTCAAGGTAGAAATGCGTAGGGCAACACACCGAGGGGGGCAACAAAGTGCACCAAGCACTTTGTACAGGTACATAATGGAGATATAAGGGTTTGAGGTTTGAGGTCAGATGTAGAGTTGTTGGCCGGCTCCATATATGCAGATCTAAGTGATGATCCAGTCTTCTCCATGTATCCAGTTTTAGATGAGGTCAGTGTCGTGATCTTCTGGAGATGGCCATATATGGTGGCATGACGTGTCACGAGGCGTGATGTCACGAGGCGTGACCATATATTTGATGTCACGAGGCGTGACCATATATGGGGGCATGATGTCACGAGGCGTGACCATATATGGAGGTGTGATGTCATGAGGCGTGACCATATATGGAGGCGTGACTAACACACAGAGATGCAGGTTTTCGGTCGCAATAATTTTCTCCGTCCTCGAGCTGAATCACTGAAGCAGCAGTGAGTTTAAGTGTTATTTAGCACCCACATTAGGACAAATCTAAGTTATCAAACAGTAGACGAGCTGCATGAGGAAACGTGACGCCCGTCAGGGGGAGGGGGGTTGGGGGGCAGCACAAACATATCATGTGTAGGGCAAAAAAATAGTCAGCTAGCAACCCTGACTGCATACTTTGCTATTATTATTAGGCCATGCCTCCCGGTGGGGATTTGCGTGCTACTGAGCTCACCTTCCTCGTTATTATAATGATTTGGGCCCTTTCCCAAACGGGGCCATCCCCACTAGCTCTTTACAGAAAAGTGTCACTCCAGATTAAGTCACACTCACAGCTCCGGAGGGCACTCCTTATTATGAGGAGGGAATAAATAAATAAATAAATGAATACATGTGTAAACGTAGAATGGCCCTTGGCACTCTCCACACTGGCAGGAACAAACAGATCGTCACCATAGCTGACACACCTGGCTTGTCAGGCTGCTGTGTCATGCTCCGCCTAGGCGTTTCAGTGTTTACAAGAGGCACTTCATACAAGCGCTTCCGAAAGCATCATTTTATTTTTTTATATTTTTTTGTGCCATGACAACAGACAGACAGTCTACCGTTGGGGGATCACGTATCGCCATGCAGAGCCGTCATAATCGGAGATCGCTCGGACGTGTGATTGTAACGCTTTTTTATTCATTATAATTGTAGTGATAAGACCGCAATGAACGCGTCGGGGACGTAATCGACCCGGGTGTAATGTATAACGAACTTTTCCGCGTCCTAAACCGTGGTGTTGTCGTCGACATCACAGCCGGGTTTAGCACCTCTCTGGACACTCCCGGTGAAGCTTTTTTTTTTCTCCATCGCCCCCAATAAAGCTGCATTCCCAGGCATGTTCCCCTATACTAGCTTGAAAAACTAAATCAGCTGATGATGAATATGCTATACATCCTATACACCGAATGAAAGCCCTGAATGTGTACTTTTACGAGGAAAAGAGTAAACATTGATCCCATGTACAGTTTGACATAAATTGGTTACTGGGTGGATGCACATTGCGCCCACCAGATATAACTGCAGAGAAGACATGGACCTGAACTCAATATTCACAAAATAAGGCCTATAGCGACATATAAATACTATATACCGTATGAAACAGAAGACTCTCTGCTTTCATAAGAAAAAAACTTCTACTGTAGTAATAATAAAAATCACACCCATGTGAAGTGAGTGGTGCAACTCTGTCCCATATTCTGTTCTCTGCTTATTCACTACAGCTCGCTATATACGGACTGAGACAGAAAGTCATGTAAACCTTTTATTTACAGTTTGGTCTGTAAACTTCTACTGTAATAATAAAAATCACACCCCTGTGAAGTGAGCGGTGCAACTGTTCTCTACAGTTGCACCGCGCAACTGTAGAGAACAGTTGCACCGCTCACTTCACAGTGACACGTCCATGTCTTCTCTGAAGTTATCTGGTGGGCACAAGCTGCATTCAATAACCAATTACTGTCTAACTGTAGATGGGATCAATGTATACTGTTTTCCTCGTAAAAGTACACATTCAGGTCTTTCATTCGGTGTATAGGATGTATAGGATATTTATTGGGTTCAATTTTATATCTGCCTGTCAATGTCTCTGACTTTAAACCATCCATAACTCTGCTCGCTGTTCAAGATAACCACTTCCAGGCAAATGCAGGTGTTGCAAAAAGGTCAATATCTCCAGAATGGAACATGGTAAAATCAAAATGTATTTTTTAAATTGAAGTGGACAAGTTCAGCTTTCTTTTGATGTATGCGTGTGATTCTCGCTATAAGAGAACATTTTGCTGTGGGCCCCCGAACAAGGCCTTTGTGCAATGTTAAACGGTAGCAACATCAAAATAGGCCTGCCGAGATCCTGTAGCAATCAAAGTGTTAAATGAAAAGACTGTCATTGTGCAAAACATGCCCCTTCAAGACAAAAGAAAAAAAAATTCTCCCCAATTTAGTATAGCCAATTCTCAATTCCCCAGCCTCTCTACAAGTACTCCATCTCTGCTAACCCCCACAATCAGTCATTGGGAGGGTGAAGAAAGCCTCGGGTCTCCTCCGATACCTGGGCCATCAAGCCAACATCTTCTTTACACCCGACAGTGAAAGGTCTCACTAGGGGGGCGTAACGCATGTGGAGGTACACGCTATCCCCCCCACCTCCTCCCTCCCCTGAACAGGCGACATGATGTGTTTTTCATTAAGTGCATTCCTACTGTGTCAGTACAAGTCAATGGGACTCGAAGTAAATTCACCACACATTTCATCATCAGGGAGCTTCAACTCATGGATTAGTAATCCATACGTAGTGAGTTGTAAATCAAACACTACACCTGCAAAGAGCCACCAGAGTTCAGTATGGCAGCTGACCCACTTTTTATTTGATTTGATCTGTACTGTTATTAAAGCTGCTATAAGCAATATTATGTCAACATTTTAATGATCTTTTTTTTTTTTTTTTTTGAGTGGTGCAACCACTCCAAGGAACAGCAATGTCCGTGTTAACCCACCTATGTGACTATGTGACTATGAGTACCAGTAGGGGCAAAAGTGGCGCTGTTGTGCCAGAAACAGAGAGAGAGAGAGATAGTGCTGCACTGTTGCCTGCTAATGAGAGAGAGAGAGAGAGAGAGAGAGAAGGAGGGGGGGGGGGAGTTGCACCACTCAGTTCACACAGGTGTGATTTTTGTATTCAGACAGCCAGCAATGAGAAAATGCTCTCCAAAAATGTTCTCTCTGTGACACATCTAGGGGCCACAATCTGCATTCAAAGATGTCCCTAGAAGCTTTGTCATTGTTCGAAAAAAAACCTGGTCGAAATGACTTACCAATCAGGAAGTAGACAGACCAAAAAATTGTTTTGACATATTATTGCTTATAGCAGCTTTAAAGCCCAAACCACACCAAAGGGTCGGGTTGGGACAAAACGTTTTTTTAAGGTAAACCACACCAATGCAACTCATTGAGTTGCAATGAGTTGCATTGATGTGGTTTACCTTAAAAAAAATGTTTTGTCCCAACCCGACCCTTTGGTGTGGTTTGGGCTTAAAACGGAGACCAGCTGGCTTTAAAACCAAAATAAGAATGAGACTATATGCACATTTGCATTTGCAAATTAGCATTTTTTACTATTATCAAATCACAGAGGTTATACACAGGAGTGTGTTAATCCAGGAAGGGGATTTCACTCTAGTGAACGGTAGTAATGTAATGCTAATATTAAAAATGCTATATAGAAATAAAACACTTGTGGTGGAATGTTCTGTGATTAGTGGATAACATTTTATATTTACCATTGTTTTACCAAATTCTAAGGTGGATAGTTGGATAGCGGTAGTTCAGGTCAAGCCTGCTAATCCCTCCAATCACATACAGGCACAATGCTACTGGTTCCATGCGGGCTATTATAAGCAGACCGACATTTACACGTACACGCTCAACGTCACTCGCTGCTACAACAAATGACAGCTCGTCAGTGATTAGACTCCCTCTACCTCCCCAGCATCCTTCTCCTTTTATATGTCAGCATGTCATTCTTCAATGCAGATTCATATGCAATTTAATGTTCTGCGAATCTTCAGGTTCCGCCCTATGAGGCGTTCATTGTTCGTAATATGTTATTATGTCCATGTAATAGCTGTGTATATATTTAGGCTCTGCTCCGGGGGGGTTGTGATGGGGTTTGTGATCTCAGTGTCCCTGTCATACTTATGCGCAGATTGTTCTGCAGTCATATCTATCCGCTTTATCATGTGAATTTTGCTGTGTTTGAGTTATTCTGTTGTAGATTTACCATTGTCTTGCTGCAGGATACTTGACGTACATACATTTATATTATGGAATGTTTTGCTCTGTCATTGATTGATGCAAGTTGCAGGCCCTGCATTCCATGCAGCCTTCTGCACTTCTCCACCTCATAATCACAATATCCCAGGACACAATATCCCATTTCAGTTGTTGCATGTATTTAAGCTGAAAATACCTTACGTTTTCAGAAAAACATACAAGCTCTAGTTCCAAAACAAGTGATAGCCTTATCTCTGATCGGAGGGTTACATTGTAAGTTCTTTCATATCACGTGGATAAAACTAAATGTTCAGTGGCCATCTAGTTGCTGCATTCACTCACATTTACAGTATAATGCTATACTCGATCATAATGATTTTTGCCACCCCTACAGCATGCTCTGTATTTTGTCATCCTCCATTGCATGCTTACAGTATCTCAAATGTCTGCAGAACACCAACAACTGTTGTGGAAGCTTTGGAAGATGCCTTCCATAATAGCGAATTATTGTTTTAGTTTTAGTTTGATTTATTCACACAATAAAAACAGTACAAAATGTAACATCAATAAAATAAACTCATAAAGGGCTTATACATGGCTCTCACCTATAAGATAATAAACAAATAGTAAGTTAGACAAAGTAATCAAACATAAGTTATGACAAACAACAAATACACTTGTGTACAGTTGAATGTGTGGGTGCGTGAATGATCATATTTACATGGTTGCCTTATCTGTTGCACACTCAAAATATTGCACGTAAAAATAATAATGCAGCCTGTACAGTGGCTGCAAAAATGTTGATTTGAGAATGATAGCCTTGATTATGTATTAAATTAACAAGCCACCATGTGTTCTGCTCTGTCCTTGGATTAGTGACTCCTGCCCATTCACTCATTTTTGCTCATGTACTGAAACACGCACGCACGCACGCACGCACGCACGCACGCACGCACGCACACAGTCACACAGTCATACACACACACACACACACACACACACACACACACACACACACACACACACACACACACACACACACACACACACTCTTACTTTTACCTGTGTCTGTATTTCATGGCTACTGTAGTACTGCTATGACACCTGAAATTCCCTCTTGATCAATTAAGGTCCATCTATTTGATTTATTTTCTCTGATATACCTTTATGGTGAGATTAGTATAACGTTTGATTGATGCTATAGGCCAAGGTGTACAATAAAATATTAGGACCCACAGTAGGCTATTCTCCAAGCAGCCATTGGTACTTGAGAAAAGCAAGGAATAAACCTTAGATTACCTTAACCTAGAGAGAGAGAGAGAGAGAGATTCACTGAAGCCTAATAATTGTGTTATTCTGATCACTCAAAGTGGACTAGAGAGCTGAAGTGTAGCTTCAGGCGCCAAGATCCACAATCTCAGGATACATCAAGTTTAGAACCTCCACGCCAAACAACCCCGGTGCCAGATCCCCCCAGCACAGGACAACCACAAAACACACACATTGCTTTCTCCAGCACAGGACAACCACAAAACACACACATTGCTTTCTCCAGCACAGGACAACCACAAAACACACACATTGCTTTCTCCAGCACAGGACAACCACAAAACACACACATTGCTTTCTCCAGCACAGGACAACCACAAAACACACAAATTGCTTTCTCCAGCACAGGACAACCACAAAACACACACATTGCTTTCTCCAGCACAGGACAACCACAAAACACACAAATTGCTTTCTCCAGCACAGGACAACCACAAAACACACACATTGCTTTCTCCAGCACAGGACAACCACAAAACACACAAATTGCTTTCTCCAGCACAGGACAGCCACAAAACAGACACATTGCTATCCTCATGGACTCAAATGGGAAATACGTGGATTGGAAAAAACTCTTCCCAAATCACAGAGTTCAACACATCAAGTACCAGGACACCAAACGTGCCATGGAGCTAACTAACTGAAGATAAACCGGGGTTCCCCAGCCACATAATAATTTACACAGGCGCACACACAGTCTGAAACCACACAGAAGAGAACACAAACTGGTTGAGTCTATCAAAGAAGTGATAGAACAAGCCAGCTCGACTTTTCCCAAATCAAAAGTAATCATATCTGCACTGCTACCCAGAGGGGATATCAAAGATGATGACATCAACACCATCAATGCACTGATCTTCAGATTCTGTGACACGAAGCTCAAAGTCTACTTGCAGCCTGTGGGACAAAGTACACATCTGCAAAGCAGCAATCCCAACCTTTGCAAAGAGCCTGAAAGACACCACATTCGACCGCACACTGCCCATATCCTACAGAAACAACTCACCTATAAACTACTCTACGCCCAGAAGACACCAAGCAGCACCCAGAGGACACCACTCTACAACCAGCACCCCGCCTGCATTCAGAGGACACCACCCTACAGCCAAGGCCCCCGCTGCCCCACCCGGAGTTCACGCCAGCCCACCACAGGCAGGCCCACCCCCCCCCTCACGCCCACCACATACTACACATACCCACCACCATCCAGGCACATGCAAGCACCACCAACCACACCCCAATACACTTGTGCCCAAGCTCTGAAAACAACCACTCCCCAGCCCCACACATGGAAGAATCACCCCCTATGAGCATGCATAATGCATAATGAGTTCATCACCATGCTCTGTGAGCTTTACACCAACTGGTTGCAGTCCAAAACTACTGGAATATAATTCCAAAATGGATTGCAAACCTTATAGACTCAGTGAACACAGTCTTACGATTGAGAAATTCCGCCATAGAGAGAGAGTTTCACTGAAGCCTAATAATTGTGTTATTCTGACCACAGAGTGGACTAGAGAGCTGAAGTGTAGCTTTATTCACAAAACTTGACATATCCATTTTTCAGAGTTGTTTTTGTAACCCTGGGTAACCTATCCGTGTCAGTAATTTCATCCAAAGCAATCTCCAAATTCCATCCATTCTGATGAGTCTCGCAGGGGTCGGAGAGCTGTGCTTTTATTGATGGCTTTTTATTGATTACCAACTCTTGTGACCAAGGGAGCTAGATAGCAGTGTTTCCCTTTTCCTCCTGCATTTTACTCCTATACTGAATGGATTAGACTTTGGGGAACACGGTTAAGTCGATGCACATGCGCTGGGAAAGTGGTAATATCCCCGAGGTTGATCCTCAGTATACTGTAGCTAGTGGTATATTTCTGCTCTGTTCACTGAGCTCATTGGCACCTAACTGCATCTTTCTCTTACTTTTAACCTTTTTAATCCTAATACGTTTGTGGAGTGATGGACAATGTTATTTTCTTTCCCCAGGAAAGGACATTTTGTAACCACGATCATCGGTTCTTTAGTTATCGGCCGTTCAATAAAGCTTGTTTTTACCACAAATGCAATTTGGGAAAAGAATCCGAGATAAATGTATTTTTCTAAATCTGATACGGTTGAGGTGGATGGCAGGCGACCTTTTCACTTCCGTTTCATTTCCAGTTATATCTGTCGCTTAGTACTAAAGAGATCATGGTTTTCTGGGCATAGAGGGGCGGACCAATAAAGGGGCGTAAAAATAAAGTTAAACAGAATCCAGGTCTGGTGTGTCGTGGGCGTGTGCACGAAACAAGCACGCGCGCAACAAATTCACGGGACCGCACTCACGTAAATACGCTTGCGTTGTCGCACTGCGACTGCTCAGCGCAAAAACGCAGGTCTCATTGGAAATGAACTATAGTATAGTTCATATCCGCTAGAAGGTCCAGGGAAAGGCCTACATACTCACCAAGAGTTGGGAAAGAATCAAGAGAGTGGAGTGGTAGGCCCTTGGATTGACCAGTGGATGCAATGTACCCCACTTTGAGGTGTCACGTTTTAGGCCTAGATTTAGGGTAGGATTGAACCAGTCGCCCTGTAGCCATACAAAGGCCTAGGGTTCCCAGATTGTAAAATGTTGTTCCTCCATCTTGGGAGAGTATGTAGGCCTTTCACTGGACCTCCTAGCCACTAAGATGACCACAGGCCCACCACTTAAAGACCACATGTTAGGGTGCCCAAATCTGAAGTTAGGTGGTCAAATTACCTGCAACTGAAGCAATTCAGTAAAGGTCAACGCTTCCTCATGGGGTCATTTTAGGGCCTAGGACCTCCAGTAAAGGGTAAAATACTCTTCTCGGTTGTGTTGTTCCTCAACTTGTTCCTGTTCGCAGATGACTCGGCACTGCTAGTCTCGGACAGGAACAAACTGCAGGTTGAAAAGGCCCTCAGCTCTGAACTCGGTAGAATCTGCACCTGGCTCGCTGATAACAAACTATCTTTACACCTGGGAGAAACTGAATCCATTCTCTTTGGCTCTAATAGTAATCTCAGCAAGGCAAATGGCTTCTTGGTTAGAGTGGGTGACAATGTTATCACACGTAAAGATGAAATTACCTACCTAGGTTCCATCCTGGAGGCTAATCTTTCCGGTGATAAAATGGCCACCAACGTAATCAAAAAGGTCAACCATAGAACAAGATTCCTTTACAGGATCTCCTCACTGGTCGACAAAAACACCTTGAAGACCTTAACAGGAGCCCTTGTACAGGGTTTCTTTGACTATGCTTGCACCTCCTGGTACCACAGCACCTCAAAGGCCCTTAAAACCAGGCTCCAGACTTCCCAAAACAAACTGGTCAGGCTCCTACTTGACCTCGCCCCCCGAACCCACCTCACCCCTGCCCACTTCGACAGGCTGGAATGGCTTAGGGTCGACGACAGAGTACAGCATCTTGCAATGGGTCTGGTCCACAAGATTCGATACACCACCAAGATACCCATGTACCTGTCTAGATACTTCCTTAATGTTAACGAAGTCCACACCCACAACACCAGAGGGAGTGCAACGAACCATGTACAACCCAGATTCGGCACAAACAAGGGACTAAATTATTTTCGCTCCTATGCCACCAAAATGTGGTACGCCCTACCAACAGTCATTAAGACATGCGAATCCCTTGACTCCTTCAAAACCGCTCTCAAAGGGCACCTACGGATGGCTGCAATTCGAAACTGGCCCCTGTAAAATCGGAATCCCTCAAACATGGACGCAAGGACAACACAAGAGACGGTCGCGGCCACACAGCCAACTCAAGGTATGGCCACTGAGCCGACTTGGGGACCCAACGCAAGGACAACACAAGAGACGGTCACGGCCACACAGCCAACTCAAGGTACGGCCACGGAGCCGACTTGGGGACCCAACACAAGAGACGGTCACGGCCACACAGCCAACTCAAGGTACGGCCACGGAGCCGACTTGGGGACCCAACGCAGCTCCTCCAAGGAAAACAAACAAATGAACGGAGCTGAACGTGAATCCCCCCCACCGCCCACCCCTTTTTTCCCTCACTGTATATGTTTCTTTTCCCTTTTTACCTCCTTTATGATGAATTCCTGTTCTGTCCTTTGTCTATATAGAAGTGTCTATTTGTACGTCTCTAAATGTTTTTGATGAATTGAACATGGTGGACCCTATTGGAAACAAGTGTAATGCTTAATTGGGTCGTCCACTCACAGTTAACAGCCTTTGTATTGAGTTTGTGCTTGAAATGTACTGTAATTCTGCAAACTGTTAATACATTTTTCAATCAATCAATCAAATGTTGGCCTTTACTGAATTGCTTCAGTTTGAGTTCATTTGAGCACCTAAAGTCAGATTTGGGCACCGTAGCATGTGGTTTTGAAGCGGTGGGCCTCGGGTCATCCTAGGGGCTAGCGTTAAATCGCTTTACGTTTGAAAGGCCCTTTAGTGTGTTGGTCTTTTTCAAAAATGAATTCATGTATGATTCTCTTTGCAGGGAGGTGAAATCCTACTACACGCTGAGGGCCCAGGCCATCGACATCAGCACCGGTCAACCTCTGGAGCCGGAGTCCCAGTTCGTCATCAAGGTGCAGGACATCAATGACAATGAGCCAAGGTTCCAAGATGGCCCCTACACTGCCAGCGTCCCTGAGATGTCCCCTGCAGGTGAGAGAGCGGGAAGCAGTTCAAATATGATTCTTTTATTTTTATTTTATTTATTTTGAAATGTCCCTGAAGGATAGTCCCTTGAGTTGCAGCAACTCGTTTTTCAAGGGAGTTGAAACATACAAGTTTGTATAGTACAGTACAGTACAGTACACAACAACAATAAGGACATACACAAAGGCTCTTCCCCCGTCTCAACCCACCACAAACCCACTACATCAGATTACTTGTAACCTTGGAAGTTAAGTAATATACTATATACCATTGCAAGTAAGATATACAAAATACCAATACAAAAAATACCGAAAATAGACAATCAATGAAAGTATGCCAGAAAAAATAAGGAAATATAATCAGAAACAAGAACAGCTTTTGGGGGGTCACAGCCTGGGGGTCACAGCCTGAACGTGTGTGTATGTATGTACCATGTAAAATTTTATCATTTTGTGGTTCTTATGAGGGAGAGAGAGAGAGAGAGAGAGAGAGAGAGAGCTGTTTCACTGGACATTATTATTCTCAGATTCAAGCTTTTGTCTCACGGAAATCAGATGTGCCCTTTTCTGGCATCGGATTCGTAATGTCAGCTTTTGAGTGCACCTGTAGCCCACTGTGTGCATAACGCATTGACACACGTATGAATGCACACACACACACACACACACACACACACACACACACACACACACAGACACACAGACACACACACACACACACACACACACACACACACACACACACACACACACACACACACACACACACACACACAGTAAATGTATCACAGAGCTAGACCTATAGCTGCCCATCTGTCAAGTAAATACCATTACTGAGAGGTAATTTAACAGTGGAAGTCTTACAGTAAAACCTTAAGCTGTTAATGCTTCAGCTGAAGCCTGCAGTACTCAGAGGGGTCAACATGTTGAACGTAGCATGTGTGCTACGGCAAAATACATCAACACATACATTGTCCATTTAATGGAAAGTTTGGAGCACTATTACATAACTACTTTTTCTTATTTTAGTGCAGTATTATTTAGCCTTTTCCCCTTTCTTTCTTTCTTTCTTTTTTTTTTAACACATGCCATATGTTTGTTTATTGACAACCCAATATCCCCAAACACATTACAGCCTGTCACAAAGCTAGAAATGATAGAGCCAAGAAGCTAATCTGTGATTTCATTTTGGAGACACTCTCTCAGCGTGGATAAGCTCAGTGAGTGACTCACCCCTCCAGGGAACGGTTTCCTTTTCTTTTTCTTTTCAGTATAACGGTAATGGTAAAGCCTATAGTTCACACCGAAGAGATTTGTATAGATCTGCAATTATCTGAGCGCTACACCGTCGTACGACGCATGGGAGCGTAACATCACAGCAGTCTAATAGAAAATGTAACCAGAATAATCTGACTTCAGCTCTCCAATGATTTTTAAAGATAATTGTAAATAGGGAGTTTTCTTAATAACCAGTCAGTTGACTATAGGTTACATTTAAATTAAACATGATGACCTTGAGTCTGGACTTGCTTGATTCTTATTATCTAAGTATTAAGGGCCTGTGTCCACAGAAAGCATTAAATGTGGAGGATCACTTTGGATCGTTTCGAATTAGAATCGCGATTCCCGTTATGAACGATTCAAAATCGATTCATAATTTCCAAAAATCTTTTCTTTTGATTTTTTTTTTACAGTTACAGTTTTCACTACATGGTGTTTGTGATATGAAATGTAAGCTTACTCTAATCACAGTAAACATCATGCCTTCAGTCATTTTAAAGTTACTGTAGTCAGTACTAGTCACTTCAGATCAGCACAGCTGTATTGTATTGTAGTATTGAATCGAGAATCATTTTGAATAGACAATCGTTTTGAATCTGGAAAAAAAATGCTTTAGAATTCGATTTTGAATCGAATCGTGACCCCAAGAATCGGAATCGAATCGAATCGTGGGACACCCAAATGACGCCGCAATGCGGGGTACTATGTGCTATAGTTCCAACACTTCCGCATTCCATTGTTACAATGGGAGTCAACGCTAGTGTCGCCACTCTCATACTATTCCACTCGGGCTCGGTGGGGCCTCGGCGCGCCTCTGTTGTTTTAACTGTTTTTATAGGACCATCAAAAAAGCTGAGAACTGTTGCAGTGTGCGGAAGTCCCAACATGTGCCACTGCCTTATTATCAAACATTTCTTATCAAAGAAATGTTGAATTGTTTGTATTTATTGTAAAACAAATAGGGCTTAATAATGAAGTGAAATGTAAAGATTGTGATGTTTGACTGTGACTAAGTATCTATTGACAATCATGCAGCATGTCCAATCAAGTTTACGTGCATATTGCTTTTGACAGGGACATATGTGACACAAGTGACTGCAACAGATGCAGATGACCCCACCTATGGCAACAGTGCGCGCATCGTCTACAGTATTCTTCACGGGCAGCCCTACTTCTCTGTTGACTCCAAGACAGGTGAGACAAGGCCTGTAGAGCATTTGTGGTTATACTTTGTGTTTATACTTTGTTGTGCAACAGCGTCACTCGCCAAACATATCTGTTGTACAAGCTCACAGCTCACAACTTTACTTGTGACGTAGAAACTATTCGGCCATTTCAAAATGCCAGCGTTTGGTGTATTGCGTGAGGAGACGGTGGCAGCTCACTCACTATGTATTTCAAACGTGTAGCCATTTTCAGTTCCTCCCAGGAAGCATTTGAAAGGCCAATTTCAAGAAGCAATTCACCACTTATATTAATGGGAGCCTGTAGGTTCTTGAATCTCAGTCTCTATGCTAAGTGTACCTGTCCTGAAGCACAGCAAACAGCGATGCAACTCATTAAACCCATCTAAATGTCATCATGGGCCATGGCAGGCACTTTACAGTATGTACTCAAATTGTGAACCCTTCACAGTTCACACCATGACAGCTGAATACACGCAATGTTATCCATGCCAAATGCTTCCAGCTCAAGTGTTGGGGGACTCTACAGTATGTTGACTAAAGACTGAGTTTGCTATTCTCTGCCAGAAGAGTGAGTTTGGCTGATTTATTCTCCTTTGTAACACTCATTTTAATCAATTTATTTCACTGTCTGGTAAGGATTGGGCTTGTCTGGCCCAATGAAAACAATCATTATTTTGCAGACTTGTATCCCACCCATCTCTCTTTCATGTCATGGTAAAAAAATAACTCAATCATATGTAAATGATTTGCAGTTAAATTTAGGCCTAGGTCAAGTCTAAATCACTCAGAAAGCATTAACACCATAGCAGAGGACCATATGTATGCTTTTGAGTTGGCGTAATGCCGCTATTGATTAGTAATAAACAACGGTAAGTGTCCTCCTTTTTTCACTTTGAAATGTTTTTAGTGTCAGCTCGTGATATATCGCCAAGATAAGGCGTAGACTTTAGCACCCACATTTTTTCAGGCGATACAAATTCACATCAACATGTCTGGAGTGACAACCTACGTAGAGAGAAGATAGATGTTAGAGCCTTGAAATCTTCTACGTAATTACTTCCTTTCTCAAATCCCACGTAGGAAAGAAGAATGAAAAACTAATGCCACCTCAGAGTAATGATTTAATTACTGACACGTATTTGGATTTGACCCTTGTTGATTTGAGAGTTGTTTGTTTGCTCATGATATTTATCTCGGCTAGGCCTACCTCAAGCAATAATTATGGTGTGGACTCGCTATATTAACACTGGGATAGCATTTATATAATACATAAAGTCATTATGGGTCCATTCTCACACTGAGTTCAAATGACAGAGGATATTACTTTGCTCTACTGCCAATGGCTGCTAGTTTTAGAGGGGGCTCATTTTCCAAATTGCTCAGTTGTCTTTGAAAATGTGGTGTCCTCATTTCTAGTTCTTTATGTTCTCTCTCTCGCTCGCACTCACACGCACGCACGCACGCACGCACACACGCACGCGCAAACAAACAAACAAAAGCAGTTCAGTGAGGGGCACAATTGAAGACGGACCACGAGAGGGATAGAGCATAAACTAAAGATGCTGGAGTGGCTTTAGCTACCAGCAGTACTTCAGTTCATCCTCTCTAGGCCCACTGTCCGGTTCACTTGTGATGTTTGTCAGTCTGAGCACGTCTCTTAGAAACTACACCATCGTCGTTATGGTTATCGTCATCAAGTCGATACAAAATACTTAGAACTGTTAGTCACTGAATTATCTGCACAGTAGAAGTTAAGGCCTCAGTCTAGGACTTATTTGAATTAATACATTATCATTTTAACCAATCTGTATGGTAGATTATGTAAATAGGATATAATAAGAGTGTATGAGTCCTGGCCATTTATTCTGGTATACACCAGACACGATTTGGCTATTATTCACGTTTTTGAATTTATATCACCAGTGCGTAAATGGTTTTGAGAATGTATATTTGATGGCTTTTGTGTGATGTCTGAAGGCAATGTTTGGTTTTAGATATAAGATTACATGGTTTAGAGGGGAAAGTTTGGTTTTGTCATGGATGTTTATTATTTGAAGTTTATGACGATGAGTGTACATTTAAGTTTGAGTTTTCAGAAATGGAGCATAATTTCGAGAATGTCTTGGCAATCAAGAAGAACTAAGGACTGTCACTGTCCATGGTCCTGAATTATCAAAACTGTCCCCCCCCCCTTTCGGCTATAGCATTGGTTCTCAAACTTAATTTCAAAGATTCCCTTAACTGTGAGGGTGTACAAATTGAACCATGCGTGTACAGTCAGTGTACACTCTCAGAATTACAAATGGAGACATTTCGAGATAAATGATGAGAGAATGTATTACTTGACTGTTAGATTGTACCGTACATACTATATTGATTAAGGTAACTCCCTGTTGAAGGTCAATGTTGATAGATTGTATATCCATTTATTTAATTGCTGATATAGGTCATGCATATATGCACCTAGTTGATAGACTCCACGTATATTTATTCATTATTCACTAGTGATAGATTACCGATAGATTATTATATTCTTTAAAATATTTGACTGACATAATATTTATTCATGGACTGTTCAGAGATCCAGTGCAGATCGAAGGCCAGTGGCTCAGTATATGATTTTGTTTGAGCTTTATTTGTATTAGTTGTATTATCTTGGTTTGATTCTTGACTCTCTACTCTCACCTCATGTGTTTCATTCCCACTGCTGTGGCTGCTGTGACACCTGAACACCCCACTGGGGATCAATACAGCTTTATCTTATTGCTCTCTTCCCTCCTCTAATCCCCCCCCCTCTCTTTATCCATCTGCCTCTGACTCTCCTTCTCTTTCAACTTCTCTCTTTTGCTCTCTTTATTTATCTGGGCTTTTCTCTCTCTTTCAACCTCTTTTTCCTATATCTGCCTCGTGTCTTTCTCTCTCTCTCCTGCTGTCTTTCTCTCTCCTTCCCTCGTAGGAACTTCAAAGGTGTCAGAATGTTTTGAAAAGTCTCAAGTCATCAGTTTCAAGTCATCACTTTCTTCTTGTTCTGAAATGCTCTGCCCTCCCCTCTTGTCTGTCTTGCTCTCTCTCTCTCTCTCTCTCTCTCTCTCTCTCTCTCTCTCTCTCTCTCTCTCTCTCTCTCTCTCTCTCTCTCTCTCTTTCTCCTCTGCATTTGCACCTAAATGAATAATTTTGCTTCCCTTTTGGTTGTCTTTTGTCCTATTTATAATATTTTCATCTCAGTCTCATCCTCCGTGTTTCTCACTTTCTTCTGCCGCCCTTATCCGCATCACATTTCCTTTCCACTTTCTCCCCTTCCTTCCCTCTATTCTCTCGCTCCCTTCCTGCCACCACCCTCACCCTCTCCTCCTCGTCGTCTCCTCTCCACATGCACCTTCTCTTTCCTTCTCTGCACCTCCTCTCCACCAGGTGTGATCCGAACGGCGCTGCCCAACATGGATCGTGAGGTGAGGGAAGTGTACCAGGTGCTGCTGCAGGCCAAAGACATGGGGGGTCAGCTAGGGGGGCTTGCGGGGACCACCACCATCAACATCACCCTGAGCGACGTTAACGACAACCCTCCACGCTTCGCCAAAAGTGGGTCGGCCGCAGTGCCCTTCATTTTTAAGTCTCTTTGATAAGGATAATATGGATGAAATTGGTGGGGTGGATGACATTTTTGTCTATATTGAAGGGGGGGTGAAACCCCAGGCTGATTTTGTAGTTAGTTTTCCAGTTGAGCAGCAGGCTGCATGAAACTGTCCTTGTACAGTATAGTACACCTTGATGTAGCACCACAACAGCTGCATCTAATACAATTAATAATCTCTGTGTATTAGACTGGTGTGTGAATATGTGTGTGATGTATCCCTCAAACAGATAAATTATGTTTTTTATATTTTGCATTGCCTGTTACTCTTTGCTTTCACTGCAAGGGAATTTAAATAGGACCAATGTTGTATTCTCTCTTTATTATGTGCTCTCTATCTTAACCATTCTACAAGTTGTGAGCTTATAGATCTGCTATTTTTGGCTAATCCCAAGAATGTGGATGCTGGGATAAAAAAAAATTAATCCCAGCATCCACATTCTTGGGGGAACATTAACCAAAAATAACAGATCTATAAGCTCACAACTAGTAGAACTTATTAACTTGTAGATTGGCTATTTTTGGTGTAGAGATTTGGTGTAGATGAAAAGAAATAGGCCCAAATTCAGAACCATCTCAAGACCAGTTTACTAAGTCTATAGAGGGTTTATTTTTTTACTCCTGTGACATTTTGCACACACATTCCTAGTAGGCCAAAGAAAACCTTCTGGCCCAAATGTTTCAAATCAGCGTCATAACATTGTGGCTCTACAACAGGCTGATTCATTTTCTTGAACTACCTCTATAACTCTTGAACTGTAGGTTGAACAGTCCAAAAATCTGTACACAATTATCTCTGAAGTCATGTTAACAGCATGTATTAGTCAGATTATAACTGTGTTTTGTGTCCAATTTTTGATTAATTCCTTCTATTTTTGAATATTTGTTGTGGCTCTTTCAGAGCGGGAACTCTGGGGGGAGGGAGGGGTATAAATCTCAACTATTTTTGTATGCTACTTTTGACTCATAATGTGACTTGAAAAATTAATACAAAAACTTTGATAAAAAAAGAAAAACTCCATTCAAATTGGTTACTATTGGCTTCAAAAGTGTGCATGAGGGGGGCCCTTTAGCAAAAAAATAAATGCCACAAATTGTAATCAAACCTTTAGGGGCGATTCCCAAATTAGAATTATATGTTGAAGGGCCTCTATAGTATAGAGCACACCTCACCACTTGAACTTTTGCCATAGGGGCCATCACAAATGCGATCTTGTCGCACCGTATGTCAGTACACGGCTGCACCCTACTGACGGCTGCACCCACCCACGACTGCCTAGCTGGGTAGGCAACCTGGCCTGGTGGGGATTTGAGCACAGTTTTCTAGTTTTTCCTCCTTTTTATTGTTGTGACTTGAGAGATGTTGTATTCAACTGCCTTCTGCCTCTCTCTCTATATTTCAGGTATTTTTCACCTGCGGGTTCCAGAAACGGCGTTGGTGGGTTCTGCAGTCGGCCGCATACGAGCCCACGATCTGGACGCTGGGATGAACGCAGAGGTGGAATATTCTATCGTTCCGGGAGATGAGGGGAACATGTTTGACGTGACCTCCAACGGCCACAGCCAGGAGGGGGTCATCGTCTTGAAAAAGGTACTGTGCGTTGCAAAATTGTCAACACATGCAAAACAGACACATTACAGTATGTGCAGCACATGGACATCCTTGGCCTGTTGGGTTGTCATAATGTATTTAGTTAGTAGTCTTGTCCTGTTGGGTTGTCATAATGTATTTAGTTAGTGTAGTCATTCTGTTGGGTTGTCATAATGTATTTAGTTAGTGTAGTCATTCTGTTGGGTTGTCATAATGTATTTAGTTAGTGTAGTCATTCTGTTGGGTTGTCATAATGTATTTAGTTAGTGTAGTCATTCGGTTGGGTTGTCATAATGTATTTAGTTAGTGTAGTCATTCTGTTGGGTTGTCATAATGTATTTAGTTAGTGTAGTCATTCTGTTGGATTGTCATAATGTATTTAGTTAGTGTAGTCATTCTGTTGGGTTGTCATAATGTATTTAGTTAGTGTAGTCATTCTGTTGGGTTGTCATAATGTATTTAGTTAGTGTAGTCATTCGGTTGGGTTGTCATAATGTATTTAGTTAGTGTAGTCATTCTGTTGGGTTGTCATAATGTATTTAGTTAGTGTAGTCATTCTGTTGGATTGTCATAATGTATTTAGTTAGTGTAGTCATTCTGTTGGGTTGTCATAATGTATTTAGTTAGTGTAGTCGCACATGTTGGGTTGTCATAATGTATTTAGTTAGTGTAGTCGCACATGTTGGGTTGTCATAATGTATTTAGTTAGTGTAGTCGCACATGCAATAATATCCCTTCTTGCTAGTTGACAGTATAGGGACACCATCGTCCAATCCATCAAATATTCGCTCCACCCCCAAACTATTTTCATTGGTTGACATCTGCTTGCTGCGTTGCACCTGTTCCTTGAATACAGCTATTTTGATTGTCAGAAGTATTATGAAGAAATGTGGAACGTCCACATATCAAAGTAGTGGACGGACAACACAGTAGCTTGCTGCACCATCTTTGCTCCTGACTTATGGTACTTAACTTCATATTTGTAGCATGTATTTCAGGATTGTTCAAACCGCCGATAAACGGTATAATGGGACCCTTACTTAATATTCATAGCCTATTTCTGTATGTCAGTATAGTTAAAACTGGCCGTCATCAGACGGTACAGCGAGTGAGACCCTCCGCGTTACTTCATATTTATATTTCAGGGTGGTTCAGAGAGTCAAACAGTACAGTGAAACTTTAAAAAAGAGTTACCCAGTCACTTTAAAAAAGACTACAAGTACTGCAGCACTCATAAGGTCTGGACATTGATTTCATTAAAGCGGTGGTGACCCATTAAAACGACAAAAACGTCTGTGTCATTTTATTTTTGTGTTTGCTATTAAAAAATGATATTGAGCTTACTTGAAAACGTAATTTAGAAGAATCTGCCTCAGGTCTTATAATGCATTATTATATTACAGGGTGACTCCTGACTCCCCGTAATGCGATAAAACACGCAGGTGCACTTATTTTAGTTTGAATTGCTGAAGTAACTATATTTTCATATTTTTTTGTTGTGCACCGGAGCACTTGGACTTCCCTTAGTGAGTGTAGTGAGACTGTCCTAGACAGCGGTTGCTTTTACTGAAGGAAGAGATCTCACATTTAAAGGGATGCCTGTTTTTGCGTGTCTGTGCATGCATGCGTATGGAGGAGATATCTGAAGGAGACCATTGTGGACGCGTCACATTGTAGCTTCAAATAGCGTATACATCTGTTTCCTGTCCTCTCTCATTAGTTATTTATTAGTTAATTTAATTAAGTATTGATTCATGCTGCGTCACGATGCAATGGCCGACATTACATGTGAGGAGAACGGATTCGTTGCCAGTCTGCATTGAGCTTTGGTTCTTTAGTATTGACTTCCTTTGTGTTTGGTTTGATGTCTCTCCTGCCATGGGCGCTCCTCACTAGGTTATCAGTAATGCATTTAACATATTGTTGCTGGCGGGCAGAAACCTTGTAAGTAGTACAAATTGCAGATCTAGCTCACAACACGTCGGTTTGAGGCACGTTGTGAGCTTATAGATCGCCTATTTTTGCTATTTAATGGTTAGTTAAACCAATAAAGTTTGTGACAAAATTACAACTACATTGGATGGATCCATTGGAACACAGGTTTTTCTTTTCAATTTTCCTGAAATATTCCTGAAACATTTTTGGCCATATGAGGTTTCCAGCCAAACGGCGGCTATATAAAAAGACTGCCTCACAGCCAAAACGTGGCTGTTCAATACAAAGTTAGTCCCTCTGTGCTTCCGTGTTGTTGACACCTTTGAAACGTGCTGCAGATCATGCAGAATTTAGAATTGGTTCTAATTTGGCAACAGCTGGAGATGTCTCCACTGTACGTCGTGTACGAGTACACAAGAGTAAAAGTATTAGTTTTTCTAACAGTGTAGCAGTAATAATATAAGAGCAATAACAACAAGTTGAGTATTAAGTGGCTGATTGAACCAAGGCATTGTTTCACATTGGTCAGATCCAGCCTCTGGAGTATAGTCGCCTACTCTTCATTCGTCGATTCTGTCCACACCCTAGCCATGATTGGCTGTGCTTCTGAGTCCTCATCTATAAAGCCTTGACAGTGTGGGGACTATAGCAGTCAAAACAACAGAGACTCAATCCCTCATGTCCTCCAGCCTGTGTAACCTTTTGTTTGCTTAGTTCTTTAGTTTTGCTTTTGATTAACCTTGAGTATTCCAATTCTGCTTACTTTTTGACTTTGTTCATATTTAATTAGTTTAGCATTGATCCTTAATTTAGTATGATATTCCAATACCTTAACTGTTCTTTCTTTACCTACTTAAAGTTGTATTCATTCATTCATTGTTTCCACTTAAGTATTCACCATGTAGGGTGTTCGGTATCTTTTTGTTTGGTTATCCAATTCTTTGTTTATTCCTGTGTTTAATTAGTTTAGGTTAGTAGCATTTTTGTTTCAAAGTTAGCAAATGGATTATTTAAGACAACAGCAGTAGAAGGTGAAGAAAGGTCCTACCGGTCAGGTAAAAGGTGAAGAAAGGTCCTACCGGTCAGGTAGAAGGTGAAGAAAGGTCCTACCGGTCAGGTAGAAGGTGAAGAAAGGTCCTACCGGTCAGGTACTTCTAAATAGAAAGGTCCTACCGGTCAGGTAGAAGGTGAAGAAAGGTCCTACCGGTCAGGTACTTCTAAATAGAAAGGTCCTACCGGTCAGGTAGAAGGTGAAGAAAGGTCCTACCGGTCAGGTACTTCTAAATAGAAAGGTCCTACCGGTCAGGTAGAAGGTGAAGAAAGGTCCTACAGGTCAGGTACTTCTAAATAGAAAGGTCCTACCGGTCAGGTACTTCTAAATAGAAAGGTCCTACCGGTCAGGTAGAAGGTGAAGAAAGGTCCTACAGGTCAGGTAGGCCTACTTCTAAATAGAAAGGTCCTACCGGTCAGGTAGAAGGTGAAGAAAGGTCCTACCGGTCAGGTACTTCTAAATAGAAAGGTCCTACCGGTCAGGTAGAAGGTGAAGAAAGGTCCTACCGGTCAGGTACTTCTAAATAGTAAAGAGCCTTTTGTTCCCTTAGACGTAAAAGAGGTGTCAAGACATCTGACCATGAAAGCCCATTTGGTTGAGCAGCTTACACTCTATAAAGTTACTATTTTTAGAGAGAACCGCAATCTTACTAGTTTTACAGTTAATGATATCCAATTAATATGGCTTTCTTTAAGACACAACAAGGTAAAGAAAGGCCCTACAGTTCATGTACTTCTAAATAGTATATCTGTGTATGTGTATTCTGTGCTGTATATAATGTCATGTGTCTACATTTTGTTTTCATATGTTTGTGTGTACTGTGTATGCAAAGTTGTGTGTGTGTGTGTGTGTGTGTGTGTGTGTGTGTGTGTGTGTGTGTGTGTGTGTGTGTGTGTGTGTGTGTGTGTGTGTGTGTGTGTGTGAGAGAGAGTTTTGTGTTAGTAATTATTTTCATTCTTTCTCTGACGCTAGCTGTTAGCATAAATGAAGTTAACCTATGCCACCATCCATGTCCCCCCCCCCCCCCCCCCCCCCCCCAATACACACACTCAATACACAGTATTATTAGCACATTAACACAACACAGGGTTTACCTCTCGCCAGAAACGTTTACATATCGGGAGCGACGTGGTACAAAGTCACAAATTACATCCGAACTTTGTATGGCTGAAGATCCACCAAGGACAGCACTCCAACATTCCGACTTATGGAGGTTTGAAAACCCTGCTCTTAACCGATGTAAACAGAGATCAGATTTAACGTCCCATAGCTGGTGGTGACGGAGGCATTGCATAGCAACCGGAACAATGTTATAACGTGCTGTGGGGCTCAACCATTATATACACAGAGTATACGTTGGGGTCTGTCCTAGCAAATAACGTTTCTTCAAAAAATTGCTAAATACCACGCACAAAAATGTAGTATTGATACAATCGATTTTTTGCATCGCAAAACGATTCGATACAGATTATTTGCATTGCAAAACGATACGATATAAATACATAGTCAATGTTGTCATTTCAATTTACTTCGATTCTTGAAATTGAAATCGATTTTTCGATGCAGTTACTATATCGTTACACCCCTAGTACGTATATATATGGACATAGACGTGTTGAGGAGTGCTACAGTTAAGTGTACTCTATGTGTCTATCTGCCTGTGGGTGTGCATGTGTGCGTGCATATGCACGTGTGTATAGGCTAGTAGTTGTAGGCAGACGTGTATCCAGGCCTGTTGTGTCAGTCATTCATAACCTGATTCCCTGGCGGGGGATTTGCTTTTCACGCTGACGGCTGTCGTTGAACAGCTTGACTGCCTGGGGGAGTAGCTGCTGCTTAGCCTACTGCCCCTTATAGTCTTGTGGATGCCATGTGCATCTGGGACGTCTGTGGTTGAAGCCACCATGTATGTCCTGCATAGAGGAAAGCTCTGATGGCTATCCTTCTGTAGTTGTTTGCGGTTGAGAGCAGTGTGGTTCGCATACAAATGGACATAAACCCTCGTCATGTGAGCACAGGTCATCTGGCGGTGCCAGATGCCATACAAACAAATCGTATGATGAGAACTGTTCTTTATAGAGCTGCTTCAGCTTGGAATATGCTCCCACATAAATGTTTGACACAGCCGGAAGTAGACTTACTCAAACATAAATTAATGAGTTTGTTATATGTATTTAGTGAATACTCTGTATTTGTATACTTGTATTTTATTGGCAATTGTTTTAACTTATTGTTTTAGTTATATATAGCACCATTTCAGCAGATGTGACTTTTATGCCTTGGAATGTGTTCTGCACAATTTCAACTCTAATTATCTGACTCCAGGAAGACTAACAACCTCTTTGTGGAAGTTAATGGGGATCCTAACAGAGATGAAAGAATACAAGGCACGTACAGACGGTGGGTCCCTTGCCAAACCTCTTCAGTCACCTGAGGTGAAAGAGGTGTTGCTGTGCCTTCTGACGTCGTCACTGTAGAGGGGGGCATGCTCTGCTCTTTCCGGCATCCTGTAGTCCACAAACACCTCCTTGGTCTTGTTGATGTTGAGAGACAGGTTGTTGTCCTGACTCATTGTGTCAGGTTAGGTTTATGTCACTCCTGGAGTCTGTCTCATCGTCGTATGTATAACAAAACAATGCATCCTTCCTGAATGGCTCGGATCAATCCACTATTTACAGAATCATTGATACAATCCAACGGCCGCCAGTGTTGAATGGCCAACAATCGCACCAATTTCTTTAATACATTTACAACAATAATAATAATAATTGCATATACTGCCTTATATAATCTCTGTCAAATTAATACTGAATTCAAGCTGAATTCACATGTCTAATATATAACTTTATTTTCCTTGACATGACATGTTACCAACAGACATCCATCTTTCTGCCTAAAATGCCAGGAACGTATAGCTGCTTTGTCCTCTAACAAGAAGAGAGATAGCGTTGACTGTGTGTGTGTGTGTGTGTGTGTGTGTGTGTGTGTGTGTGTGTGTGTGTGTGTGTGTGTGTGTGTGTGTGTGTGTGTGTGTGTGTGTGTGTGTGTGTGTGTGTGTGTGTGTGTGTGTGTGTGTGTGTGTGTGTGTGTGCGCGCGCGCTGCATGACAAGATGAGGTGATATATTGCAACAGACTAAGCCTTTTACAGCATTTACGTTTCTGGAGCCCTCTCCCTACTAACTCGCTCTCTATTCTCAGAAGTGCCGTTGTCTGAGATCTACTCCCGTTAAAAGCTTTGGAACGAGCCAGGAGTGGGTCTCTCTGTGTAAATGGACACCAGGGAGGAGGTGTGAGGTTGTTTGCCGTTTGGAATTTAGGAAAAAGTGAAACATGACCTCCTTTTCTTTTTTTTCCCCCTAAAATGTCTCAACCCTGACTCCCTCCTCCTGGTCTTTCGACTTCTTTCTATTTTCATCTCCCTGCCCCCCCCCCCCCCCCCCCCTCTCCTCTCTCTCTCTCTCTCTCTCTCTCTCTCCACCCCCTCAACCATTAAATAGCACAGATCTTCCATCAGCAAGGTGTAATATAGTGTAAAAGTATAGAGCACCTGGGATTCCTGTCAAACAGCTGACAAAGATTGTGTGTGTGTGTGTGGACGTTGTAGATGTTGTGCATGCGTGCATGCATGCATGCATGCATGCGTGAGTAAGACAGGTTGTGGCTTCATGTGTGCAACCATGTGTGCGAGTGTTTGTGTGTGTACAAATGTGCATGTCAGTTTATAGTGTGCATTCATGCATGTGAATGTGTACAGCACACACACTGTGTGTGTGTGTGTGTGTGTGTGTGTGCGTGCGTGTGTGCGTGTGCGTGTGTGCGTCCGTGCGTGCGTGCGTGCGCGCGCGCGTGCGTGTGCGCAAACAGGTGTGTAGTAATTTTGAGAATCATCTCCTCAAATTGCTGCCAGAGGTTCAATCGCAAGGAGTGGTGGATGATTGGTCTCACTTACTGCTGCAGTGTGTGTCTGACTGTGTGTGGTGCGTGCGTGCGTGCGTGCGTGCGTGCGTGCGTGCGTGCTGATTGGGATCACTTACTGCTTGGCACATCTGCCGGCGGAGCGGCGCATTACCGTCCCCATCACACAGGGCAGCAGGGCAGATGCACCGTTATTGATTACACCTCACGAGCAGAGCGTACCAAATGGTACCATATGTACCTGGCACAGTAAAGTCCTCAGTGTAGCCTACTCTCTGAGTTACCAAATGGATACATGAACCACACCGAAGATTTAGCTGGCTAGTCTCCAATCATTGTTTTTTCTCTTCTTTTCTCTTTTTCTTCTACTGTCAACTGTTTGTCACCACTTGTTTCTTTCTTTTTTCTTTTCTTTAAATTTGAATAGAAACACCTTCATTTGATTGATTGATTTTGTCGGTGTGAATGTAAACAGCCATCCATCATTGCACGCCAAACTCATGAATGACTCACTGTTTGATATTGCTGTTATTGCATGGCTTTGGATCAAATCCTCTCTAGGGGAATAGTGTCCCGGACACCATATGGTGTGGCTGCTGTATCAGTACAAACAATATCAAATGCGTGCCGCAGCGCTGACAAAACCTACGCCAATTTCCTTGAGCAGTCACTGGTCACGGTAAGTGCATGTGCTGTGTTATGAAATGTAAATCCATAACAGTTGAGCTCGTCAAAAGCGTGACAGGCCGTCTCAACATTTTGAATGAGCAATGGGTCGAAATAATGAGCTGCAGGCCAGGGACTCACCGCCTCATGGTACTGTAGTATACTTCTGATCCAGTTTTGATGTGGAGCTCGATTTACGTTTACAAATGTATTGTGATTTTGTCTTCAACTTGATATCAAAGCTGTTACTCACAGGCTTTAACAACCAAACACAGCTTTAACAACCAAACACAGCTTTAACAACCAAAGAGAAAAACAAACAAAACAGATTATGGTCACTACTTTTCTCCCCACATTACTGTGTAACGGAATGATCTAATACAGGTCCTAAAGGATTGCTTTTCATAAAACGCATGAACCGCTAAAGTCAATTTCTCTAGTGCAAGACAATTTGACAGTTTTGTACCATTGCTTGATGCCTGGTTTGTCTGGGTTTTTCCAAAAGAGTGCAATTGTATGTTTAGCCTGGAGAAGAGAGAATGAAATCTCTCTTTTTTTTTACTGTTAACTTTGAAGTTATTAGGAAATGTACCCAAGATACAAAGTTGTATCTTGTCTGGGATAATATACCAAGTACTTCATGATCTCTGGGCATTGCCATGAACAGTGAAATAACGTACCTATCTCCACATTGCACATTACACATTGGTCTGGTACTAGACCTGTACGTGCCCGTCGGCCACCGGCCTACTTGAGAACGATGCAACTTGGGAACCTAATAATACCCGTTGTCAACTTGTCATAGCACCCATTTTAACTACAGTATCTGTCTGTGTCCCTTTTGTGCCCATACTGTATATGGAGATATATCTGTCTGTCTGCCTGTGCCTGTCAAACTGACTGTGAAAAGTGTACTGGTTAAGGAATCAATTTGCAGGTGTGGGGTTGCCATGGCAATCAATTGGCTGAGGCAGAGGCTCACTGCATGTGGCTTAGGCTTTGGCTGATTAGGCCCACTGGCAGAGCCTGAGCAGAGCCTTTTGGTTCTGGAGAACCGTGGGTCCGACCGACTCGATACCGGGCACTGCACTCCCTGCGGGGGTGTGAAACGCATGTGTCGAATGTGAAGTCGGTGGGGCAAACGGTTCTCGAGTTACGTACATTACAACCGTACAAACACAGACACGCACGCAGACACGCAGGCACGCAGAGACGTGGCGCATTTATAGTAGGATATTAGGATCAAAATGATTAAGTAGAGAAGGAGTAATATACGTTCGCATCAGCCATTTGTATTACTTGTATCTGATATTGATTGTCTGCGTTTGGGCTTTGACGCAAGCCCTCTCCCAATGTTCAACACTTATTTCTACACTTAGATCGTTACACCAGGCCAATCTTCCAGAAAGAGATTCAGCTTTATTGTCACATTACAAAGTGGGTAAAATGTGTATTTGTGCCTAGTTTGAGTTTCCATCATGTTATTTCTCCAAGAAAAGAAAGAAAGGGAAGAAGAGAGAGGGAAGGGGGGGGGGGGGGGGGGGAGATCAAGGCGGGAAAGAAGAAAGTTGAGCGCTTTTAACACAAAAAAGTACAAGTGAAGGGTTTCAGATATTTAGAAGCTTGTTTCACAAACGGCACACTCGTAGGTTCTCTCTGAGCTTATAATAGATAGATAATGCTGTACACTTTTTTTATGGTCACAGAGGAAACGTGGTTTGTGCCCCGGTCTATGTGTCAAAATGTTACTGAGCAATTCACCCCAAACGCTCTATGCTCACTTATATTATTCATACTTGTGTTACTTTACTGTTTTCAGGCAGAAGGTTCCCCTTCCATGACTTTTCCTAAATATTCGATTCAAATCATCTCTGAAACATTTTCTAAATATGATTTTAGGAATACTTTGTCTATTGGTTTTGGGTCATAATGACCCCTGCCACCCTTCCTCCCACTTCACACCTCCAGACAGCCAATTGTTCAAGTTAAAAGACAATGGCTCTACCCTGCCGGCGGGGAGCGTCTGGAGACAGTAGCCAATAACATCACAGGGGAAAAAAAGTATTTTTGACCTGAATTCAGTTTCTGCGGTAGGTGGCCTTACTTCAGTCATGCGAGTGTTAAGAAGCTTTACTTATTGTACTATACCTGTTAGTTTAATGGACTGAAATAACCTAACTAACTAGCTAGCTAACTAACGAACTGTTGACAGACAAGATTCCAGGCCTCATTAAAGAAATTAACAGATAATAGTTTATTTTCAGACACAAACTCTTCGCATCAGCACTTTCTCCTGCAAGATCTTTTTTCTTTCATTATCATAAGGTTGAACACAGACAAAGGACATGGGAAATGTAGGACATACATAAGTGAAAAATAGCCTGCACTATATTATTCATAGCACACTAGCACCGTAGAAAGAGAAATGCTTTGGCCAGTGACAAATCACTAAAGATGCTTACAGAGCAGGGAACCGAGGCCTCTCCAATGTGTACTGGAATTCCTGACACTTATAATTTATCGATGGAAAGCATGAGCGGATGAAATTTATCCTGCTATTTTTCATATATATAGAAATTATATGTATGCGCACCTTGAAAAATTACCCTGGGATCAAGCCGTGGATGAAAGGCTCGAGGTTTCTCTCATCCGTAATCCCACATCAAAATAGTTCCCTTTTAAAGGCATAATAAGTATGCACGCTTTTCTCTCCTCTCCTCTATTTCAACATAAAGGAGATCTTCTCTTCTTCCCGACTCTCTCCCCCCTTTTCACCTGTGACAGTGTACCCATCAAATAGGCTTAAGGGAAGATATGCTATTCATATAAACCATCTTTTATTTTATCCCTGGCTAACAGAAACAGAATTTCTGTTTCCCCTTTAAATCATACTGTGTGAAATGCATTTTATTTAGTCATTTTTTGGGACACCATTGTTATTATAGCATTTGTCTATACAGAATTACTGCTCAAAATGTGCGTTCCATGCGGGCGTCCGTCGCGTTTACTCCAGAGCTTAGCTCGACGGATGAACGTAAATTCCTGCAACGCAGAACACATTATCCAGGCCCTCAGCCACATGGCTGTACATTCCCATGAATCTACAGGGAGAGAGCCTTCATATAGTTTGTCTCATTATACACTAAGTGGAAGATGGGGTACAGTATGAGAGCATGCAGAAGTCATTTTTTTTTAAATAATACTCTTATTTGATACAGTACACCACTGCATGTGCAGTACAGTTGGGTGCCACCGATATTGTCCCTTATCATTTGACCCATTTAGGCCTGACCTCAAAATTTAAAAAATCCTTCTAAATCCTCTGTTTTCTGAAATAAATATTTTCACGATTTTTCAAAAATAGCAGACCTACAAGCTCGTAGCGCGCCACTCGGTGGCGCGCTATGAGCTTGTAGATCTGCTATTTTTCAATAGCTAAATTATAACATAATGTTTAAAACACCAAAAGGGGTTCCCGCCCAAAATGGGTTAACTGTCCTTTTGCGCAGATCACGCAAACCTCAGCAAAAAGAAAAGGACAATATCGATGGCCTCCAACTGTATATTCCTCGAGGAAATAACACTGTAACGTGTTGTAGTTGAATAGTTTTCTCTTCAAATGAAAAGACAAATAGAACCACACCATTCTAAATACACTGGGAACCGACTGGCCTCCTGCCCCACAGTGTATCAACCTTCATTATATTCAGGTCTGTGGAAAAAAACACTTTTCCTTTGAATCCTCCTTCAGCCTTCCTGAGGGACAACGATTCTGAGATAAGTCTGAGATATCCACTACTGTACTTCTTCTGTTCTGTATTCTGTAAGTTTGCCATATATTAGCTCAAAGGCAACCCAAAAGTCTTGAAAGATTAGCTCAAAAGTGGTTGAGAATTCAAACAAGACAAAATTCATCCATTGTGTGATACAGATATATCAAGATATTAAAGGTGGGGGGAAAGGCAGAACAACAAAGCAACCGCTTACAAGTTATGTTCAATGGAGGACAACGACATGAAACTGACACCCGACACTGCATGAAGAGCTACAAAAGCATAGTTTAACTCACTTAAACGCACCTTTTTTCCAGTGCTCCAATGATGCCGTGAAGCATCAATCAATTATTTGTTTTTGCTATCAGGTACTTCTCTGCTCTTTTTAACCAAAGCCTTTATATTTTTCTTGCTCGTCACTCACACATGCAGGGCCCATGAGGATGTCAACGAGCGCATTGAGCAACAGTTCATCAGTGACTGTGTAGCTGGCCACGATTGTACAGTTGGGTGCCACCGATATTGTCCCTTATCATTTGACCCATTTAGGCCTGACCTCAAAATTTAAAAAAATCCTTCTAAATCCTCCAGTTTTCTGAAATAAATATTTTCACGATTTTTCAAAAATAGCAGACCTACAAGCTCGTAGCGCGCCACTCGGTGGCGCGCTATGAGCTTGTAGATCTGCTATTTTTCAATAGCTAAATTATAACATAATGTTTAAAACACCAAAAGGGGTTCCCGCCCAAAATGGGTTAACTGTCCTTTTGCGCAGATCACGCAAACCTCAGCAAAAAGAAAAGGACAATATCGATGGCCTCCAACTGTAGCTGGTCACGATTGTAGCTTTTGTAGCTTACACACATCAGTGCAAAGTGCAACTCAGTTGTCATTTTCACATCAAGTGCTCCCATTGTATAATTGCCAACTGTACTTGGCTCATCTGTGTGACCAGCCCTGGTCTAGCTGGTGCAGCTTAAGATGCAACTTGCATTTAAATAACAATGTGACGGTGCAGGTGCAACTAATCTTAAAGGGAATGGGAGACTACATTTATGTTATATTATAGCCAAAACACATCCAATGACCCTAATTCAGGGTGCCATTAACTTACATCTCCTTTGCGTCTTGCTTTGCACCAAGAAACCCTGTTTAACGCTGTATAACTCATTCAATTGGAGCTGAACACACACTCAACAAATTTGCACCCTGTGCCATGTAGATTGTCTATGGCCCTTAGAATTCTAAACCCTCAAGAAATTGAGGTTGTATTGCCTTTTTTCTTTCAACTACTGCACTCTTCTCTAAGAGCACCTAAGATATTTGGTATTCCTCAAGCACTCCAGTTTCCCTTTTGTCTTCATAGTCTGTCTCACTCACTGGCTGCATTTGTTCTTTGTGTCGTCTGGTAATCCCCTCTCTCAGCACTTGGCATTTTGTTTAAATTACTTTCATAGTTAGTTACTTTATTGACACAAATGTATCAAACATTGGGTCCATTCATCGCACCATGCTATGGTGTGAGCAATCAATTTTTTAAATCCCTCTTCCTCTTTTTCTGTCAAACACCTTGCCTCCTTTCTCCTCTCTGTATTTTAAACACATCTCTGTCCCCAACTGACCTTAGCACGAAGTCTGGCTGTTGGTTCAAAGAACGCTCAATATGATCCAGGGAGAGCCTTCACTCCCATCTCTCTTTCACATCTCTTTCAACGCTCCACACGTCCCAGACTCTTCTCCCTTCTGGCTCCAAAACCATGGAATGAACTAGGGAATGAACTTCCCATTGCAATCAGAACTGCAGAATCATCCCAATCTTCCGCCGTAGTCTGAAAACTCACTTCTTCAGACTCCATCTTAGCCCGTAGCACTTGCCGTAGCACTTGCACTAGCCTCAACGACCTTACAGGCATATGCAAAGGGTAAACTTATGTAATGTAGATAGATGTAGACATGACATAGCACTCTATAGTAGGGTTTAATACCGGGATTCCGGGCTTCCCGGGTACAGAGCACGTCATTTCCCGCCGGGAAATGGCTTCGGGACCCGTCGTCCCGGAGGTTGTTTTTTTCTGGTCTGCAATACCGTCAGCCTGTTGATCAATCTCACACACACACACACACACACACACACACACACACACACACACACACACACACACACACACACACACACACACACACACACACACGCAGCACAATTGCGCAAATTAACCTCAGCTGCGTGGAGCTCAACTGATTTCATTCCACAGTGGCGAGGTGCACAAACTGATGCCTTTCATCATAACATTTAAATATTAAAACGGCGGAAGTAAACACACATGTTTGGCTCTGCGCTCTGGCACATTTAACTTTGCATTTGTTCAATATGTTGATAAGAGCATGGGATTGTCTGTGTGGGAAGGTTTTTGAAACATGGGGTTTCATGGATCATGTGCGCTGCGGCTGCTGCGGCCTCGTTATTAAACACTACATAATTAATGTTCATTGCATTAACATCAAGTTCCATATATGTCCACGTAATGTTACAGTACCTGGCTACAGGCTTATTTGGTTACAAACATGTTTAGTTGTAGCCTATACTCATCATTGTTTGTGTACCCGACCCGACGCACGTTACGCATTGAAACAAGCCATGGGTTTGAGAGTCTGATTGTAAACCGTAAACTTACAGTATTAGATATTTAATAGCCTATTTAAAGTAGTCACTTGTCACGACGATAGAGCTGTAGCTCTGTTTTGGAACACGAATAAGATGAATGAAAAAGGTTAACCTGTTGAACGGAGACACTACTGGGACATAACTCTGTTGGTGTTACTTCAGTGAAAACTAAATGGAGATATGCTTAATCAGACTCCTGTCCTGGAAATATAATGGAACCATGAGAAGGTTGGAACTTTGTTCAGCCAACGGAACGTGAGTAGTATATTGTGCCTTCCCTCTGAAACTGGCTGTGCATGGTGACTGTGAACAGCCGGGAATGTCGATGCAGTGCGCAATTGTCTTTGATTTGATTGATATTAAGATAAACGCAAAGAGCGGCGGAGCCTCGTCAATGTATTGTATGTAGCTATATAAATTCATTTTTTTTCCCAACGGGAATTCCCGGGAAAAGTTTGGCAAATTCCCGGGATTTAAAATGAGCCAAATTCGGGAAAATATTATACCCTACTCTATAGTTGTATGCTCATACTGTAGCTTCACTGTACAGATATTCTACTGTTAGACAGATGTTAGGTTCTTACCTTGCTTATGATTCTTGATGACTATTTCTATGTATTTGATGTATTGCCATGTGTTATTCTTGCTTACTATAAGTCGCTCTGCATTAAGAGCGTCTGCTAAATACCTACATTGTAAATTGTAAGGGCCTTAGATTCTGAGTTACCATGAGATGGAGACAGAAACAATATGCATGCATTGGAAGTAGAGATGTCCCGATACTGTATCGGTATCGGAAAAGTATCGGATCGGCCCTTATTTGGTCATATCGGTATCGGCGAATATGCCAGTCTAACCACCGATCCGACACTGCATGGGGTAAGGGGTTGACACTATGGCAGGAAAATAATGTGGAGTTTGCTTTGGAGTTGCCCAAACTGCAAGTGCACATTTGAGTGAGGAATCTGCTATAAACACACCACGAGATATATATAGCTAGATAGCTATAATCACTATTCCCGGTCGGTGGACTTCAAAATAAGATATTTTTTCTTTTTTATTATTCTAAATATTATTCTCTGGTATCGGTATTCGGTATCGGTATCGGCTAACACAAAAATTGTGGTATCGGGATCGGAAACGAAAAAAGTGTATCTGGACATCCCTAATTGGAAGTTATACAAAGTGTGATATATATAAAACAAAACATACTCATGTTGTTGTGTGTGAGAGAACACTCTTCATCCTTTCTTTCATCTCCAGACTGACTGCTGTGCTCACTGAAGGTAATGACCTCCTGCGTTGCAAGAGGATGTATTCCCTGTAATGTGTTCAGGGAAATGAGCACTAGGCCACAATGAGATTATAGTCCAGTGATCTGTGAATCTGTACAGTGTACCACATTATGCCTGCAGGGGGCATTAACCCATTCAGGCCTGACGTCGAAATTAAAAAAAAAAAAGTTTTCTAAATCATGACAATTTTCTGAAAGATTTTAGGCACATTTTAACGATTTTTCAAAAATAGCAGACCTACAAGTTCATAGCGCGCCACTCGGTGGCGCGCTATGAGCTTGTAGATCTGCTATTTTTCAATAGCTAAAGTATAACATAATGTTTAAAACACCAAAAGGGGTTCCCGCCCAACATGCCCCAAAACATTAACTAGATCAGTGGGCCCCCAAATATTTGGCACAACAATAAAGAAATAAATGAATAAACATGCCCTGAAAAATGCATGGGGCCCACCCATCTGACCACATAATACTGCATGGGGCCCACCCATCTGACCACATAATACTGCATGGGGCCCACCCATCTGACCACATAATACTGCAGCCAATGGCTTTCAATATGTTCAAGTGCATGGGACCTGGTCCAGAAAAGGTCGAGAACCACTGAAATAGATTCATGGAATTTAATAGAACAATAACACTTGGTTTAGGGTTGAAATGAAACAGACCATGTGAAACAACAGTGTCACAGCCCTGGCCACAGTCTGTGCCACACCCACTCATCCACTGCCCTGATGACTACCTGGGCCCACCTGTGTGTCTCACCTCACCTGCTCCCTAATGAACCTAGTCTATATATAGCCCTTGATGCTCTCATGTGGTTTTTAAGTTTATTCCTGCCTTGTGTATTCTTGCCTTGTAAGGTGTACCTGATTTCTACTTTGCCAAGTAAAGACTTTAAGTTATTCCTTGTGTCCTTGTGAGTTCTGCATTTTGGATCCTTACCTGGGATAGAAGCCTGACAAACAGACGTGCTTTCAGGGTTGTGAATCATTACAAATCTTATTTCCCGAGCCTACATCATAACATGTTGTTACTGCCAGCTGCTCCTTGTATTCTTCACTGCTAGTGACGTACTGTCAGATGGATGTAGAGTACCAAAGTCCTGACGTCGCTCCCACTACCCAGTGGTAGTGGTAGAGATGTCAGGACTTTGGCGTTACTTTTTGTATTGGAATTCCCATTAGCAAATCAAATCTTACTGTAGATGGCGTCTTAAGAACTGTGTACCAACTGTGTACCAAAAATAAACAAACCACCGTGGAGATTTTGTCAGTTATGTGACTGTGTCGTAAAATATTCAATGTTAGTTTAACACTCTTTTGGGTAAAATATTCAGTGTTGGTTTTAACACTCTTTTGGGTAAATTAACACAAATCATCAAACACAAAATATCCTGTGTAGTGTTTGTCTTGGATATGTGTTCCACAGTGCCCGGTAGGGTTGTCTTCTTGTGTTAACCTCCCAGGCTCCCACCTAAGTGCTTCTCAGTTTGGTTTTCACTTCAGCCTCGCGCAGAGCTTCTCAACCTATTCTCAGCTCATTTTGTTCTTACCTATCCTTAATTGGAGAAAGACGCATAAAACACTTCATAGTTTGTAGTTTCACTGTGGTTGTAGAAACACAGACTGCAGTAACAACATGTTATGATGTAGGCTCAGGAAATAAGATTTGTTGATGATTCACAACCCTGAAAGCACGTCTGTTTCACATGGTCTGTTTCATTTCAACCCTAAACCAAGTGTTATTGTTCTATTAAATTCCATGCAGCTGAACATACTGTATGGACACACACATTGGACTCCTCCAGTTTCTGAGAAAATGGTATTGATAATGATTAAGACTTTAGCAATGGTGCTATGAATAGAGATGTAAGCTAAAGTATATCAATAGGCCTACAGTACATGACAAGAGACCGTGCTGTGCTAAACATACTGTAGCGAATGGGAAGGAAACGACTGGAACCTAATTAATGGACTTGTCTGAAAGAGAGAAGTATATAATTACAGTAAATACAGTATGCATGCTGTTTATCCATATTGCTTATTTATGCACTCATCTATTTATGTACTGTACTGTACGTACGCACCCACGCACGCACGCACGCACGCACGCACGCACGCACGCACGCACGCACGCACGCACACACACACACACACACACACACACACACACACACACATTTCCTTTTCTTCTCTTTTCTGTACATCTGTTAGCATAACATACTGTAATTAATGAATCTATCATTTTACACTCTGGTGACAGCCAACAAATATGGTGCATATAACAGAATCATCAACTATACCATAAAACCATAAAAAGCAAAGCACTCATGTGAAAAAATGTAAAAAAGAAAACCTGTATTGAATTGGCTACTGCATGGCGAGAATAAGAATAATGAACCTACGCGTTGTGGCACACCGCCTTCATCAGGGTGACTAAACATGAATGTATTACAAACATGGCTTTTATAGGAAATGCCATCATGGGCTCATTAAAATACAAAATTGAGCAGGTATAAAGAGGCACAAACCCCCCATCGGCAGACACAATATACACTACAAACCACCATGAATAAACTATCAAACCACATTATATTGGTTTGAGCAAGTACTGTAAATAACAAACCTCACAAAACTGCCACGATGCCAAGGGCAGAATACAACAAAGAAAGACCTGGCCAGTCATCCCTACTGTCTTCTATTGTGTGCTATCCTCTTGTGATTGTGAAAGGCAGTAATGTTTCATTGGATGTATTCGGAAATGCCTGTTTCACTTACTGAGTGAACGTATTCAACAGCATCCCGGGGTTTCTGTAAGACTACAAACGCTCACAGCTAGCTAAACTATCCAGAGGAGTGCCCGCCCTAGAAGCAAGTTCCACATTTTTAAACGATGGCCAAGTTGATGTATTTTTAGCTTGTATAAATCTGCTATTTTAGAACATTTCTGAATATCTTTTAACACTGTCAACTATAATGAAATTCCCAAAATAGGGATGACATGGTGAAAGTGGTTAATCACACTATAGGATCATTTGAGCTAATCTTAGAAAATCAAGTGAGGTGCCAGAGAAGGGTGTCGTGACAGGAATAGGGATGTCACTGTTTCAAACCTGACATGTCACAGACATGCTCTCTGCTCCACAGTGTCAAGCTCACACTCAAACAGTGCACACTGAAACACATCCATGGCATGCGTGTATAACCTGCATATTATAATATGTGCGTGCGTGCGTGCGTGCGTGCGTGCGTGCGTGCGTGCGTGCGTGCGTGCGTGCGTGTGTGTGTGTGTGTGTGTGTGTGTGTCCATATCATGGTGAGATACACACACACACACACACACAATGTACAGTAACATTAATGCACGTGTTCCATAGACACATGCACACCAGAAAACGCACGCACACACGCACGCACGCACGCACAGTTTTAAATCATGCATGCACAGATGAGTCATCTGCCTTTCATTATGGACATACTTGCAGTTGATTGTCATGGGATGAGGAGACACTGTAGGGCACCAAGCTCTATGGATCTGACAGTTGAACAAGGTCTCAATAAGGAATATGTGTAATGAGGTAGTGCAGGTGGTTTGGTTATATATTATTCGGTTATTCGGTGTGTGTGTGTGTGTGTGTGTGTGTGTGTGTGTGTGTGTGTGTGTGTGTGTGTGTGTGTGTGTGTGTGTGTGTGTGTGTGTGTGTGTGTGTGTGTGTGTGTGTGTGTGTGTGTGTGTGTGTGTGTGTGTGTGTGTGTGTGCGCGCGTGCGTAGTACTGCGTACGTGTGTCCGTGCGTTTTGGTGCGACTTGGCACAGGATCTTAATTGACCTCAACACTTGTGTGGCCTGCAGTCATTTTACACCAGGGATGCTTCCTCTCACTGCTCATCTGTATTCATTGTGTCCATGGGTCCATTAGTGATGTGTGTGTGCATGCATGTGAGAGGCTTGTCTCCTTTCAACTTTCAAAGCGCCTCCAACATTAATTCCTGTAACAAGATAGCCAGATGTGTTGCATGCAGGCCGTCAGACGTGGCTCTCCGAATTGTTGACAAAATCTCCCCAAAATTCTGTTCTGTCCAGCCAGGAAGTAGCCCCGTTCAAGTACAGTAACAGTACAGTGCAGCAGTCACCCTCGACGATGTGAATAGGCTTCCGCTGCAGGAGACAAAGTGTTGAGCTTGATGTATGAATGTGTCTTGGTGCAGTTGGCGGCTACATTAGCATATCAAAGTGCCTGTCTTGTTCATCTGCTACTGTATCTGCTGTGCATACCCAACTAGGTAGGCCTAGAGTAGACACCAGTCAAGAAGAGGAGCCAACCCTCTAAGCTGAAACGCATTACTATGCTGTGCCTTCATCAGAGTGAATGAACAATCAATGATCACATACTGTATTCCGTTCTTTGAAGTTGGGTATTCCTTAGATTTTACATTAGAATATTCTATCTATTCTATAAATGCATTTTTTATATAGCGCCTTTATCCAAGGCGCTTTACATAGATTGTGCATTACATTCACCCATTCACACACACATTCATACACCGATGTCGGCGGAAACCATGCAAGGCACCAACCAGCACATCAGGAGCAATTAGGGGTTCAGTGTCTTGCTCAAGGACACTTCGACACTAACACTGGGGGAGCCCGGGATCGAACTGGCAACCTTGCGGTTACCATCCAGCCACTCTACCCCTGAGCCACTACCGCCGCCTCTCTCGCCATTCTCTCTTTCTATTCTGTCTATTCTATCTGTATGTCTGTCTCCTATCTTATCTAGTCTGTCTGTGTCTGCCTGTATCTGTCTGTCTGTCTAGGCTTTGGACTATGAGAGCAAGAAGACCTACACCTTCAAGGTGGATGCATCCAATGCTCATCTGGACCCCCGCTTTCTCCACCTGGGCCCCTTCAAGGACACAGCCACGGTCAAGGTCAACGTGCTGGATGTGGACGAGCCCCCGGTCTTCACCAAAAGCTCCTACACCGTGGACGTGTACGAGGACACCCCGCCAGGGACCATCGTAGGTTCTGTCACCGCTCAGGACCTGGACATAAGCAGCAGTGCCGTCAGGTAAAAGCTTGTACTATCATGTGATATGTAGTATATTTATAGAACCCCACCCCCATGACTCAAACCATATATAGACAGTGTTGGAAAAGTTACTCAAAAAAGGTAATATTACTAAATTAGTAGTTACTAGTTACTTAAAAAACAGTATTATTATTATTACTTCACATTTTACTCCCTGCCAAAAGTAACTAGTTATTTATTACTTGTCTTTACTTTTTTCCTCGCCTTCAGTAATTGGATTTAAAGTCCCAAGTGTGCATCACTTCGTATGTGCTCTAGTCTAGATCCAGACGGATCAGCAGCCTGCAGAGCAACTGCATCCCGACCCAGTCTACCATTTTAAACACTCGTAAAAATAGTAATATATTAGTAATATTATTACTCAAAAAGTAATTAGTCATATAATATTCATTTACTATGAAATTGTGCATTTCCCATCAGTCAGTCAGTTGGTTGGTCATCAATATTGGGCAGCAACTCTACATCTGACCACAAACCCTTAGAACTCCATATATGGAGCTGACTTTTTATGACATTCCATATGTTGATCCTTCCCCATCCGTCCTTCCTCTTCGATGTCTCCCTTTTTACTAATACCTGTCCATTCAAACTCTAGACGGGCCCGCTCCAAAGTTATTAGTGCAGCCCCGCCCGACAGCCGACGAAACTAGAGTTTTCAACAAGAACGAAAATTAAGGACCGGCCGTAAATTGGCCCTCATCAATGCTCCTTATATGGCCAGACCTCATCAAACCCTGTACACTCAAGACACTGCCCCCGCTGCCACCCTTAGATCTCCATATATGGAGCTGACCTGTTCTGACATTCCATATGTTGATCTGACCTCATCAAACCCTGTAGACTCAAGACAAGCTCCTTATATGGCCAGACCTCATCAAACCCTGTACACTCAAGACACTGCCCCCGCTGCCACCCTTAGATCTCCATATATGGAGCTGACCTGTTCTGACAGTCCATATGTTGTTCTGACCTCATCAAACCCTGTACACTCAAGACACGCACCATATAGACACCACCAGTACAGAATTAATTCCATGTTGATCTGACCCCCCCATGCCAAAGCGCCAGCGCTCGCCCAGCAGACTATAGCCCTCAGGGCGTCTTACTGGTAATATTACTTTAAGTAATAAGTTACTTTAGTTACTTTCCAACAGAGAACCCCACCTCTCTTACTCATACCATCTAAACTGACATAATTTATACATCCTTCCTGGTTCGTGTTTTTCCCCCCATTCTGAATTCCCATAGACTTTTCCTACATTGTGCGTCAAATAAGAACTTATGTGTTCCAAAAATAAACAATGAAGGAAGGAGTCCCGCTGTTATATATATAAGGCTACACCAGTGTCAGCCTGTGAGGCTGAACAGGTTAACTCTACTCTACAAATGGCAGATGGCACCTACAGTACTATGTCCATCATAAAGGGTCTTGGTGCGAATTAAACTTGTTTGTGGCTTCATGTAACAGTGTCTGTTATCAAAGATTATGAAAGAACTGCTGAATATTTGATCTATACTTTCTACTATCTACTACTTTTATCTGTACATGTGCAGACTACAGTTCAGGACATCCGTTGTATATATATAAACAAGAGAAAACATTCTTTTTTGTGCTTAATATTTGATGTGCAGCTCCAAATGGCCGCGTCGGTAAACTGCCATGATTTAAAGGCCCCTGCTTTGCCCCCTTTTGATTTCTCTGTTCAATATTTAACCTACAGTAGGAAACGCTGTTGTCCCTCGTTTGTGTTTGTGCTGTAGTGGACTGGAGATAGAGAACTCAAGTAGAATTTTGAGTAATATTCTATTTTGAGAACTTCTTACCATTTGTATTGCATGTCTTATTTTACTGAGTAGTTCAAAAGCAAAGACAAAAAATATCATAGCAAATACATTAGCATAATAGATCACTGGACATGAGCCATAAAGAAGTTGGGCCTGTTTCAGATGAATTTTTTATTATTTTAGGAGCTTCAACTTTGGTACCGTCGGCTGAAAAAGATCACTGGATTCAGAGCATGATGTGTTAACCCATTAAAGCCAGGAAAGCATGGGTGTTATTTTAGCTACCGTATATAGTAACTCGTTTTTCAGAAAACTGTTAGAACCGTGGTTCTCAAAAATAGCAGATATACAAGCTCAGGGCATGTCACATTTTTGAAGAATCTTCTCTTTGAAGAGATGATGAAAAGGTTTGAGAACTACACTGATTCAGAAGGCATTAGTAGAATCAGAGACCAAGCGGGAAGCACGCACATCTCAAAAGATATTCTACAGGTGCTGAACAAAAATACGTACAATGAAGAAGGAATGCAGTTTGCACATTGGTTTGTAGCTCCCAGAAGCACTTTATTTAGGTTACAATGTTTCCACCCGCGGGCCGTGCGGGTCTTCGTCAGGCATCATTTGTACTAGTATAATAATATACATGCAAACATTGTTGACTAGTTTTGTGTCACGCAGGTACTCGCTGGAATGGAGCAGAGAGTCTGACAGCTGTTTTGACGTTGACACAGTCGAGGGAACCCTCTCCACTAATGAGTATCTGGACAGAGAAGCAGTCGCTCAGCACAATGTAACTGTTGTGGCAACCAAAGTTAGTAAGTATTCATCCACATTGTGTCACATTCCAAATTGGACAGATACTAATGAGGGATGCAAAATGTCCGTGTCGAATGTAACAGACAGTGCCATCATTTTATACCAAAGTTAGAATCAGTCCAACCGTATGTAGTGATGGAAGGAGTACTCGACTATTAATAGTGACAATACCACATGTAGAAATTCTCAGTTACCAGTAAAAGTCCAGTATATTCAGCATTTACTGATTAAATGTGCAAAAGTATTGGCCCGTGCCCGCCGCGCGATCCGGGCACCTAGGCTGGTAATACACCTAGGCTGATCCCGATCCCGATCTCTCTCCCTGTAAAAAAAGTATATATAAAGTACAAAAGTATTCTGTTATAGCCTGGGCCGTGGCTCAGCGGTCCAGGCACATTGGCTGGTAATCCAGTCTGGCAGTGTGCCGCGTGTTCGACTCCCGATCCGAGCTATTTTCAAATATTGAAAGTAAATATAAGGCTGAAGTGGTTAATGTACTGTATGTAACCTAACGTTAGGTAAGTACCTAAAGTTTTCAAATAATTGTAGTGGAGTAAAAGTACAGTATTTTGATGTAGATGTAGTTAAGTGGAGCAGAAGTACGTAGGTACGTTGACAATTGGAAATGTTTCAGTAAGGTAAAAATACCTAAATATTGTACATAAGTACAGTATATTACTTGAGTAAATGGACTTAGTTACATTTCCACGACTACCCTTATGCAACTGTACACTGAAGTTGAAGAGGTTCATTGAATGTGCAAGAGAGCGGTGTTCATTAGTCTCATGGCTTGGGGGTACAAACTGTTGGAAAGATACTAACGAGGGATGCAAAATGTTAGCGTTGGACACACTTGTGCCTTCGTTTTAGTTCAACGTTAGAATCAGTCCACCCTTATCCATTAGTCTCATGGCTTGGGGGCACAAACTGAAGAGCATGCTGTTGACCGGAAGGTTGCAGCAGGACAAATTTGGGTGAGGCAGTGAATGAATACTGAATAGTATAAGTGCCATTGAGCAAGGCGCTTAACGTCTATTATGTTACAGTGGCACTGCTCAGTGCGGGAAAGAAAAGGTCAAAGACGACTGTTCAGGGGGTCATCAACGTGTCCACACACGGACCAACAGACGTGTCCATGTCTGTGGAAAATCTTTGAATTAAAAAATGTAAACATTGGCGCCAGTACATGTACAGTGGCTGACTTGCCAGTCTCCATTTATTAAATTTTTTTCCAGAATAGGTAGAACACTGATTTGACACTGTTTCCCAAATGCCCAATGACACCTGCCAGACAGGTATTCTAACCAGGTACCAAACCGTGATGGATAGAGAACATGCCTATGATTGGGCCTGGAAAAATCTCCCCGAGTCTGTTTTGATAGATATTATAATGACTAGAGCGGTGCCCATTGGGCACTGGCCTATACTTCTCCCTGAGTCTGTTTTGTAGATATTATAATGACTAGAGCGGTGCCCGTTGGGCACTGGCCTATACTTCTCCCTGAGTCTGTTTTGTAGATATTATAATGACTAGAGCGGTGCCCGTTGGGCACTGGCCTATACTTCTCCCTGAGTCTGTTTTGTAGATATTATAATGACTAGAGCGGTGCCCAACGGGCACTGGCCTATACTTCTCCCTGAGTCTGTTTTGTAGATATTATAATGACTAGAGCGGTGCCCAACGGGCACTGGCCTATACTTCTCCCTGAGTCTGTTTTGTAGATATTATAATGACTAGAGCGGTGCCCAACGGGCACTGGCCTATACTTCTCCCTGAGTCTGTTTTGTAGATATTATAATGACTAGAGCGGTGCCCAACGGGCACTGGCCTATACTTCTCCCTGAGTCTGTTTTGTAGATATTATAATGACTAGAGCGGTGCCCAACGGGCACTGGCCTATACTTCTCCCTGAGTCTGTTTTGTAGATATTATAATGACTAGAGCGGTGCCCAACGGGCACTGGCCTATACTTCTCCCTGAGTCTGTTTTGTAGATATTATAATGACTAGAGCGGTGCCCAACGGGCACTGGCCTATACTTCTCCCTGAGTCTGTTTTGTAGATATTATAATGACTAGAGCGGTGCCCAACGGGCACTGGCCTATACTTCTCCCTGAGTCTGTTTTGTAGATATTATAATGACTAGAGCGGTGCCCATTGGGCACTGGCCTATACTTCTCCCTGAGTCTGTTTTGTAGATATTATAATGACTAGAGCGGTGCCCAACGGGCACTGGCCTATACTTCTCCCTGAGTCTGTTTTGTAGATATTATAATGACTAGAGCGGTGCCCATTGGGCACTGGCCTATACTTCTCCCTGAGTCTGTTTTGTAGATATTATAATGACTAGAGCGGTGCCCAACAGGCACTGGCCTATACTTCTCCCTGAGTCTGTTTTGTAGATATTATAATGACTAGAGCGGTGCCCAACGGGCACTGGCCTATACTTCTCCCTGAGTCTGTTTTGTAGATATTATAATGACGGTGCCCGTTGGAGCCTCTACAGCGGTGCCCGTTGAGCACTGGTCTACTTGGAACGATGCAAGTTGAAAATGAATGCCCCACCCAGATATCATGTCTGTGTCCCTTTTATGCCCATATGTGGAGTTGTTTGTCAGGCATGCCCAAATATGGAGTCTATGCAGACGTCAGAATAATGTCAGAACAGGCCAGCTCCATATGGAGCCTGGGCAGGGGCCCTGTCCAGAGCCCGGGCAGATACCGACACTGGGCACTGCACTCCCTGTGGTGGGGCGGAACACGTGTGTCGAATTTGAAGTTGGTGGGTCGAACGGTTCGACACACACAGAGACTTGGTGCATTTATATTTAGATGGTGTCGGTGGATGATGTCAATATGACAATTCTTGCCACTGTTTCTGATTGTCTTTAATGCTTTGAAAGGTTCAAAGCAATCACTTCAATATAGAAAGTGAAGAAGGTAAAGTAGACAAGAGTACAGAGATGGCCATGGAAATAATAACAGTAATACACTTGACTTTTAAAGCAATTTTTTGGGTTACACATTGCTCCGTCCCTCTCAGCTTTCCACTATCTTAATAAAATAAAATAAAATAAAGTACAAACCACTCTCCCTATAGCCTGTGTTCTTCGTCTTGTCTCTACTGGACAAGTATACATTCAGTATTTATGGAATATTATTGACTACTCATTGTATGTCTGTGGCAAAAAATTTGGTTTGAGGAAAATGTCCATCACAAGCCGCTGAAGCCCTTGATGACTCCTGCATCTGTTTGTGAAGCTTGATTTGTACTGTAAGTAGTGTGCAATAAAAACAGCCAATCTACATTCTCACAACGTGCAACGTGTTGTTAGCTTGTAGAGTGGCTATTTTTAGCCTGGCTTTGCCAGACTGATGACGTAGATTCACTAACGCTTCCTCCCCGGTATCAGTCACTGGACTTCGTCCAATAGGCAGCTTGAAAAGTGGGCGTAAGTAGTTGCCTTGACAGACTAGCCAATCAGTGTAACAAAAAGCTGAGGCCTTCACAGTGCTAGTGCTAGTACTAGTGTTTGAAAGATTACCACGCCAAAAAACAACAAGGTCTGTTTCTACATTCTATGCGAGTGAGCTATGTCTGATATGTCAGAGTCTATATCTGAAACAACTGCAGCTGTTCTTATCGTTTCTGTGGAAACTTTTAAAGTTGTTGCGTCGAGGGCAGCCATTGTTGTTTTGAAAGTGCTGCACCATGTATGTTACGTCACCATATACACATGGACCAATGGGTGCTTTTCGTTGTTCGCTGAATCCACGGTATGTGTCTGGCCAAAGCCAGGCTAGGCTATTTTCGATATAACAATATCACTATTTTCAAGTATCAGTCAGGCTTCAGTCTGATGGTGTTGGGTCAAGTGCTGCCGTAATACTTGACTGACAGCAATGGAGCAGACCATACTTATAGTAGTTTGCAAATGTACTTTGTGGATCGGATTGTGGCTCTTGTATTTGCATCAAGTGCGCAAGGTGTGGATATGGTAAAAAGTAATTTTTAGCATGTAGGCGACATTGTTTCAAAACATGTCAACATAAAAAGCTAATAGCAGATCTTCAAGCTCACATTGCGTACAGATGCAACGTTTTGTGAGCTTGTAGATTGGCTATATACCCTATAGCTAAGCCTTTTATATGTTGTTGTATGACTAAATAGTGCATAGTCTCAGTAGATCACCTTCAGCAGGCTTCATCACTCCCAATAAAAAACTATCTAGAAGACCAACACAATAACACATTGGAAAAGGCAGAAAACTACAGGTAGAAGCCTAATAGAGCTCATGTTGTCATTTTGTTAGCATATAGCTCCATCTAGTGGAATGGGCAGATTATGACTTCTGTAGTATCCTGTAATGAAGTCGACTTTTAAGACCTTATTCATTGAAAGAAAGAAAGAAAGAAAAAAAGAGACCATTACTGCATCAAAAGTAATTAAGAAACTAAACCATAAAAATGGGTCAAACATTGGCCAAATTGTCAAATTACAAGAAAGAAGCAAAATAGGAAATATTCTGAAAATAGCAGATCTACAGTATGCTCGAATAGCAGATCTATGCTTTAATAGCAGATCTATGTATTGTGAGCTTGTAGATCTGCTATTTTCAGAATATTTATTTGTGGAACCGAGTCACACTAAATTGAATGCCTCAACTCTGGGGAGTCCCCAGTTCAAATGTGATTATTTTGGGGGGTCATAGCCTGAAAAGGTTGAGAGCCTGTAGAGTCTACAGTCTACACAGCACAATGTGGGGTAATTTACAGGTGCTGTGGTTCTGATCCTAATAATCACAGGAACGTATTCTATGCTCCCTCTAAATATCAAAGGTCAAAGGAGAGTCTGGTGTGTACCATTACTTATTTACTTTGTTTAATGCTTTAATATGATAATACAGCCCACAAGCACTGTAGTACAGGACATCTATAGAAAATACAGGATCAACCTCTAACTAATTGCAAAAAAAAAAAAAACTCAACTGATTTTGCATCTTCAATATATCCTGAATAACAGAAAAAAAAGTTGCCTGGAATTGTCTGAGGGGAAAGTGTTGAAAATGGCCTGTACAGTATGGCCACCATTGACATCCTATTATAAGGCAATATTTTCTAAATTTCCTTATGCTTTAAGTAGCATGTGACATATCAAACTAGGGGGTTTTCATGATGCTGAATCCATGATGCTGAATCCATGATGCTGAATCCATTCCAATTCCATTCTCATTGGGCTAGATTTGGCCATAGCAACTTGCCAAAATGTGATGATGTCAGCACATTTTGGACTACTGTGCATGTAGATGAATGTATAATTGTGTCGTGAGCTTAGATTAACTACTTGTGGTGTGAGACATCACGCGCAACGATGTATATCGTTGTAAAATCGGCCTGTCGTGCACTCAAGGAACTTCATTGGCATGAGAAAACATTATATTGCCAAAGCAAGTGTCGCACAGACACACACAATAAGTTGTCCGTCTAAAATTGAGACAGATACGTACGTGATAAAAAACTAAACAAAGTATTATACTGTTCATTCATATCTTAAATGGTTTTTTTTGTGGCTTTCGCCTTTATTTTATATATTTTATGGAGGGACAGTAGGCTGACAGGAAATGGGGAGAGAGATGGGGGGAAGACATGCAGTAAAGGCCGTTGGGATCGGGAGTCGAACCCACGGCACACTGTCAGACTGGATTACCAGCCAAGGTGCCTGGACCACTGAGCCATGGCCCAGGCCCATTCATATCTTATTTGTCAAGTATGGGCCCCTCTCTCGCTCTCTCTTTCACTTTCTCTCTCTACTTCAGAACCACGGCCAGCTCTCTCTCTCTCTCTCTTTTGCCATCTATTTCAGAACCAAGGACAGTTATCTCTGTAATTCAGCACCAGTGACAGCTCCCTCACACTCTCTCCCCTTTCCCTCTTCTTCAGCACCATGGACAGCTCCCCCTCTTCTTTAGCACAATGATTCTCAAACTTTGACCATCACATTTATATATAATTATTTGGCTATGGACCTCCATCTAAAAATATTTTGTGGCAGAGACCACATATAAGATTTAAGTTATGTCGCAATAGCTGAACCCCCTCCTCTGCACGTCCCTGGTGTAGTCGACATTCCTGGACTGTTCATGTCTCGACTAATCAGGGCATTATTAACTGCTGGCTAAAGATGTGTCAATGTGATTTTCTGAGTGTGATGTTACTGTAATGTGGAACTTTTGCAGGCAACCCTCTGCTATCCAGCACAGTGGCTGTGACAGTCAATGTGTTGGATGTCAACGAGTTCCCCCCCGAGCTGGCCGTCCCTTTTGACATCATTGTCTGTGAGAATGCCAAAGTAGGACAGGTAAAGATTACTTTTCTGTCTGGCCATCTGTCTCCGTCACTATCTGTGTCCCACTCTCCACCTGCATGTTTGTTTTTTGCTGTCTGTCTATCTATGACTGCATCTGTCTGTCTGTCTGTCTGTCTGTCTGTCTGTCTGTCTGTCTGTCTGTCTGTCTGTCTGTCTGTCTGTCTGTCTGTCTGTCTGTCTGTCCGTCCGTCCGTCCGTCCGTCCGTCCGTCCGTCCGTCCGTCCGTCCGTCCGTCCGTCTGTCTTTGATAAAACATACATGACATGAATGCTTGTAAATGCCCCCTTCATTCCTACCATTAACATGCATCTTGCTTCTGAATTATGTCCAGATATTATTTAGATGTTTTGCATTTACACTTGACATACATTACATCCCGTTACCATTGGCGGTGGGTGATCTACGGCCAGTGCCAACAGAATGCGCGCAACCTTTGCATTTATATTATTTTAAATCAAATCAAGCACTGACAGCACTGCATTCTTAATTTGCTGTCTGAGAAAAGTTTTAATACTCCAAACCATTACACTGTTTTACTACATAAATACAGTGTAAAACCACCAAAGATTTCATATTCAGTGCAGAGACAACTGTATTTTAGCATTACAATTCACGCAGGACTACATGCTATGTTAATGCCAAAAAGTGAAGGCGAACTGCACCCAAAATATGCTGAAGATAGTTCACCCAAACCACATTTGGAGGGTGTCGGCATTTTTGGCCACAATAACAACAAGGTCATAAGAAATTATTAATAAGGTTCACACATAATTTAACAATTTCCTGCAAAAGGCAGGTATTAATCTTATCTAACTTGATAATATCGGCCATGACACCATGAGGAGAGGAGACATATGTTAATGCCACATGTGAATGCATTCTGCCGATCTATTGCGGTACAATCTAGATATGAGACATGTTAGCGTCTGTCTACATTTGACATTCACATCAATGACATTCACATGACGCTTGCATCCAAAATAGCATTTTGATGTTATTTGGGCGCATTCAACCAACAACAAAAAGGAGGTACAGTAATAGAGGAATGAAACCCCAGTCTCCACCGTGGTGGAGGAGGTCTTTCTCCCTGTGCCCGGCTGCCCGCCACATGCAGTCTCCACCGTGGTGGGCGAGGTCTTTCTCCCTGTGCCCGGCTGCCCGCCACATGGAGTCTCCACCGTGGTGGGCGAGGTCTTTCTCCCTGTGCCCGGCTGCCCGCCACATGGAGTCTCCACCGTGGTGGGCGAGGTCTTTCTCCCTGTGCCCGGCTGCCCGCCACATGCAGTCTCCACCGTGGTGGGCCAGGTCTTTCTCCCTGTGCCCGGCTGCCCGCCACATGGAGTCTCCACCGTGGTGGGGCGAGGTCTTTCTCCCTGTGCCCGGCTGCCCGCCACATGCAGTCTCCACCGTGGTGGGCCAGGTCTTTCTCCCTGTGCCCGGCTGCCCGCCACATGGAGTCTCCACCGTGGTGGGGCGAGGTCTTTCTCCCTGTGCCCGGCTGCCCGCCACATGGAGTCTCCACCGTGGTGGGGCGAGGTCTTTCTCCCTGTGCCCGGCTGCCCGCCACATGGAGTCTCCACCGTGGTGGGGCGAGGTCTTTCTCCCTGTGCCCGGCTGCCCGCCACATGCAGTCTCCACCGTGGTGGAGGAGGTCTTTCTCCCTGTGCCCGGCTGCCCGCCACATGCAGTCTCCACCGTGGTGGGGCGAGGTCTTTCTCCCTGTGCCCGGCTGCCCGCCACATGCAGTCTCCACATCATTTGTTATTAATGCATTAGCACCACGTTGGTGTTTCTGCATTAAAGGCCTTCTTCATTGTTTATATTTAAATGTGCGTGACATGTGGTGAGACTGAGATTTAAGACATACACATTCTAGAACTGAGAGGGCTTTAGGGGGCAGTATTTACAACAGACCTGAGTTGCACTGTTGGTGGTTCTTTTATTGATCAACACTTATCTCTGCCAAAAAAGTGGCCAATCTACAAGCTCCCAACAACTGATAAATCTAAGAACTTGTTCCACCACTGCCCCGAATGGGGATGGTGGGTCGTGGGTTCAAGTGGTTAACCGACAATTCCTCCTGTATGGTCAGGTGATCCAGACAGTGAGTGCTGTGGACAGAGATGTGCCTCCCGCTGGCCAGCGCTTCTTCTTCAAGTCTCCAAAGGAGCTCCGTAACCGCAACTTCACCATACGAGACTTTGGAAGTAAGTTGAGCAAACAACGACATCAAGCCAAGGAACATTGCGGGGAAAAGAGGGCAGAGAATGAGACCAGAAGAGAGATAGAGGGAAGATAAGGGAGAAAAAGCTGAAGGAAAAAGAGTAAAGAATAAAGTAAGGGAAGAGATATGAGAAAAAAGCATTTTTGAAGCAGAAGTTGTCTGTGATGATAACAAATAAATACAAATAATATAATAAAGACTGATATACAGGTATAAGCACACTGTATGTCAATCTGTGTATCTATCAAGCTGTCTAACAATGTGTTTGTTTGTAATCCCTTCCTTTCCCTCATTTCAGGGTTAGTTAATCTTTATATTCAGTTCATATTAACATTCACTCAGCAAGCCTAATATAATTAATCAATTCTATCTAAAATAAAGAAGGAAAACAATTACAAGGCAAACACACTAGTGATAAATCTAATTAGTAGACACTAAATATTATCAACAAATTATGTCAAGCCATTACAGTACTTCTAAAAGGAGGAATCACTGTGGAGCTTGAAAATGTGAGATGGAAAGGAGAGAGACAAGCATCAAAATATGCAACACAATATCCTGATGAAGAGCGATCACACAGTTTTCATTTACGCTTGGTATTTAAGTGTTATTGCAAAAAACAAAATTGTCTGCACTAGAATTTGATCACATTTTTGCATACAAAACAGGCACGTAGATATTAGAAGTAGAAGTGCTGGAGTGCTATTTGTTTTGTAGGACAAATTTGGCGGGCCCTGGGTAGGCAACCTGGCCTGGCGGAGACCTGCGCTCAGAGGATCACACTTTTCTAGTTTATGTTCTTCAAAGGGTGGGCTATCATTCATTCATAGCATCATGCTAGCTAGTTTTGTAAGCAAAATGTTAGTAATGGGGTACAGTACTTGGATTCAGTAATCAAGGAAAGGCGGTATTGAAGCCAATCAAGTTTGATAGAACCACCGCTCTAGCTGACCCTAAGAGTGAACTGTGATACTTGTCTATGTGTATCTTCTTCGACACAAAGTTTGTACAGCAACAAGCAAACTGTATTTCCTGGGCAGTGTGCCCTGACCTGCAACACTACAGGCTGTAAACACTGACCTGCAACACTACAGGCTGTAAACACTGACCTGCAACACTACAGGCTGTAAACACTGACCTGCAACACTACAGGCTGTAAACACTGACCTGCAACACTACAGGCTGTAAACACTGACCTGCAACACTACAGGCTGTAAACACTGACCTGCAACACTACAGGCTGTAAACACTGACCTGCAACACTACAGGCTGTAAACACTGACCTGCAACACTACAGGCTGTAAACACTGACCTGCAACACTACAGGCTGTAAACACTGACCTGCAACACTACAGGCTGTAAACTGGGGGCAGGATTAATGTAAAGGTGAGCATGACACACAAGCCCCCTAGTGCTGCAGTGCTGCAGCCCCTTGACTGTTTGATGCACATTTCACTTTGCTCTGCTGCATCTGTCTGTATGAGCTATCCATAAAAACATGGATTTATATCTTTTATGAGATGAGATGAGATGAGATGAGATGAGATGAGATGAGATGAGATGAGATGAGATTCAATTTATTGTCAAAACAGCACAGCGAAAAGTATTTTCGCATCTCACCAAAGTGCAAACATGTCAGTAAGGAGGAGGATACATTAATTACAGTAGTACAGTAGTAACAGTAGATATGGGCTGAGCAGTAGTCATTTAAATAAATAAATAAATATAATAGGATATGAGAAGGAAGAAAAAAGCATGATCTGTCCATATTGCACGTATAGCCCTTATTGCACGTGGCCCAATGCACAAGTGCTAAACTAAGGTCCAGAGACCATATTCCACAAAGTCCAGTGGCCATATCGCACGAGTCCACATACTATAGTGCTATAGACCAGGATGTGTCCAGAGTCTCGGATACGACAGGGATGGTGGATGGGTTGGGGGGAGGGGGAACATAAAACGTATGTGTTGACATACGCTTGTGTGTGCTTGTGTAAAAGATCTCGATACAGCTGACTCAGCTGGTACTCATTTCTAGGTCTTTAAGGTGGTTGCACACTGGACGCGTTTTTCGGAAAACCGACGGAAAAACGCAGCTAAAAATCCGAAAAACGCAGCAGTGTGCAGGGACCTTTACTGTGAGTTCTCCTCCTTGCTGGAGTAGCAAGGTAACCTTTTGTCCAACGTTGATGACGATAGTTTTTATTTAAAGAGTATACTGCTCCACATTACTTACAATTGTATTATTGCAAAGTGGCCGGATAATGCTACATCTTTCCATAATAAGCAATAGTAATCTGTTCTCAATTACTGATGTGTCGCACATGAAACTGTCTCAGAACTCGGTTACAGTTGGAGGCCATCGATATTGTCCTTTTCTTTTTGCTGAGGTTTGCGTGATCTGCGCAAAAGGACAGTTAACCCATTTTGGGCGGGAACCCCTTTTGGTGTTTTAAACATTGTTATAATTTAGCTATTGAAAAATAGCAGATCTACAAGCTCATAGCGCACCACCGAGTGGCGCGCTACGAGCTTGTAGGTCTGCTATTTTTGAAAAATCGTGAAAATATTTATTTCAGAAAACTGGAGGATTTAGAAGGATTTTTTTAAATGTTGAGGTCAGGCCTAAATGGGTCAAATGACAAGGGACAATATCGGTGGCACCCAACTGTAGTTCATGGGTCGACTATGCAGTGTGTTTTCCTGTCCTACCGGCCACAATAGCTCTGCACGTACACGCTTGCTGCAAACTTATATGTACATTACCGACAGACATTCTTTATAACTGCAATTTAAAATGCAAAATATTCTCAACCAGACATCTCATTGTGATTGCAACATTTTGAAGGACAGCAGACAGACCATTGTGGGCAGTTTTGCCCACAATGTTGACCAGCAATATACCATAGAGTACATTACATCACATGACATTTCAGTCCACAATGTCAGCCATGTCAACTTTCTGACTCATACCCTGAATGAAGGCTTTTGTGATGCTTCACGTGGGTAGAAACACGCTTTTAATATTTCTACAATAAAACAACTTTCTTGCACGAACAGTGCCTTGGATTCTATCTCCATTTTCCGATTTTCTCGCCGTTTCTGTCCCCGCTGTCGATTCCTGTGCCTGCTGAAGGCAATTTCTCCCATCTTCTGTTTGAAGGTTGTCTGGATGTAATCTCCACTAACAAAGACAACATTGACATTTTCTGTTGCAGCCCTGAGTTCTCACCCTCTAACAAGCCTGGCTTGTTGTATTGCTGTATAGTACCTACACCTTCAGGTTCAGGACTGATAGGGTAGGACAGAGATGGCCCTGCAGCCACCAAGAACTGAGGCGTGTGCACGCACGCGTGTGTGTGTGTGTGTGTGTGTGTGTGTGTGTGTGTGTGTGTGTGTGTGTGTGTGTGTGTGTGTGTGTGTGTGTGTGTGTGTGCGTGCGCACATCAACGCTGTCAGGCTAGGTATCTGTTTGCTTACATAACTGAGGGAGAGTGAAACACGCACGCACACACTCACGCACGCACGCACACACATTCATACTACAAACGCACACCTCACAGTGGCTGTCTGACTAGTCTCTCAAGCCTGACAACTCATCCACCATCTTCGAATGCTAAAGAGACTCTGTAATTCCACCTCATAAAAGTTCTGCACCGGAGGCTCAGCTGTCACCTGTTCCTTCACAAAAATATATTTAAAAATATCTCTATAAATATATTTCTGAACTTCCACTCCTGCTAAGCAACAAGCTAGATAAGTCTCGGATAATTTGATTTTACAGTAGGACTTTTACGAAACTGCAAAGGCGAAGCGGAAGTGGGGAAGGGGAGGCGTGACTTTCAGCACTTCTGATGTATTGTTAGACAGAAGTTACAGAACATTCTGTTCTTTATGGGAAGAACAAGAAAAATTAACTATATCATTAATATCATCAGTTAGCTTATGGCTAATTTGTCAAAAAAGCTATGGTGCCAACTGATTGAGATTATGTAAATATGTTGTAATGCATGTACTGGATGTCACTAGTCACATCAAATCACAACACAAGGCCATGACATTTCATATTTGATAACTAGCCTAACTCAATATCTGACATAAATGCAATTTGGTGGTCAAAGTTCAAGGAGGTAAATTATTAATCAACACTGTTACATAACTTTGGACAGACTTTGCATTTGGAAGCTTGTCTCAAGCCTAACATACATAATGCAAAACACCAGATGGACACTTTTGTAGACACGTTCTGGATTCCTTTTTGTACTTTGCTGACGCCACACGTTGCTGCGTTCAAAGGAGTATATCACCATATTTTATCTCATTTTGGCTACATGCACTCACACTGTTCTGTGTGGTATTTTTCTATAGATAACACCTGTAGGAGAAAACTATCGCACACCATGCCTGAGGAAGGTCCCTAGTGACCGAAACGTTGCTTCATTAAATAAGACAATACTCTTGTGCCGAGCAGATACACAGTGTGCGGGTGTACCTTATTGCAGATACACAGTGTGCGGGTGTACCTTATTGCAGATACACAGTGTGCGGGTGTACCTTATTGCAGATACACAGTGTGCGGGTGTACCTTATTGCAGATACACAGTGTGCGGGTGTACCTTATTGCAGATACACAGTGTGCGGGTGTACCTTATTGCAGATACACAGTGTGCGGGTGTACCTTATTGCAGATACACAGTGTGCGGGTGTACCTTATTGCAGATACACAGTGTGCGGGTGTACCTTATTGCAGATACACAGTGTGCGGGTGTACCTTATTGCAGATACACAGTGTGCGGGTGTACCTTATTGCAGATACACAGTGTGCGGGTGTACCTTATTGCAGATACACAGTGTGCAGGTGTACCTTATTGCAGATACACAGTGTGCGGGTGTACCTTATTGCAGATACACAGTGTGCGGGTGTACCTTATTGTAGATACACAGTGTGCGGGTGTACCTTATTGCAGATACACAGTGTGCGGGTGTACCTTATTGCAGATACACAGTGTGCGGGTGTACCTTATTGCAGATACACAGTGTGCAGGTGTACCTTATTGCAGATACACAGTGTGCGGGTGTACCTTATTGCAGATACACAGTGTGCGGGTGTACCTTATTGCAGATACACGGTGTGCAGGTGTACCTTATTGCAGATACACAGTGTGCGGGTGTACCTTATTGCTTTCATCTACAGATAACACAGCAGGCATCGTGACTCGGCGGTTGGGCTTCCAGCGGCGGCTGCAGGATGTCTACACACTAGTGGTGGTGGTGGAGGACAGTGGCTACCCGGCCCAGAGCAGCACCGGGACCCTGACCATCCGGGTGTGTGCCTGCCAGGCCGACGGCTCCCTGCTGTCCTGTTCGGCGGAGGCCATCTTCCTGCCCGTGGGGCTCAGCACCGGAGCTGTGATGGCCATACTGCTCTGTGTGCTCATTCTAATGGGTAAGACAGGATGGATGCTTCACTGTATGCTGCATGCGGCAACCAGAACTGTGGCTCAAGAGGTAGAGCAGGTCGTCCAATGATCCATGGGTCGGCGGTTCGAATCCCGGCTCCTCCTGGCTACATGTCGAAGTGTCCTTGGGCAAGACACTGAACCCCAAATTGCTCCCGATGTGCTGGTTGGTACCTTGCATGGCTTCCGCCGCAATCGGTGTATGAATGTGTGTGTGAATGGGTGAATGTAATGCACAATCTATGTAAAGCGCCTTGGATAAAGGCGCTATATAAATGCACCATTTACCATTTATTTACCAGAACGGTCCTGGCACGAGAGACAGCGAGCTCCACTTGCGACCGCGACGGGTCGCTTCGACGGCTGTCTGAGTCGTCGCAACGAGTGCCCATCGTCGCGGGTGCCTGACTCGTCCCGACGGGTCGCCACAGGTGCCCATCGTCTCGACGGGGGCCTGTTTTTGTCGGCGTTTCTGAGTCGTCGCGACGATTGCCCATCGTCTCGACGGGGGCCTGTTTTGTCGCGACGATTGCCCATCGTCTCGACGGGGGCCTGTTTTTGTCGGCGTTTCACCCGTGCGTCGGAGAACGGGCGCTCGTGCTCGCATCTGCCTCTCTCCCTCCTTCCCTCCATCCATTCCTATGTGTGTGCTTCCCCCCCCCCCCCCCACCCGACCGCCTCCCCCTGTGGGGTAGGGGGTCGGGTGGGGGTCCCTGCGGACCTTTGGGGGGGGGGGGGGGGGGGGGGGGTCCGGGTCCCCTTGGGAATCCCTTTACGCATGCCTTCATTTGTCCCCGTGAATTGCTTCCATTATTTTAATCCAATAACCATATGTTGCATCACATTTTATCGATTGATATAACTTCAATAACCTCCGGAAATAAGGATTTTTTTTTATTCGATTTGAACGTTTAATGGCCTATTGAAAAGACAAGTGTTTTTTTTCCTTTTACGCACGAGAGAGAGAGAGAGAGAGAGAGAGAGGGGGGGGGGGGGGGGGGGGGGGAGAGAGAAAGAGAGAGCGCAGGACCACAAACAAGTTTTTGCACCATTGTATAAAGTATACCACTATAGGCCTACCATACAAACTGTACAAACTGACACTCAATCCATCAAAGGACAGGAAATTAAAAGAAAATGATCTGACCATGTCAAGCGCCGGAGCGACGACCACCACCTGCAGTCTCTTTTTTTACATCCATATACCATTACATTTGTGCGTGATTCTTTATATTGTCTATAGCCTACCATTAAACTATATAAATCATTTTCCCAAGCTTACAAAACGGTGAACGCTGCTCTGCACCGCTACAGCAATGGCAAGCTGACTTACCGTATAAAATGCAGCTTGGCCATTTATTTATTTAAGTTCGGGACCAAGGCAGCAAGCTAGCCTATACTTGGCAATTATATTATAAAGCCTTTTCTTTTCTATTGAACAATTGCTCACTCACACCTTTGCAGAGGTAAAACATATATCCGATATTTTTATCAGAGCTGCATTGATTCATGCGGGGAATAGATTAATATCATCTCACTGTCATCTGTCTGAATGCCATGTGGAGAATGGATTTGTTCTGATCATGGACACGTAGGCATAGGCCTATAGCTATTTAAATGTTCAACCATATACGGCGGGTAGCCTCCTCTTTGTCAGATCTAAGTGCAGGTTCATTTCATGATGTCGTCATATTAAAATGATTCACGGGACATTTGGCACCAAACTTGATTGATCTCATGATGAGATCAATGTAGTAGCCTAGAAGCCTAGCTATAAGTTCCCCATATTATAATTAATTAAGGTGCACTGGCTTAAAACTATGACTGGCCGAATTGCACGCGCTGATGCAATAATGTGGACTTCTATATTTGTATAGGGCTAATTAGCCCTCGTGACTGCTGTCTGTCTGTCAGACCGGCATGTCTGTGAACCATAGAAATAATCTGTTCTGTCCGGGCCAGGCTCGCCGTTATATTCATTTTCCAATGTGAATTTCACCCAGATTGGACTGTCCACACACACACACACACACACACACCGACAGTGTGACTCAAAGGAGCTCCGTAACAAAACAATTCCAATAGGCCTACTGCAGGCATTACTACACTAAACAACGTTGGATTCGTACAGTGCAGAATGCAGATAAGTGTATGTTCTTATAATAACTGTGAGTTTGTTTTTTAACATGCAGCGCGAGTCCGCGAGAGCCGATCTACAAGCTCACAACGCGTTGCACTGCGAGTAGAAAGCTGTCAAGTGAGCAGCGCAATCGCGCATGCTAGAAATATCCTAATAAATAAATAAAAAGGTGTCGGGCTTGCAGGGGCAGTTTCTGTATTGGACTCTAGGCTAACCTGCCTCTAGAATGCTTGCATTTAGGCATACAAGTGATACTTGGCTTTTATATAAGCTATCTTTTTTTTAATGTGCTGACCAATGTTGACACATGCCTACATATTATATCTGAGGTTTGGGGACTTTTAATTGAGTCAGCATGAAGACCAAAGCCTTCTGAATAAATCTACGCAAGCAGTACACGACCCTCTGAGGTGGCGCAGCTTTTAGCGGAGATTCCGACCATCCGACGTCACCGTCAAGTTCACGTTGAAGTTCATGAATTCCCACGTAATGTGGGAATGCACGTAAATGCCTGTGAGCGGACAGGCATTTACGTGGATTCCCACATTACGTGGGAATTCATGAAGTTGAACGTGAACTTGACGGTGACGTTGTTTGGTCGGAAACTCCGCTATAAGCTGCGCCAGCTCAGAGGGTCGTGTACTGCTTGCGTAGATTTATTCAGAAGGCTTTAGTCTTCATGCTGACTCAATTAAAAGTCCCCAAACCTCAGATAAAATATGTAGGCATGTGTCAACATTGGTCAGCACATACAAAAAATGATAGCTTATATAAAAGCCAAGTATCACTTGTATGCCTAAATGCAAGCATTCTAGAGGCAGGTTAGCCTAGAGTCCCATACAGAAACTGCCCCTGCAAGCCCGACACCTTTTTATTTATTTATTAGGATATTTCTAGCATGCGCGATTGCGCTGCTCACTTGACAGCTTTCTACTCGCAGTGCAACGCGTTGTGAGCTTGTAGATCGGCTCTCGCGGACTCGCGCTGCATGTTAAAAAACAAACTCACAGTTATTATAAGAACATACACTTATCTGCATTCTGCACTGTACGAATCCAACGTTGTTTAGTGTAGTAATGCCTGCAGTAGGCCTATTGAAATTGTTTTGTTACGGAGCTCCTTTGAGTCACACTGTCGGTGTGTGTGTGTGTGTGTGTGGACAGTCCAATCTGGGTGAAATTCACATTGGAAAATGAATATAACGGCGAGCCTGGCCCGGACAGAACAGATTATTTCTATGGTTCACAGACATGCCGGTCTGACAGACAGACAGCAGTCACGAGGGCTAATTAGCCCTATACAAATATAGAAGTCCACATTATTGCATCAGCGCGTGCAATTCGGCCAGTCATAGTTTTAAGCCAGTGCACCTTAATTAATTATAATATGGGGAATTTATAGCTAGGCTTCTAGGCTACTACATTGATCTCATCATGAGATCAATCAAGTTTGGTGCCAAATGTCCCGTGAATCATTTTAATATGACGACATCATGAAATGAACCTGCACTTAGATCTGACAAAGAGGAGGCTACCCGCCGTATATGGTTGAACATTTAAATAGCTATAGGCCTATGCCTACGTGTCCATGATCAGAACAAATCCATTCTCCACATGGCATTCAGACAGATGACAGTGAGATGATATTAATCTATTCCCCGCATGAATCAATGCAGCTCTGATAAAAATATCGGATATATGTTTTACCTCTGCAAAGGTGTGAGTGAGCAATTGTTCAATAGAAAAGAAAAGGCTTTATAATATAATTGCCAAGTATAGGCTAGCTTGCTGCCTTGGTCCCGAACTTAAATAAATAAATGGCCAAGCTGCATTTTATACGGTAAGTCAGCTTGCCATTGCTGTAGCGGTGCAGAGCAGCGTTCACCGTTTTGTAAGCTTGGGAAAATGATTTATATAGTTTAATGGTAGGCTATAGACAATATAAAGAATCACGCACAAATGTAATGGTATATGGATGTAAAAAAAGAGACTGCAGGTGGTGGTCGTCGCTCCGGCGCTTGACATGGTCAGATCATTTTCTTTTAATTTCCTGTCCTTTGATGGATTGAGTGTCAGTTTGTACAGTTTGTATGGTAGGCCTATAGTGGTATACTTTATACAATGGTGCAAAAACTTGTTTGTGGTCCTGCGCTCTCTCTTTCTCTCTCCCCCCCCCCCCCCCTCTCTCTCTCTCTCTCTCTCTCTCTCTCTCTCGTGCGT